>NW_016690263.1:2565218-2706243 GCF_001604755.1 Lepidothrix coronata
TTTTCCTAAATATGAAACACGAGCAAGTTTTTTTTTTCACAGAGAGTGTAGTAACAGAATTAGAGAAACACAAACATAACTTCTAATAATAACATATTTTTCTTCCTTCCTTCGTCCTGAAAACATCATCCAAAGGCTGACTTCTACTTACCATAACTCAAAGGGCTGAAGGGAGAAGGGTGAGGAAGCAGAGAACAAAGTCTAATTTTGTGCTTCACTTCATATTCTGCAGGCAGTACTTTTTACATTAAAAAGTATTAACACTGCAAGACCTTAATACAATTTTAGCTTTCAGCCTTGAAAATTCCTGATATAACTTATGAATATACAAGAATTCTGTTTTCAAGTATTATTTACCTTGATGCAGGAAATGGAAACCTTATTTTTAGCTTTTAACTGTTGAAATGGTAAATGTCAATTCTTAGTAGTGTCTATGTTTTGCAGTATTCCTCTGAGGCTAACAAGTTGGAAGTCAGTGCTAATAAGTTACAGACATTCTTTGGCTGAAAGATGGGATTAGAAAGCAATGTTCGAACTGTCACGGAGTAAAGCTGTAGAATTTACATTACATGACAGTGGCTTACTGAAAGTGAAGAACATTACTTCTGTGCCAGCGTCTCAATCACAAATATTGGAGTCAGGTATAGGTAGTTTCAATGCTTACTGAATCCAACGCAAAAAAATGTCAACCAACCTTCCACAGAATCACAGAATTTTTGGGTTTAGAAGGGACCTCTGGAGATCGTCTTAGTCCAACACTCTGCTAATGCAGGGGCACCTAGAGCAAATTACACAATAATGTGTTCGGGTAGGTTTTGAATGTCTCCAGAGAAGGAGACTCCATGACCTCCCTGCGCAGCCTGTTCCAATGCTCTGTCACCATCAATGTAAAGAAGTTCTTCCTCATGTTGAGGAGGAACTTCCTGTATTTTAGTTTATGGTCATTGCTCCTTGTCCTGTTGCTGGGCACCACTGAAAAAAGTCTGACACCATTCTCTTGGCACCCGCCTTTGAGATATTCATATGCATCAGCGAGATCACCTCTCAGTCTTCTCTAGACTAAACAGGCCCAGCTCTGAAAATCTCTCCTCATAAGAGATATGCTCCAGACCGCTAACCACCTTCGGTGGCCCTCCGCTGAACCCTATCCAGTAGCTCCTTTTCTTTTTTCCACTGAGGAGCCAACAACTGGACACAGCATTTCACTTGTGGTTCACCAGGGCCAAGGGGGAGGATCACCTCCCTCGACCTTCTGGTCACATTCTTCTCAAAACACCCCAGGATACCATTGGCCCTCCTGGCTTCAAGGGCACACTGCAGGCTCGTAGTCAACCTGTCATCTGCCAAGACTCCCAGGTCCTTCTCTGCAGAGCTGTTCTCTACTAGGTCAGCCCCCAACCTGTACTGGTATTCAGGTTATTCCTCCCCAGGTGCAGTAATCCACATTTGCCCCTGTAGAACCTTACTAGGTTTCTCTCTGCCCAACTTTCCAGCCTATCAATAAGTTTAACCACTTGCAGTAAGAATTCATCCAAGGAAATGCTATGACTTGTTTTGGGTAGGACATCATATTAGTTTATGAAGAACATTCTTTATAGATTTTGTTTGTACTCCTCTCAATCTGTTCTGATAAACATTTAATACTTTTGTTAGCATCATACAGTATTTTTAATTCAATCATTTTCTGAGTAAGAGATTTTCATGGAACATGATACAGAGATCAAATAGAATATTTTTTCCGTTAAAAAATTTCATAGTTGAGATAAGGTTTTGAATTAAATTTATAGGTTTGAGCATCATAAGTGAAAAAATTATTCTGAAGACAAACTTAGATAAGTGAGCTAACCTCACTAAGGAAAGTATAACTGGACAATTGATATATTAAAGCACAAAACAGTACCACTGATAGTCTAACTTACGAGAACACTAGGCTCATTGACTTCAACACCTCAAATTTATCAGAAAGTTCAGGCCAACTTGGAAATAATATTTTAACATACTTTAACTTGGAGGAGAATTATTCACTAAAACCAGTTTCCAGAGGATGTATGACTTCTGCTCCACAAAGGATGCACTGCTGGAACAAGCTTTCATTAGTGGCAATATTTCTTGGAATTCCAATAAAGCAATCCACATTTCTTACATTATACTTGAACCTGTTTTTAACTGAACAATTTTTGTGGTCTAAAATTAAGATTTCTTTTATCTCATATAATCAGATTATCTTCATCTCACATATTGTTACCAAGACTGCTTTTGTTCTAAGAAACTCTAAAATTATAGACAGGTAAAGAATGCTTTATTACATTAAAATTTATTTTTAATAGAATTTAATAAGTGGCTACAAAGTGTGATATTCATTGATAACTCCAAAACAATTTGGAAAACCAGAGCTAACAGCCATATGTCTTATATCCTTGGACTCTTAGGGAGACTGAGATGATATTACTATCATACTGTAACGTGTTGAAGATAGTATCTCACCCTTGGTCAAATCAATTTCCATTAAAAAAAGTTTTCCTACATTATCAAATATGTTGATAACAAGACGACGAAATGCATGCAGCTTCACTGGACACCTATCAAACATTGAACCCTGCATCATCCTACTTTTAGAAATATCTGACATATCTTCTTTCACTTAAACAGCTAATGAATAGATAGCATAATATTGTCAGACAGATTCAGCCTCAGCAGAGCAAGTGGGAGGGGTGTAGGTAGTAGGGAATCAGAATACTACACCACTGAGTATCACCAATGATTTAGACGCATAATATCTACTTCCTTTCAAACACTTTCCAAACACACATTTTCCAAAATGTTCAATCATTTTGAAGAAAATTAACTGCAGTTACAAGTCTATCATTGGGTGAAAAAGTCATAGTAAGTTGACAAGCATAATTTATTTATGTGTTCTAGAATTAAACTAACAGATGCTATTAGAACTCTTGGCTGGGATGATGCAGAGTGCAGGCATTTCTATATGGATGTCAATGCCTAGTTATATTGCAAGGATTAAAATAAATAGTAACCTTTGAAATGTAAAAGTGTATTTTCGTTAAAGATGTGAAATGATAATAGAGGCAGACACTAATGAGCAGTTGAAGAAGAAGTTAGTAAAACAAGCAGAGGGAGTTGTAGCCACTCATTGCAAACGATCTGGACTCTGCTGAAACCCTTCGAATCAGGGCCAGATCACATGACAAGTGTGCCACTCATATAAGCAACAGTACAGATATCATAGACATCATCCTGCTGTTTTTATTTTAAACAATAATAGCTTTTTCAGTACTTCAGGTAAGAAGCAGATCCATAAATTAGTATAATTACACTGCCTTCATCTAGAATGACATAGAATCATAAAATATGCTGAGTTGGAAGGGACCCATCAGGATCACTAAGTGCAACTCCTCCTACCCAGGACTCCTTCCACCCAAGAATCACACCACACACCTGAGACCATTGTCCAAATGTTTCTTGAACTGACAGGCTTAGCACTGTGACCCCTTCCCTTGGGAGCCTGTTCCAGTGCTCAACTCAGAGTGAAAAACTTTTTCCTGATATCTAACCTAAACATCCCCTGACTCAGCTTCATGCCATTTTCTTGAGTCCTGTCACTGGTGGCACGAGTGAAGAGATCAGTGCCTGCTCCTCCATTTCTCCTCATGAGGATGTTGAAGACCACAATGAAGTCTCCCCTCAGTCTCCTCTTTGGGCTGAACAAACCAAGTGACCTCAGCTACATCTCATAAAGCTTATCTTCCAGACCCTTCACTATCCTTGTGGCCCTCCTTTGGACACTCTCTAGTAGCTAATAGCTAATAGATATAGATACAAGAAAATAGATATATCTTATCAAAATTCGTTGTTAAATCTTTATGGCAATATTTAAACATATTAATTTAGGTGTATACTTTTATATTGTTTTTACCCATGGGATCTAATATATAAGCAATTTAAATTATCTTGAATTTGATTATGCTATTCCCTGCTATTGAAGCTGTTTGAGTCACTGCATAAAAATATAGAGCATAAATTAAATTCTCACCTCGTATGTCTCACGTAAGACTAAAGAGCTCAAGTTCATCCTTTCTGATAAACTTTTCTTTTGACTTTAAGTAGTGATTGCATAAAATTACTATCTTTAATATGAAATCATGTGTGTTTAAAAATTCATTAAAAAAATGTAATCTTCATAAAAAAAACCCCAAACTCAAATACCAAAAACCAAAGAAACCCAAAACTTTTGCACTTAGTTACATCATCTGCAAATCTAGTATTGCATCATTCATCCAAACTGCAGACACAAACTTTTAGTCCTGCTATATTAGTAAAAGTTTGTTTTCTTTGAGGTTAATAATTTTAAAGAATACAAGAGTAAAGATCAAAAGTGCAGTAATTGATTTCATGTAGAATATTTGGTTTGAAAGAAAATGTTTTTAAAGAGGAAAAGATTTGTTGTTTTATTATTCTTTTTCACTGCTCTAGGTTTTACAGTGTTTCAGTAGATATGCCTTTGTTCCTTAATGATTAATATTTCTCAATTTGAATTGAAAAACCACTACAAGTAACAAAAATGATGCTTTCATTAATCAGGAACAATCCCAATTTTCTCTCTCTCAACTTTCATTTTTATTATGACTTTGAATGTTTTCCGGTAAAGTACATTGTAAACAGAGAAAATGTGATTTTTTTTTTTTCTCAAGGGAAAAGGTTTGTTATTTTAAAATTACAGCACTGAAGATCAAAATAAAGTGACTGTTCACTGTACTATCCAAATAGCCTATCTTTGTACAAAAAAACCCTTTCATTTTCACAACCAAATTGACTAAAAGGCACTGTTACCTAGCAACATTCATTGTGTTTATGACCTTTCATCCAATCTGAGCTCACAGATGTGCTTCTGAAGCTAATATACATCGTACATTCCCCGCCTGCTTTGATGAAATATATGAGCCCTTAGAGCAGGCTGTGAAGTGTCCTTTGTAAAAACCAAGAGAAATATAAAAAATTAAGAAAAATGGGATACGTTTGAAATTAGTTTAAAATGTTGAAACTATGAACTTAAAATCTCTCTGCTATCAGTGTGATGTCATTTGTAGTAGACTGAAAATTTGCCTAGGAAGTTGTGGCCTTGCACAGAAACATACTGGGTGTACGATTAATAGGTAATGAATGTACAGATCCCAACACTTGTGAAATAAGGAAGTCCTAAAGAAACTTAAATGAGAAAAGGTCTAGCCCTTAGAAGTTACTGACTGCTTAAATTTCAGGTAATAGTGAATTTTTTGGCTTTAAAAAAGGTGACATTTATGGATATTTCCATGCTTAATTTACAATATTGAGGGGTGCCTTCATCACAGTCTACACCTTTCTCAAGGGAAGCAGAGAAGGGGCAGTTGCTGATCTCCCAGTGACCAGTGATAGGATATGAGGAAAAGAAATGAAGCAGCATAAGGGGAAGTTCAGACTGCACATTATGAAAAGGTTCTTCACACAGAGGGTAGTTGGGTGCTGGAACAGTCTCCCCAGGGAAGTGGCCACAGTGCCAATACTGCCAGAGATCAAGGAGAGTCTGAAGGATGTTCTTAGTTATATGGTTTATTTTTAAGTAGTCTTGTGAAAAATGGGGAGTTGGACTCAATGATCCTTATGGGTCCCTTTCAACTCAAGATATTCTATGATTCTACCATGACTAAATTTAGTCAATAAAAGTTGTCTCTGCATAAGTCACACACAATACTCTGAAATAAAAGCATGAGTAACACTGCACAGCATTCTGAGCTAAGCTTACAGGGGAAATGTATCTACTCTCTTTATAGGTCAATTAGAAAGTAAAAAGCACCGTAAAAGTACTATAATCCTTGCCTTTTTCAGGTTTAGATAGCTTGCATAAACTCTTATGTTGTTGCAACCATGGTTTGAAAGTTACAGTATCGAGTGACATTTGCTGGTCAATGGCCACACCTTCAGTACTGTGTCCAGTTCTGGGCCCCTCACTGCAAGAAAGACATCGAGGTGCTGGATTGTGTCCAGAGAAGGTCAGTGGAGCTGGGGAAGGATCTGGAGAGTAAGTAATATGACGAGTGGCTGAGGGAGCTGAGATTGTTTAGCTTGGAGAAAGGTAGGCTCAGGGGAAACCCTATTGCTCTCTACAACTACCTGAAAGCAGATTGTAGCAAGCTGGGGGTCAGCCTCTTGTCCCAGGCAACCAGCCACAGGACAAGAGTAAATGGTCTCAAGCTGTGCCTGGGGAGGCTTGGGTTGGATGTTCCATTGAAACGGACTGTCCAGGAGGGTGGTGGAATCACCATCCCTAGAAGTGTTTAAGAAATGACTGGACGTGGCACTTAGTGCTATGGTTTATTTGGCAAGGTAGTGATCGGTCAAAGATTGGACTTGATGATCTTGGATGTCTTTTCCGTCCTAAATCATTCTATGATTCTGTGATTCTGTCACTCCCATTCATACTGAAAAACTAAATGTTCAGTGATCAGTTTCAAGCCATCTGGATAATTTCTCTGGCCACTTACAGCTTTGAAAATGTAACTCTATTAATCCCCTTCCATCAGATATTACTGCACAGTGAATAAAAGCAGCCTTTCTTGGGATTTCTGAAGGTTGCTGATGTGCTATAGGTATCTCAACATTGAAATAAAATTTTAAAACTTATAAAACTTATGCTTGGTGACTGAGAGAGGGTGCTGGGGTGAGACTGGGCTGTGCAGGGGTTCCTGTGAACACAAACACCTAAGTGCTGCATCGTGTGGACTCGGGGGCTCTTGGCAGCTAGTCAGCAGCCAATCAGCAGAGGAGGGGTGGTGCTGGGAACAACCAAAGGGAATTTAGTCTGTGCCAGGGAGCATGAGCAACCCAGAGTGCAGCAAACAGGAGTGGACAAACAGGGCATGGCACATCAGTGAGGACATTTGCATGGCAGTTTGCGCAAGCAGGATGAGCAGGAAAGGCTCCTCTCTGACCATTTGGGAGTGGCCAACAGAGGCAGCAAACAGACTCAGTAGTTGGTAAGGAAGAGCAAATAGATACTTTCAGCCCCAGTCTTTTTAGCGTATTAGTTTAAGCTTCCTCATTTATGACGTTGACACGCCATACAGCTTGATCCCCTGTAGCTGGTGGAGTCACTGAACCAGCCATGTCAGAGGCCTCCAGCCAGCCAGATCTGTTGATGGCAGATGCAGCTGTCCAGGTCACAGGTTGCCAGGAGTGCCTGATGCCTCTTTGCGAGACTGCAGCAGACAAACAATTATTTTGCAGAAGGTGTGCCATGGTTGAAGAGCTGTTCCTATTCCTATTGACAGGAATAGGCATATCCATCAGATCAACAAGTAGTTCTGAGGTTGGTGTAATTGGAAAAATTTTGAGTTTGTTGAACATGGGATAATCTACTCAACACCTAGTCTACTAACATCTGACGGGGTACACCTATTCGGATAAGGGGAAAAGGAGTTCTAGCACAGGAGCTAGTAGGGCTTATTGACAGAACTTAAAACTAGCTTGGAAGGGGGAGAGGGGCAAAACCAGGCTTGCCAGTGATGAGCAATGGGATGGTGTGACAAAACTTTAGGAAACAAGCAGTAATGGGATCCCTCAATCTGCTTCGTGAGGCGTTGGCTACAACATACCACACCTGAAATGTTTCTACATCAATGCACGCAGCATGAGGAACAAACAAGAGGAGCTCAAAGCTTGGGCCCAGTCCCAGGGATTTGATATCATTTGCATAAGTGAAACCTGGTGGGATAAGATGTGACTGGAGTGTTCTATTGGATGGTTACAGTCTCTTAAGAAGAGACAGGCAGGGCAGAAGAAGCTGACGGGTGGCACTGTATGTAATAGAAGGGTTAGAATGTATGGAGCTCACAGTGGGCAGTGGCACAATTGAAAAACTCTGGGTGAGAACCAAGAGGCAAACAAAGAGTGTGGATGTCATTGTGGGAGTCTGCTATAGACCTCCCAGCCAGGACAACGACACCAATGAATTATTCTTTGAGGAACTAAGAGACACTTCCAAGTCAACTGCCCTTGTCCTTACGAGGGACCTCAACTTACCAGAAATTAACTGGAAGTAGCACACAGCTGGCACAATCTGGGCCAGAAGATACCTAATAAACCTGGATGATAACTTTATGGAAGAGGTCCCAGTTAAGGGAGTCAACTCAAAAGATGGTCTCCTTGGTCTGCTGCTTGTCAACAGAGTGGATCTTACGAGCAAAGTGGAGATTGGTGGCTGCCTTGGCCACAGTGACCACAAAGGCATCAAGCTTAAAATCTCTGTTAACAAGAGAAAAAGTGCCAGTAAAGAAGGAAAGACAAAAAAGGAAGGTGCAAGCCCTGTGGAAGCAAGGTCAGGTGACATGGGAAGAGTACAGATGTGCTACTTGCCACTGTAGGGAGAAAATTCATGCAGCCAAAGCCCAACTGGAGTTGAAGCTACCAGAAATGTGGGGGACAATAAAAAGAATTTTTTTCAAATATATTAATGGCAATAGGCAGTATAGAAATATCATCAGCCCGTTACAGGATGACGATGGTCCCCTCACAAACAGGGACAGAGACAAGGCAGAGATGTTTAATGCTTTCTTTGCCTCTGTCTTCAACATGGATGATGGACCAAAGGGGGCTCAGTGCCAGTACTTCTGGGAAGTACTGAAAAACACCTGAAGGACAACACTGTCACTGGTCACAGCCAGCACAGCTTCATGAGGGGAAAGTCCTGCTTAACAAACCTGATTTCCTACTATGACAAGGTAACCCACGTAGCTGATCAAGGGAAGCCAGTTGATGTAATCTTTTTGGATTTCAGTAAAGCTTTCGATACTGTCACAAGCAGGATCCTTCTGGACCAAATGTCCAGCACACAGCTGGATAAACACATCTTGTGGTGGGTGGGCAATTGGCTCAGGGGTGGAACAGAGAGGGTAACAGTGAATGGGGTGACATCAGGCTGGTGAACTGTCACTAGTGGGGTTCCACAGGGCTTCATCTTAGGCCCTGTGCTCTTCAACACCTTCATAAATGACTTGGACACAGAACTGAAAGGCATATTAAGCAAGTTTGCAGATGACAAACTGGGAGGAGCTGTTGACTCCCTCGAAGGCAGGGAGGCTCTGCAGAGAGACCTCAACAAATTAGGAGACTGGGCAATCACCAACCATATGAAAAAGGGGAAATGCTGAATTCTGCACCTGGGATGGGGCAAGCCTGGATGTCTGTAGAGACTGGGGAATGAGATGCTGGAAAGCAGTGCTGCAGAAAGGGACCTGGTCAATTGGAAGTTGAATATGAGTCAGCAGTGCCCTGGCAGCCAGGAGGGCCAACCATGTCCTGGGGGGCACCAGGCAAAGCATCACAAGCCGGTCGAGGGAGAGGATTGTCCTGCTCTGCTCAGCACTGGTGCAGCCTCAGCTTGAATATTGTGTGCAGTTTTGGGCACACAATATAATAAAGATATTAAGCTCTTAGAGAGTGTCCAAAGGAGAGAAATGAAGATGGTGCAAGACCTTGAGGAAAAGCTGTATGAGGAGCAATTGGGATCACTTGATCTGTTCAGCCTGGAGAAAAGGAGACTGAGGGGAGACTTCATTGCAGTTACAATTTCCTTATGAGGGGAAGAGGAGGGACAGGCACTGATCTCTTCTCTGTGGTGACCAGTGACAGGACCCAAGCGAATGGCCTGAAATTGTGCCACCTCCAAAAATTAGCCTACAAAAAAGGCATTTGTGCAGGATGAAGAATTCTTGTCAGCAAGTTACATCACTAAGACTTACTCCTTAATTGTGCCCTTAGTCCTTTTTGATTCTTGAGTAACATGGATTTGGGTCTTTCTTTTTTCTTTTTTGTACACAAGAATAAGCGTACATCTGTCTACAATACCTTAAATAAGAATGAGTTTTTGGAAGGAAAGCTAGATCAAATTTAAAAATTTAAAATGATGATGGTAGGAAATGCTTTCTCCTTATCTTTTAGTACATCCAATATTTCACAGAATTTCACAGAAATGTTTGACATGCAATATAAAATAATGAAGTAATTTCTGGGAATTTCAATACTCAAAACCTAGAAAAAAATAAAATGGACAACAATCCAGAATCTTCCAGAAATTATATTTGAGGTCCTATGTTTTTCAACTACAAAAAAATTTAAAGTAGTTTATATTGTTCTGAGTTTTCCATGTGAATAGGAATTTTTGGAATCATACAGAGAGGAAAGTACCCTGACAAGACTACCCTGTCCATTTGCCCACGGCAATACAATCTCAATCATTCTTCACATTTCTTATGTGTTTGTTTTGTTTAAAAATGTCCAACAACAAGTATTTCCCAATTTCCCTAAGTAATCTCATTGAATGCTTTAATAAAATTGGGGGGAAGGTGTGTCTTAATATATGACTTTTTAAGTTTTGGCTATTTAAGCATAAGTGCTTCTCATCCTATCCCAAAGAAACATAAGGAACTGTTCTTACTCAGAGGGGTTTCAAGAACTTTGAATCCTTAAGTGGCTCGGTTTTTCTGTGTGATTTTGTCTCTAGATTGAGTATACATACACATGTTCTTCAAAAATGACTGTTTAACTAGCATGCTTTCCAGAGCTTAAATTATTTTATTTTTCTGTTTGCTCTTCCTTTTTCGGCTCAAGGTATCATTTGAACAGAAAAATTAAAATATTTTCAAAATATAGCAATGTTTGAATAAAATATTTTTATTTGTGTAGCCCATTATGAACATTCTTTTCCATCACAGCATGATGTTGTACTCAGCATCTCTATATCCTCCTCCACAAAAATATCAGTACCAGTATCCTCACTTTGCTCTTATGGAACTGATGTTTTTTCAAAAAAAATCTTGCACTTCTCCTAATTTGACTGAAATTATTTACTATGAATCATTTATCCCTCTAGGTTAATTTCAGATTTACATCTTGACTTCTGACAGATTTGCAGCCCCTCTTAGCTTTGTATCATTTGAAAATTTTCATCCTTCCTATCCCATCATCCAAATCATCCATGAAAGTCCAAAACTGGACTGGACTATGGACTGATTTGTGATGGAAACCACATGAAGTGTGTTATGAGTTTGAACTGCCTAACCTTTAACAAATACTCTTTGAATAAGTTTTTCAATTGCATGTTTCATCACCTTTTCAGGATTTAATTTAGGCCACAATACCTTAGGCTTTTAATGTTTTTTTCATTGAGACATAGACAAAACCTTCAGTTTGTCAAGATCAGTTTTCAAGATTCATCATATCTATAATTGCCTTTATATTCTGTTTCTATAAATAAAATTATATGCAGTTTTGAAAACAGATATTCAACAGGAAATGCAACTAAGATCTTTGCCAACAAAAAACTTAATTAAATTTACAATTGCTTCTGTGAATCTTTAAGTATGATCTCATTCACAATTATATTTAAGTGAAAAAAAAATCTCATGGACTTTAAGATTTTTAAATTTTACCCTTTAATAATTCCATTAGCGTGGAGATTGACTTGGTCATTGCAGAAAATTCAGTTTCAAAGAAAAAAAGTATTATTGAATCTGTTTAAAACCATGAATGGAGTTTTTAGCAATGATTAGTATATATATAAGTATACACAATAATCTTAAAAATGGTGTTATTTTCTGTGCCGTTAGAATATTATCTAGTTTTTCATTAACAAGTCATCATTACTGAAATGTACAAAACAGCACTTATGTCAAGAGTGCAGAAAACACAAATCTCAAATGTTTCTTTATATTTTGATAATAAAAAAATAGCAAGAGCAGTAACCAATTTCATGAGAGATGTGGTGAGTTGCACAGTAGCACCATTCTTTAGTTAGTTAAGTACAACTATTTTCGGCAAAACAGAAGGGCAAAATTGTTTTAAAGGAGAAAGAAAATAGAGGAGAGCAGATGGAAAAGGGTTTTTTTCCTCTTTGAATTATAAAAAGTTAAATGAGTAAAAAGTAGTTTTAACGAAAACGTGAATTAAACGTTATTCTACAAAATTATTGTAATCTATTGAGGATATGCTATTTCTGTGCCTGTATTTAGAAAAGATGATTTATTGCAATAATCTGAAATCAACAAGCAGGACATACACAATATGAGATCAAAATGCTATACATTACATATAAAATATTTATTCAGGCAATTCCATGCAGAAGATTGCCTAATCAAAATAATTTACTTAAAAAAACCCCAATTTACCGTAAAGTCCAGCTTCTAATTCACCTAGAAAACTAAGTAAACTAACCAACCTTCCCTGAATAAGTTATTATGACTGAACAAATACAGAGTAACATAGTCATAGAATGCTTAGGGTTGGAAGGAACCCTAAAGATCATGTAGTTCTAACCTCCCAGCCATGTGCAGGGATGCCATTCACTAGATCAGGTTGCTCAATGACCCATCCAGCCTGGCCTTGAATACTTCCAGGGATGGGGCATCCATAACTTCCCTGGGCAATCTGTGCCAGTGCTTCAACACCCTCAATGTAAATAATTTCTTACTACCATCTAGTTAGACCTGCTCTCTTTCAGGTTAAAAGCACTGCCCCTTGTCCTGTCACTATCTGCCTGTATAAAAATCCCTCCCTCTCCTTTTTGTAAGCTCCTTTATGGTACTGGAAGTCTGCAATCAAGTCTCCCTGAAGTCTTCTCTTTTCCACGCTGAACAACATCAGTTCCCTAAGCCTGTCTTCATAGGAGAGGTACTCCAGCCCTTGGATCATCCTCACGGTGCTCTGGATTTACTGCAACAGGTCCACACCTTTCTTGTGCTGAGGACTCCAGAGCTGACTTTATCACTCAGAGTGAGGTCTCACAAGGACAGGGTAGAGGGGCAGAATCAGCTCCCTTGGCCTGTTGGCCGCACCTTTTTTGATGTAACCTAGGAGGTGGTCGGCCTTCTGGGCTGCGAGCACACACTGTTGGCTTATGTCCAGCTTTTCATCTGCAAGAACCCCCAGGTTCTTCTCTGCAATTCTGATGTCAATGACTTCTCCCAGTCTGTATTTGTGTCTGGGATTTCCCCAACCCAGGTGCAGCACCTTGCACCTGAACTTGTTGAACTTCATGAGGTTCTCATGAGCCTCATTCCCAACTTTATCCAGGTCTCTCTGGATGGCATCCCTTCCTTCTGTTGTGTTAATTGCACCACACAGTTTCATGTCATCTGCAAACTTGCAGATGGTGCACTTGATCTCACTGCCAATGTCATTGATGAAGATATGAAGAGCACTGGTCCCAAGACAGAAGGGACACTGCTTGTCAGTGGCTTCCACCTGGACTTAGAGCCATTGACCACAGCTCTCTGGCTGATTCCATCCTGCCAGTTCCTTATCAACTGAATAGTCCATTCATCAAATCTGTGTATCTGTAATTTGGAGATAAGGATGTCATGTGGGACCATACTGAAGGCATTACAGCTAGATAGATGACATCTGTCAGTCTTCTCCTGATGACTGTTACAGTCACTCCACCATAGATGGTCACCAGATTGATCAGGTATGATTTGCCCTTAGTAAAGTGGTATTGGCTGCCTCAGATCACCTCCTTGATTTTATGCATCTTAACATATCTTCTAGAAGGATCTGCTCCACTATCTTCCCTGGCACAGGTGAGGCTTACTGGTCTGAAGTTTCCCGGATCTTCCTTTTTCCCCTTTTTAAAAATATGTGTGATGTTTTCCTTTTTCCAGTCACCAGGGACTTCACCTGACTGTCATGACATTTCAAATATGGTGGAGAGAGGCTTGTCAACAACATCAGTCAGTTCCCTCAGGACCCTGGGATGCATGTTATCAGGTTGTATAGACTTATGGACAGTCAGCTTCCTCATGCTTTGCTTATAGTGGGAAAGACTTCACTCCCCACACATCCACCCAGAGGATCAGGGATTTGAGAGAAGTGGGAAGCCTGACTGCCAGTGAAGACTGAGACAAACAACTCATTGACTACTTCAAACTTCTCCACGTCAGTTGACATTAGTTCATCCTTCTTCCTTCCGAAGGGGAGTACACTCTCCTTGTCCTTTCTTTTCCGACCTATGTATTTATAGAATCCCTTCTTGTTATTCTTCACATCCCTTGCCAATTTCTGTTGCACCTTTGGTTTTCCTGACTCCATCCCTACATATTTGAACAGTATCTCTGTACTTTTCCTAGGTCACCTGTCCCTGCTTCCCCTGGCTGTGCATTTCTTTCTTACTCCTCAATTTAAGGAGCAGATCCTTGCTCAGTCATGCTGGATCTGCACCAGGATGGAGAGCTCCTGTGTCCTTAAAGAGTCACCATCTCTAATCAACCCCTCTGTCCTTAAGGACAACTACCCAACTATATCAATAACCAACTCCTTAAACAGATGGAATTTTGCTCTTGCAAACTGCAAGGCCTTGACTTTGCTCCTTTGCATGCTATGCTCCTTGAAATCACAGACTCATTCAGGGTGTGATCATTTCATCCCAGGCTGCGATCACTTCATCCCAGGTTGCCACTATCTTAGCTCCTTTAATGAGCTCATCTTCACTAGGGAACATCAGATCCAGTAACAAATTTGTCAATAAAGACACAGCCTGAAATCTTTATCAGGACTGTAATGCCTTTTCAAGAAGAGAAGCAGAATGAAAAGTGAAATTACTTCCTCATGAGGTCAAAAGTGGTTCATATTTGCCCACTGCTCTGACCAAACATCCCCATTTATTCCAGGGAAAAGAGACAGGCTCCACAATAGCATTACAATAACCATTACACAGAATTTCAGAGGTGCATACATGAATGAAAACATGGACGTGGTGTTTCAATTCCATGAACTGTTTAGCCCAAATTTTTTTACATGATCATAATGTATGTTTTTCTTATATTTATGTCTTGCAACTACAACCACTTTAGCAAGGAGTTCCACAGCTCTGTTGTCTACAGTAAGTAAGAGTTCGCTTGGTCTATATTTAAATTCTGGGACAAGAGTCAACATGTAACTGCTTGTTCATTCGGATTATGGAGCCTTTAAAAGTGAAAGAAGGGATGGAACATGTGAATGTCCTGTTCAAACCTGAATTAAGATGCATCCTGAGTTTTACATCAAGATCTGGGATCCTGAATTTCTCACTCAAGATCTAAGGACCAGCCAGATATATTTAGCTTTTGAATATCATACCTATGGTTCAAATGTTTAGAGGGGGTGTCAACTGTCTGTCAAAAAAGCCTAGAATCTGTGATCATCTAGTTGACTTGAAATGAAAATAAAATGCCCGTAATGGAGGATGCTTTTCAAAAACAGCATTTTGTTTTCCGTGACACCTACCCCAATGTATGTACACACTATGAGGTTTAAGACATTCATATACCAAAAAAAATACAGAAAGAATATGTATACTTAGAGACTTACTAAACTTCCTTGAATTTGAATTAGACTTCACTGTAATTGGCTAAAAATATTTAAAACATATTTTAGAATATAATAGTCACACAGATTTGTTAACTCAGTGAATAACAACAGGCAGATTTTTCAAGATATTTATATAAACCTCATCATTCAAGAGAGAGTACACACAAGGATGTCATAAAGATTTGAATGCATGTTTTTGCCCTAATTTGTTGCAGTATTGTTATAATTACAATTCATGCAATAGTTTCACACATTTTTTCTGACGTACCATGACATTCCCATCTTTTACTGCAGAAGTTGAGTGAGAGGAAACGTCATTTTGTTCCTGCAAGAGATCTAGTAAAGGCTGAACTCCTACTTCAACTACATTTCACAAAAAATTACTTTTTTGGATTTGCTTGGGGCATGAAAGGATATAAACATATAATAGCATGTATTGAAACTGTGTGCATAATACATACTCAACCACAATATTGTTCAGTGTTTTACCCACTGTTTAATCAACCTTCTTTTCTGGCCATGTTCTTCTGCATTTCCATATCCTTCTGTATTATCCATCACACAAAGCTGAATAGGAAATGAGAGCTTAAGAAGTAAAGACAGTGCATAAGTATACTACTAGAAAGGCATAATAAAGTCTGAAAAAGCAGGACAGAATATAAGACTTCTGTAACGGTGGCAAAGGTAGCAATGATAGGTCTTCTTCCTGTGTATCTGTGCTGCAAGGATAAAATCACTTTCAAGCTGAAGCTCAGTAGAGACAACTGGGAATCACAGAATTATAGAATGTGCTGAGTTGGAAGGGACCCATCAGGATCATCGAGTTCAACTCACTGAAGTTATAGGCACACCCACCTGAACAACAATATCAATGGTATTTATTTAAAATGCTTTTGCGAGGAAGTTTTTTCATAAGAGATTGCTTTTAAACAAATTATTAAGGTTATGAAACATGACACAAACTTTCTCAGGAGAAAAAGTTACAAAGAAAGATTCTGCACATCGACAAAACCTCAGTCTTTTGATTTGCAGCCTCAATCCCAAACTTTTCTGCCTAATCAACCCCACTGTCCATCTTTAGATTTGGTTTATTCTTGTCATTCTTCACCAAATAGATGTAACTATATTAAGGTGTCCTTTTCATTCACTGGAATTGTCCTAAAATGGCAGTCAATTTCAACAATCTGTACTTTGTTATTATCTAGCAGAATTCTAGCTATTTAATGACATTAGTTGTTCTTAGGAATGGTCAGTGAAAGATGACTGGCCATGACAGTAGCAGAAATACTGACCTGGCAATATGTGTGACAGTTGGCAGTTAAGATTATGCTCAGACACAAGATCCAAAACCATTTTAAAATCACTAGAATTTTAATCAGACTGTAAATCTTCAGACAGGTTTCCTAATTACCTCTGATGCACCTCAGCCTCATCATTTATGTAAGGAATGGAATGCTTCCCTTGGGTCAGATTCCCAGTTTCTGAAAAAAACTTTGGCTTGAAGCAAATTTCAAGCTTCTGTACATACCATAAAGATTTTAAAATTTCTCTTCTTGCTTCCTTTTTTATTATTTAGTTCTTTAACAATCCAACTCTTTTATAAAACTCCATTCAGAAACTTATTCTCATTTTATTACATTTGATTCCAGCTTCCTTTTTTTTTTAAATCATTTTTGAAAGCTTGAGATCATAAAGCTATAAGAACTTACTAGGAACAGAAAAGTAGCTATTCTTCTTTCAGTTTTGAAATAAAACTTAGGTCCTAATGTACAACCAATTAGAACACAGCATTTTGAGTATAAATAAAAATGATCTAAGATGTTTAGAGAAAAATATATGACAACCCTCAGCTTGAAAAATAGTTTGCCATTATTTCCTTCAATTAAGCAACGTCATTTTCTTAAAATCCATGGTAATCTGTTGTTGACATTCTGCTTTTAGTGATATAAACTTATGAATTCTACAACTCCAATGACATATCAGTGTCTCTGTGAAGTAAGACTATCTCTTCCAAATACCATATAAATCATACCATTTAGTAGTTTCTATAGTAACAATTTTTTCTTTTTTTTTATTGAACAGTGGAGTAAATAGCTGTACAAAATGTCCAAGAGTTATTAGCTGCACTAAAATTGTGGTAGCCTCCCTCCAAATTTCCTCCTTAATTAAAAATGATAGTTTCATTTTTTCACCAAGAAATGTCCAGTTTTTGGAGCAGTCAACAGTTTCAAGTGTGCAATGACAGAAAAGAACAAGCTAAAATAATGAAAATACAAAGTCCTTCAACTTTAGATTTTAAAGAAATTAACATTATAAAAGATTTTATTTTGTATCATTATTTATAGAAATAAAAGAAGCAAAGGAATCCTGAATTCAAAACCTTGAGCATTCAGAATTGATGATCATACTGAAATGTTTAAGAAATAATATTTTTTTTTAATGTCAGGAATTACATGTATTCTTTCACATGTGCTATTTGGCCTGAACAAGACTTACTGCCTTTACGGTCTTTGACAAGTGCTGCAAAACCAATTCCACCATGGAAATCTTTGTCATACTGTATACTGTAGTGCAATTAAGAATGTGCTATTTATCCCAATTTTTTAATATAAAATACCTTAATTTTATCCTTACACACATGCTAAACAGGAAATCTTAGCAACAATTCCATTGCACAAACAGCAATAATCTAAGGAGCTTTGTCATGACCTTTGTCAAACACTGTCCTCCACCTTTAATCTCTTCACTCTTTTCTTTTTACTGAAGCAGAACACATACCGTTTTTGACTATGAGTTCAATTTATTTCTTAAAGATGGGAAAAACTTGAAAATAGGCTATACATTGGTTAGTGTTTTACAAATAAATGTAGAAACACATACTTTTATGTCTTAAGGACAGAGGTATTGCTGAATCCTAGGTTTATATGCATATGCATCTGTTGTTAAAAACAACTATTAAAATTTGTAGATATTCAGCAACTTCAAGTTGAAATGTTTACACAGAACCTTTAGAACAAAACTGTTTGATCTGAGACTGAAACATAAGCTTTGATTCTGAACAGCCTTTTCTGCATCCTTGTTTCAGGGACTAAAAATGTGCATTTGTCCTTTTGAAAACTTAGTCCTTCACTTTCAAAACTACAGGCTCACAAATAGCAGCTGTACGTGCTAATTTTGTCTACTGAAAATGAGGCTGACTAAATACCTCCAAAGTATTATTGAGATTTAGTGATCTTCAAAAGTTTTTTTCCCTCCACATCTTTAATTCAGACACATACACATCGGTGTAAATGTGTGGTTTAATTCCATCGTGAATTTGGCCTGAAATATAGATTAGCAAAATTGGAAACAGCTGTATGAGAAACTACTTTCCTCTTCCATTTTTAGTATTGTATCCCAATATAAACTCCATCATTTTAGTATAAAGTGATAGCCCCCACTCTCTTCATCCAGATGTTTATGGATTTTTCACATAATCTTCAGTGAAATTGCCAAAATCAACAAAAAGTCTTAACATGTAAATTCAACATATTGTTTCATGTTCATCATGGCCTTTTCTGCCACAGTGCCAATCCTCATTAGATTTCAGATTTTCTTCGGTCGACACTGATACAGAAAAGGACTATGACTCATCATCTCATTGTGGGCTGGGTTTTTATTTAATTTATTTTTGTCTGATTCATGAACTGTTGAAATTCTAAAAATGGTTCATGAATTGCTTGGGAGATGAGAAAATTAATAATAATGATCCAATTTACTGTACATTGAATTGAACTGATTATCATGCAACATACCGACAGATTTCTTCATGGCAAATGAGTCCTATAGAGGTTTTGTTTCCCTTCGTACTGGACACATCATTATACTGTAAAATAATCATTAAGCTCTTAGGCCAAGATTCAGCAAAGTGCTTAAGCGCTTGCTTAATTATAAGTTTATGCAAACTCTAGAGTGAAACTGCAGAAGAGTTAAATTATATTTTTTATTATAGCTGTGACAAACTTAAGAGATACACGTACGTTGAAGCTTTTTGGTGCAGCTTTTGTACATCTAAAGATGAGTGGTACTATGTAAATTCATAATGTAATGATGTTTAGTAGTCTATTGTCATATTTTTATATATGGAAATATTTGTCATTTTTAAAATGTCTATAGCATTAGCCATTCCCTGGGAGGTCAAGGGATTCACCTCCAACTGATGACAACCAAATAATTGCTAATTATCCTATTGGAAATAGTTTTACAAAGCTTGATTTATCAGATGATTGAGAAAGATGCAATACTGCATTTGGTTTTTCAGAGATTAATTAGGCTAGATGATTCCCTTTTAGAAGCTGAACCATCCATTTACCTATGCAAAAAAATTATAGAATTATGAGAAGCACAAAAGAGAGATAGCTTTAGAGATTTTACTGTTTTATTTTTAGCAGAACTAGTGGTACATACATAACTTATTCTAATGATTTCTGTAGCCTAGGAATTTTCCTTAGTCATAACCTCTCAGTGCAGCTTTACATTTTCTTTTAAATCACTACTTTACATGTGTAACCTGTTTATGAATCGGAACAGGCTACTGTAAGAAAAGGGGGGTATTTAGTGCAGGTAAACAGACATTCATGTTATCTTGCTTAACATTTAGGCAGCTAAGTCTTGAAGTGGAATGTGGAATCCTGAATTAAATGCTGAGGATCTTTGAAGTTTTTATGGCATTAGACCAAAGTTCAAACCAATCAACTGTGCTGATCAAGGAGCTGCCTACAAGAAATTTATATGGAATTTCAGAGAACAAGCATATGTTGTGAATACTGTTCCTTTCCATCACTTAGTCACTTTATTAGTCAGGTTTCTGCCTGAATATTTTCCTGAGATGTCATTATGCAAGGACTAGATAAATATTATCAAGGCTCAAAAGACCATAACATTGGAAAAGCACCAAGAGAAATCACGAAACTTTTCACTGTAACCCCAAGTTCATAAAATAAAGGACCTTACCACTACAGTTTAGCTATTTTTGCACCAGCTAGTACATCTAATGTGGAACCTGCTCCTAAAGGAGTAAGTTGAGAGTTATTGAGGTATACTTACTAAATCAGACCCTCAATGGAATCACTGGTATTTGTCTTGGGCATGAGGGGTTATGAAACATTCAGGAAGATCAGGACAGATATTTCCTTCATTTCACAGGCAGAAACACAGGGGGTTTTGCTCCCAGAATACTAAAGTATTAAAGCACATGTAATTTGTTAAATGAGTTTTTTAAAAAGCATTATATTGTCTAACAGACTAGAATGCAGACAACCTCCATTGCCTGATGCAGGCTCTCAGACAGGTAACTTGGCTTATCCTGTGGCACAGTACACACTTAAAGTATCTTATTGACCCTTAAAGTAAAAGCTGGGATGTAACATATGATTCAGAATTTTATCTTTTTCATTTTCATAGGAACTGAATTACTGAGTAAATGTCCATTTTGAAGTCTTGGATCTCACTTTGAATTTGAGAAAAGTGAGATAGTTGTCAGAGATTAGCACAAAAATTTCAGAAAACAATAACTGAAACCAGAGTTCCTACGCTGCTTCTGAAGTTTTATATCCCATGACAATGAGCTTTGATAAATCACTCTAGGTGAGGATCTATTCTTATGCTCTTTACAGAGTACATGTAATAAATCAATATACTGACAGATTTAAGAAAACCTCTCATTCTGCCTTCATTGCACGAGATATCTTTGCAATACAGCTAAATCTTTTTTCAGTACTGGAAGTCTTCCACTGAGTGATGTGTACAGAACATTGCTGCCTTCCTCAGTAACACAAATATTCAGAGAAAATGTACCATTCTCTGTTCAGTTTTATTTAACTGATTTTTTTCCATGTTATCTAAACCAATCACTACAAGTGCTTTCAGTGTTGTATGTTAACACTTGATCTAATATATAATAATAATATAAAAATCATTAATTGATGTTAAATTATTTTTGATCAATATGATGTAGCATGTAAAACTTCAGCTCTGAGTAAGAGAAATACAGAGAGAAGAAAAGATAAGCCATAAAAACAAGACATGATATGATGTAATATTAGAAGAGACAAAAACTTAGTTTGGAAAGATCCATCAGGATTGTTTCAGATAGAACTCAAACCAATACTGTACACTGCATGGAATGGTATTACTTAAAACAGAAGCACTGCCCAACATTTAATCTCCATTCTCAACACTAATTCTAAGTTTGCTATTTCACTTCAATTTATGTTTAATTACATTTCAGTAAAATGGGACTACACACTTTCTTTAACTGTCCTGACTTTTTTGCACATGAAGACGAAAACTTTTGAGTTGAAGCAGGGAGAATTAGGAATTGTTTCTCCTAAATGCACTATGAATAAAAACTCTTCTTAACAACCAACACGTACAAAATTCTTCTCAGTGTTAAATAATTCATATTGCAACAGCATCTGGAAGCCTTGGACATACATAAGGATTCCTGTTCACCATGCACTTTGCAAACCACTCAGTAAAAACATGGTCTCTTACACCAAAGGATTAGAAAGAATTACAGCAAAATAGCTTGCTCAATTCTTTTTCCACAGATACATGCAAAATAAGGAATTTTTTTTCTTTCTTGCACTCAGGCCTACTCACATTGGGAACAAAACCATAAATTTTTAACAAAGGTCAATCCTAGATAAATTTTTTTAAATTTTCCTTTTTGTTGCATGTGTTTGCATAGTAACTACTTGGGTGTTTAACCTTTGAGGGAACCCAATAATTGCTCAAAAAAAACACGTGGGTTTCCTTTTCTCCCCAGCTTTGAGGATGTAAAATATGTGTTAGTGAATTTAAACTGCATTCCTTCAGCATTCCCTTAGCATTCATCAACACACCATTATATAAAATGAAGCACAGGAAAATATAGGGCTATACTTGAATTAAACTGTCTGAATATTTTTTCATATTCTTTTTTAAAAAGAGTCAGAAGTTATTGCATTTGATTTTTTTAATAAAGTATTTTGAAAGCAGACTGACTCATAGAACTGCTGCTCAGTTGTGTGTATTTCTTAGTACAAACTGTTTTCTGAGGATGCAAAAAACTTCTTGTGAAAAAATATCTAAATTTTTCTTTGCAGTGCTTTAATAAAGACAGAGAAAACCAAGGAATTTAAAAAGATAAAATGTACATGAAAAACAAAATGCTTGCAATTCTGCTAGACCAATTAAATTGCTTATCTGCTCCTCTGTAAGCACAGTTGCCATATGAAGACATAGTCTCACCAAATTAATCCAATATTTTGACAATAGGAAGTATTCAATATTTTGCTTATGTATGATAATAACTGAACTGAAAGATATCTGTTTTGGAAGTGGAAGAGGTCTGCAAGTACCTGAGGTGTATGTGAACATCCACCTATCCATTTCCAATGCCTTAGTGCATGCAAGTCATACCATCTCTGTATGTATGCACAGTTACCCATGATATCTATTATATCACATGAGTAAGTATATTTTCACACATTTTGTGTCTTTTTCACACCCAAATGTTCTCCTTCAAGTATTAGCAACCTTTCTCAATAATTAAATCCAACAAAAAATTTAAGTAAAATTCTTAAGGCAATAATTTAAAGAGAAAGTTCATATAAGAATGATAGATCTTTTTTTCAACAAAAATAGCTCTATTCTATAGAAAAAATAGCTTGGATTTCTCAGGCACTAGCACATTTTTCCATTAAGAATTCTTCCAGAGCCACTCAATTTCTCAGGGGAATTTTTGCAAATTCTTTTTAGAATGTTTTAATGATTTCATTTGAATAGTTGCACACTTATCTCCAGCCATCCGATCAAATTGGATCTGCAATTTTGCAGGTCAGAAGTTTGCTATTATGTACATCACTAATTATTTTTTCATAATGCTGACAACTATACTAATCATTGGAAACAATGATCAGTGGTTATTACAGTTCCATCTGACTTTATCTTGCCTCTCAAAATCTAAACAGATAGAGTAGATAATCAGAGTAGGACACAAAACAGATGCCTGTTGTTAACATAGCAATAGTAGTTAAAGAGTGGCATTAATTTTTCCAGTTGGCACTCTATTCTCAACACCTAGACTCACATCTATAGCAAATTATTCGGCACCACACAAAATCCCCAGGCCTTGAAAGCGCCATTATAATTGCTTGACTCATTGTTGACCACAAGATTTTCAGCTCCTACGTATCATTAAAAAATGGTGTTGTACTTTTTTGATAAATGCTTGACAATAAGAAATACAGAAAGTATAAAACAACCAAAAAAAAAGTATATGGACCTTTGTAACTTCTGTTATTTTAATTTAAACCTCTCGATTTATTCAAGTACAGAAGAGAACTTAGTTTATCAGAGAAAAGCTGTTATCTTTTCCCACTGGCATTTATGCAAGAATTTAAAAAAATGCTACACAAAATCTTCAGAGGAGCATCTATAAACAAGGGGAAAACAAATGAATTTAAAATAAGACAAATTAACTAAGACACAAGTTAGGCTTCATCTAAAGACTCAGAATCACAGCTTTAGACCTAAGAGCATTTGCTCTCCTTTTTCTTCTTTTTTTTTTATTTTAATCTGTTGCACAGCTTCTATAGTTTGAGAAATATTTTCATATGATATACATAACTCCTAATGACTTCAGAGTTCTTAGGCAATATTACATTGGGAAGAATATGTCACTTTTTTTTTTTTTTGCTTTTTAAGAAATACAAAATTTAAGCAAGCACAAAGAAGCAATTAGATTAACTTTGTAGGATATGCACATAAGAATACAGTAGACAGAAGGATCTGTGCTGCATATTTCAACAACAATATCTACCATTTGGTGGAATAAAATGATTTCACCAACTGAGTTTCTAAAGCTTAAATCATGCTGAAGAGAACTAGGATTTTAAACTGGGTTATAAAGTTGAAGATATACTGAACATATTTACAAGGTTTTGAGTGTGATAACTAGCACAAATAATGCAACAGAATAATTACATTTTTATAGGAGTCTCATTCTACTTTTCCATGCCGTATGTCAGTGCAACATAAAAAACCTATTTGAATAATCCAGTGCAAGCCTACAACATGCATTAAATGCATCTTTGATGACACTCTGAAAGACTAATGCAATGTACCCCACCCCCATTATTGGAAAAACCTTGGAGGACTAGAGAAAGCTGTGCACAGAGATAATTATAGTGGGTTTGGTGTGGTTGGAAACTAAGATGTAGTAAGTGTCCTTATTCTGGGCCTAATATAAGAACAGAAATCGTTATAATAAAAATAAGTATATAACTGGGATTTTTAGAAGTGTGACAACTGAAAGGGGGAAAATGGAAATTTTGTAATGGTAGAAGTTATAAAATAGACATCAGCAGAATTATGCTGCAATTAAAGTTTTGTTTTCACTATTTATAGGTACTCAAAAATGCCTCATATTTTTAAAAACCTTTTGAATTATTAAAGGAGAATAACTTACCAATGCATAAAAACAACCTAAAGGCAGGTGTGGAAAGGATGGGACCAGACTCTTTTCAGTGGTGCTCAATGACACGACAGAAAGGAACGAGAACAAACTGAAACATAAAAATCTGAATATGAGGAAAAATTTCTTTACTTTGTGGCTGGCAGAACATTGGAACGCACTGCCCAGTGAGGTTGTGTAATCTTCTCTGGGGATATTCAAAACCCACCTAGACATGACCTTGTGCAACCCATTCGGCTGAACCTGTTTTTTTGGGCTAGATTATTTTCAGAGGACCTTTCCAATGCCAAACATTCTCTGATTCTGTGTTTCTCTGAATAAAGTTCTTTTTGAACTGAAAATATTACGCCAATATGTGATAGCAAGCTTATGATGGCAAAGGGAAGCTCCATAGCGGTTTTAAACTTTCATACTTGTACCCCATATGAAACATTTAAAACACAACACTGCATATAATATAATATCTTCCAGGAATATATCCTCTGAAGCAAGAGATAGACACAGTGCTGTGCTTCAATTCTTTTTCCCTTGAAATGCAGACTATTAATCTAAGCATTACTTTAAATCAGATCTAAAGTAGTTCTATTTTAAGGAATTGAGATTAGTTTCTAAAGATTACTGATAATTACAATTTTATCCAATGTAGGAATAATTTATTCTTACAAAGAAATATTGAAGTGTGCATAAACCTGAAAAATTTCAGCTGAAATCTCAGGTCAGATTTGGAGGTTTATGACCCCACAAGAATTATTACTGAATGTAATGAAGGCTAGTCATCACTAGAATGTAGGTTGGTTAGTGATGATTTGCCTACTTGTTTTTTAAATGTTATAAGGTTGAAATTATTAATTAGAATCTAATTAATAACTTTATTACTACAAAACTTTGCTTTATAACTTGGAATCAATAATGAATATTAATTGTTGAATATTCAGTATTGAATTAATTATTCATCTATAATGTGTGCAATTCCTTTTCTACAAAATAAACTTAGATAAAACTTTGCACACACAAGTGTGACTCTACTTGAAAAATTTTGAGAGATATTTTCTGTGTTTTGTTTAGATTTTTAAATAACAGATCTGATTAGGACAATCTGATGACTTTGAGAATAAAACTAACTTTTAGCTCAAGAGCTCATAAGCTATCTCTAGCTGAGGGGCTATTTTTTTTAACTTCTGCTAAAATATTTCTGAGGCTGTATTTATACAGGCATCTTACAACCACTGAACTCACATCTGGGTTAAACTTAAGTGAACTTTTTCACTCACATTGTACCTTAATGTTTTATCTGCTTAAGCGTGGGTTCATGTTAGACTCACTGAATATTGCTGCAGTCTGACTAGAACAGTGATGAACAAAGAGCCTGTTAGAAATTCAGATGGCATGTCCTTTTATCTCTTTATCAATACCATCTACTGTCTTCTGACCTATCAAGAAGAAAACCTAGAAGTTTCTCTAAGAAAAAGCAAGTTTCAAGTAGCAACAGGTTGAACTGTATTATATATCAGGAAAGAGCTGCTATTTACTGAGCCTGCCCATGTAATTCAGGGAGCAAAAATGACAGGTAAATGCCATATGTGACTTGTATCTCAAGTCAGTCTTTTTTACCAGACAATTTTAAGACTGAGGCAGTCTATTTTCACAGGAAACACGACCTTTTAAAATTTCTTTGTTTTACTTTTAAAAAGACTTGTTTTCTGATCGCTGTTTGTGATATTAAGGAATTATGATAACCCTTAGCAAATCCCTTTCTTTTTCAGATGGAGATGTAATTTTAAAGTTCTACTCTGAAGCAATCTGCTTGGGGAAAGTTTAGACCCAAACTCTTGAACTCAGAAGCAATGTTAATACATTCTCCAGATTTTTTGTGAAGATCTTACTTTACTTTATATGCTCATGATGCTAGTTGCTACTGAACAGGAAAATCCTCTATATGACAAGAGAATTATGTACAAAAATTCCCTAAACTACACTGTCAGTTTCATAAAATCATTTTTAATCCAAATCTTCAGTGCTAGAGGTAAATTTGCTTGAAAAACAGAGAATAAAAGCATTCCTAATTATTAAAATGACAATTTTTACCAAAACCATGTCAAATTTGTGACAAGACACAAACTGCTGTTCTGTTTTTGGCAGCTTACTACTTAATGAAGCAGATAAGTATCAATAACAAGGCTCATTGAATGAATTTAAGGCTAACTGTATCATTATTTTGTTATTCAAACATTTAAAAACCTGCATAAATCGAAGACATAATACCTAGTTAATTTATAAGTTCTCCACTGAACTTCTGAAAATATTTTAATATTGTTTCCCTGCCACAGCATTTGAAGTCATAAACACATCTTAATACTGGCATAATATCATATCTTGGGTACTCACATATAGTTCTGTGGCCCCCAACATAAGAACATTGACCTGCTGGAGCAAGTCAAGAGGAGCGTCCCAGACGTGATCAGAAGGCTCAATCTTTCAGAGAAGGAACCAAATAGATGTTACAGCACCTGTCCAGTACCTAAAGGAGGCTACAAGAGAGCTGGAGAGGAACTTTTTACAAAGGCAGTGTTAGAACAAGGAGGAACGGCTTTAAATGAAAAAAGATAGGTTTCCCAGAGAAGTTGTGGATGCCCCATCCCTGGAAGTGTTCAAGGTTGGTTTTCAGCAACCTGATCTAGTGGAAGATGTCCCTGCCCATGAGTTTCAACTCAAACCAGTCTACGATTTTATCATATAAAGCAATAGGAAATCAGAAACCTCCATGATATATGATACCAGATATATGCGATGTAGTTGATACATAACCCCATATTCCTATTAATTGTCAAGCATTATGGCATCATGTGTTGGCTCGTGGAGGTCTAGAGAGAGCCTGCTTTTATTTAGTCATTATTTACCAAATTTGACAAAGACAAAGAACACAATGTTTATTTCCAATAGCAAGCTGTGGAGAGTTGGAACAATTCTGAAGGTCAAGCTTGGAATTCAAAGGGATCTTGATAAACTGGAAGAGTAGTCTGAAATCAAAGATGTAATATTTTATATATCTTCATTGTACTCAATTTGAGGAAGAAAAATAAGTAATACAAAAAATGGAACAAATACAAGAATGGAAAACAACTAACTAGACAAATATCATAACAAAGGACCATGAAAATAAGAGAAACAATTTCTCACTGAAATTCTATGTACAGGACAATAAAGTGCAAAAGGTATTATAAAGGTATCTAAGCAAATCTGCCATTGCAATTTATGTTTTCTCTCCAAGAAGCATTCACAGCATGACGTCATATGAAACCCACGTCATTGATCGTGTCAATAAATATCTCTTTAGGTAAGTTTTACTTTCATGTCAATGGGATCAAAAATCAGGCCATTTGCAGATCACACATAATGGGGGTTTTTTATTAATAATTTCTTAAGACTTTGTGGGTAGAGAGATACTGTCTGAATATTTCCAACAGGAAAAACGCAGTGTTATAAACACAATTTTTTTAAAGGCACAAGAGCTCTTAATGTAACACCGGCAAAATGTATATGGGAGTGGATTAAATTTAACTAAATTTTGAACAAAACTTTTAAAGACCTGAAATGGAAAACTACCTTCAGTGTCCACTGCAGTTCTTGATACCAACCACAGCACTTTTTTATCAGTTTATCACATTCTTTTATTAGTTGAAAGATAAAACTTCATTTTCCCATTCAGTTTGCCTAATCCACTTTGTATAATTAAGCACTGAAGGTGAAAAGTAATGTCTAAATTACTCATAAAAGCTTTACTTTATGTATGTCAAAGTCATTCAGTGATAAAGTATGAAGTAATATATGAAACGTATTATGTCATCTAAAGCATATATGTATGATTTTTATCTCCATGACTATTGCACTCTGCTGTATCTTTTTTCTTCTGCTCTTTTAGCAGACAGTGTCAAGAAACTGGCAGGATCCTATAGCTTTATGAAGTGGATGGACAGGAAGCTGTGACACAAGACCAGCAACTAGAACTGCTGGTTCTGTTTTCCAGCATTAAGGCATCTCAGAAAGACTAGGACCACATCATCAGATTTAATCTAAAAGAACAGTCTGACCCTATTCCATACATTTTGAAAATACCACCCTATACAGTTGACAGTGTTTCAAACAATAAATATTTTAAAAGGGTGTTACATTTGTTACAGGGTGGAAGGTACAGTAGAGTTAATGAGTTGATTTGAACAATAGATTAAATAGAAGTTGGAGTAATGATCTGAAATCATCTATATGGAGTAGACGGACATGATTTTAGTCCCTCTACTTGAAAGATAAATCATCAAAGAGCTAAAATAAGTATATTCATCATTGTATTTTAAAAATCCACACAGTGGGTGCTGTCTCACAAGATAAATATTAATGTCATGTACCATTCAGCCACAAGATTGGAAGAAGATGGAAGCGGAAAGCATTCTAAAGCTCAAAATATCATTACCTAATAGAAAGCTTAGGAACTCAAGCTATCTATCCCTGCTTGTTAAATGCTGTAATTGTTTTTTACTCGTTTTGTTGCTTAGCTCATTTGTTTTTATGGATTTTGTTGTTGAGGATTTTGTTGCATTTTACACTATTGTGGCTTGAGTTTATTGTACGTTTTAATGCAAATGTGTTTATAAGAAGTGATTTTGTACTACCATGAGAGTTTTTCCTGGTTTGCCTTTTTTTTTTCTTCCTTAACAACTTTGCATCTGAAATCTACCCTGCTGCCAAATGGACCTCACACTTGGCTAAGCGACAAGATTGTACTTGTTGATGAACATACTCACTGCATCTAAATAATCTACCAGTATAGAAAGATTATGCAAATGTGAATCAGAACAGGTTCTAGGAACATTAATATTAATGTAAGGATAGTAAGTATATCAGATAGGATCAGGAAAGCAACAAGAATAAACTGTAGAATCAGTAGAATCTGACCCTCTGTTATCTTAAATCCTGTTCCTGAAAAGTACTCAGTGATGAGTACTCTGCATTCATGCTGAATCTGGCAGATTTTACGTATTTAAAGGCAAAGAATCTGGCAATTTAGCGTAAGCTTCTTTATGTCTATCATGCAAAACGATACCAAACTCTTCTTTGCTGGTTTACTTGAAGCATCAGCTCTCCTTTTAGTAGGAGTCCTATATGGATTTTTTAAAGAACACAAAGGGTTAATTTTTTTTTCTCTCTACAGTTTCCAAAATATTAACTTGAATTTATCTAAGAAGTCATTGCCTTGAAGATGGATAACATCTTTCTAAATCTTTGGGAAACACAGTGTAATGGACATTTTAAAAATAATTGGGAATCACATTGCCAACCTAAGACAAATATAGATTATTTGGCATATCTACATGCATATACCTGCTGAGACCTATTTGAAAAGTGAAAGTATTATCCTAAAGCCAATTGTTAATCTAAACACAGCCAACAAGTATCTACATACAAATATGCATATCTGGATAATTAGCCATGACTTTATTTTTTTCTCAAAAAACACTTAGTGCTTGCATTGTAGTCCCAAGGTTTTACAACAGAAATTTTAACAAAATTAGAACAGTAGTGAATTCCATACCAATCTTGGATAGTGAGAAAATAGAACAAAAATAACTCAAAATTTTAACATTATTTAATAACAAAACCCCCAGTATTTCCCACATTTGCACAGAAAAGTAAATTGTTTTTAACTCTTGCCCTCTCTCAATGCTTTCCTTGATGTTAAAAGCCAGATAAAGGTTGGTCAATGACTGTAAAGAATGTGACACACTTTTCTTGCACTTCAGAAGATATTTTGAACTGGGAAATCAGAATACTGTATACTTTAATAGTACATATTAGATAGGATTAAAAAGTTTCCTTTTCCAAGCATATGTTTGAGAAAAAAAATATTTTTTTCTTAGCAATCTTGTGGATAACTGCAAAAGTTTTAAGTTTAGAATGTAAATTAATTTAGGATTTTCCTCAGAAAAAGTATTTTCCAATGACCAGTTAAGGAATGGTATATGCAGAACAGATTAATCTGCTAATAGCCAGATGAAAACTAGTTAGTTGTACTGATCAACTGCAGGAAGCCTTTACTGACCTTTTTAAAGTTGCTCAGAAAATAGTGAATCAAAGCTTTAGTTGGAATAAAAGAACGGTCATAGTTCAGCACTCAGAATCTAGCTGCAGTGATCACTGACTTTTCTTTCCCTCTCCCTTTCCCCAAGGAGTTAGGTTCAAACTATGAACTCACCTTGTCAATGAAATGTATCTTTATAATTGGAAAGCACTTTCATCACGGGTTCTTACCTACATTTTTGTGTTGACTGTTTCATTTTTGTACCACTGGATTCATGAAACATGCTTCTGCTAGAACCTGGATGGAGTTCATGAACTCATTTATTAAAAGCCACACACAACAAGAAGAATGTGTACAATACACCAAATTCACTGCTAGCATGCTTAGTTACAATACTGCAAATCAAAGGTACTTCTTAATATAGTAATAATAAATCCAGCTCCTGTGATTTACTGCTTTGTTTTTGTAGGCTGTGTGATCATTCTTAGAAAGGTGTGCTCTCATTTAAATTTATACATTAAATACCTGCTATCAACTAAGCAGTATTTTAAAATTTTATATTCTTTGAAACTAGATTTTAATATTAAAATATGTTTTAAGATACTTCTGTTTCATTAAATTTTCTTCTGCAGCCTGTCTGTCTCTCTCTGATGTGTCTGACTCAGTAACTGGGAAAGTGTCTTCTATCAATCAATGGCAGAAAGTGCTGAATCTGAAAATGCTGACTGAGCACCATGGAGGGCAGACAGGTTGCTGATAGCAGTCAAGGGATGTTAAAAAATTTCAATATGAGTGTTAAATGACTTTTAAAATGATATTAAAAGATTAATCAGGAAGAAAAAATTATTCTCCTCAAACAAAAGTGCGATAAATTATTCTCAAACAAAGACATAATAAAATCATTGATCTGAGATTGGCATTTACAGAACAAAATAAAAGAATTCTATTATCCCTGCTGAACTTTCTCCAATGACAATGACTAAAAAAACAAGGAAATGTTTCATTATTGCCTTCTCAATATTGTATGTCAAATACGATTTTAGATGTTTCACAGCAAACGAGAGTGATTAAGTAAACATATTACAACCATTTAAGAGTTCTTAAACATGGATGAATGTTTACAGCAGTGTGTAACTTCAGTAATGACTTTCTGAGATTATTACTAATTTCCATGAATAACTGCAGTGCTATCCATTGCTATGAGACAGTGAATAGTATTCACTTTCATTGTCTATTGATTAATTAGTTTACACGTGAAATATGTGCAGAATTTAATTTGTAATAAATACATGCATATGTATAGTAACAGATTTAATTAACTGCAGACCTGTACATCCTGTCATGAAAGTATAAAATTATCATTCTAAGAAACAACTGTAATTGGCCTGCTTAGGAGGGGTAAATCACGTCTGTTCAACCTCATTATTTTCCAGGTCATGAATGAAGTTTTCACTTTTCATATACAGAAATTAACTGTGCACAATAGAAACTAATGCTAGGAATTGCAAATGTGAATATTAAATTAAGGTTTTATTTTACAATAATATTTCCTTTATTTTGAGATACTTGTTTTTGTGCCATATTTCTGAAAATACATGCTTTATAAAGTATAGGGAGCTCCCCCATCAGAGAAGGATTTGGCAAGGCCAAAACTGCACAGGTAGTGCCAGCAGAAAGGAGCCATGTAAAAGAATAGGAACTGATTTTCTGCAAAGCCAATTGATTTGATAATTGTAGACCATATTGGCAGACAAATTCAAGATGTCATTTAGCAGTGCTTTTTCAAGGTTAATGAATATGCTTGTCTCTGGCTAGTAAGAACAGCATCACTATGGATCACAATTATCTTACAATCATCTGTTGTTTACATTGCACAGAGCAATGTGCCATTTCATAGGTATTAAACTACCTATTTTGTGTTCTGCCCTAAACAAGGGAACTTTTCCATGCATGTGGCAACTGAGTTCCTAACTTGAAAATTCAAAGTTTTTAAACAAAAATATTATTCAGGAAAAGAAAGGACCATGGGCCAAAAGCTGGTTAAGAGCTCTGAAGCTGAACTTCCAGACATCGTATTATTTTCCTTTGGTTAGTGTCCCATTCAGGATACTTGTAGTTTTTTGTACTGGGACTGTGTAGTTCCAGTTAAATCATTTTGCACCGGTGACGACTTGATTCTATGAATTTAAATCACTAGCTTAAATTTTCAATCTTAAATTTTTAACGAATTATTTGTGTTCCATCTACACACTGTTCTGATGGAGTAGATGATATCAAGGGACAGAGAGAACCTGGGAAACATTCTTTAATCATATGTATACAAGAAACCAGTTATCTTCCTTCCAGTAAAAAAACCAAACCAAACCAAACCAAACCAAAAACAATCAAAAACAAAAAACCAACACCCAAACAACAAAAAACCACCACAAAAACCCAACAATGACAAAAAAAAAAAACCAGCAAAAAGAAACCAAACCAAACCGAAAAAATGCAACCATATTCTTTGAACAAAAATATTCAGTAGCTTGTTACTTGGTTTTGGTGCATTTGCTCCAGTTTTCCAAGAAATTCATTCATACTTATAGGAATCACACTTAAAATCAGCAAAAGAGCTTGTTGGAATTCTAAAGAATTTTGTGCAGGCTTTCTGCTGAATAGTTTCCAGCATCTTATTTTATAATCCCAAGTGTTCATAACAATTAAATTAGGATCATAAAAGAATGATCTTGCAGACTAGATTTTTCATTCCAACAAACATCACAAGTATCACAGACCCTTCATTCCTCATGACAATATACATTCATTATTGCACTGTTTTAAGAGACTTAGAGATCCATAATATTAAACTGATCAAGATCAAGATCAAACTCTCAAATTGATGAGTTATCAGATATGACAAAATAAGGAACCTGACTTTTTGACCATGATCAGAAAACAAGTTAAATTGTATTCTAAAGGAAATCTAAACATTAATGTATTTTTCCTGATATTACCAAAGCTTTTAGTGGCTAAGTAGGTTGCAAAAACAACAACAATAACAAAATTTCATAAACTGTGTACAGTAAAAATGTAGTGATTCACACTGGCTGGAAGTTCTATCACATATGTGATAAATGTTTTACGATTTAATGTAGTACATTAGTGAACAAATACAATTAAAACCGAGTAATGCATCTTAAATGCATCTTAAAATGCACTTTATTCATTTATTTGACAAGTATAATTTTGTTATGATATTACTTCACAGTATACTTGTAAATGTTCAACAGTGCATTTGGAAAAAGTAATATAATCTAATGCAAAATTTCATTGAAATACAGTAACAACATCATCTAAAATGTGGAAGTATTTATAAGTGTACAGAACTATACAGACTTTACAGAATTTACTTCAGAAAACAAGGAAGATATATCACCCATGAAAATAATATCAAAACTCACTTATTTTTCACATTCCAGCGGGGAGGACTTGTTCATACACTTCTAAGAGTGGAATTTAGTCTGTGTGTTCCCTACACCATTCTCAGTCCTCCCAATAGAAATACTATTCGTGTAGCTCCTCTTTGCCACCGTGAAACCATTCCTAAAAATGAACATAAATACCTGCATCTGTAAGCGCCAAACTATAAGAGTGGTTGAAAAATAGTAACAAATTCTTGCTGGACAATAAAAGTTAAATATATTTGTTGCGTGGCAGCTTTTCTGATAGCTGAAGAAGAACAGTGGTCTACTAAAGTTTTCTCAGGCAAGGACTGAAAATGTGACTGTTCCCCTTCTCCCGAAATCTGTCATTTTCAAATTGAAAAGGATGGAAAACAGTGGCTGTAAGCAGGCACATATATTGGGGAAAAATACATCTTTCTGCTTTCAGAATAAAATATTTGAAAATCTACGTTTTCATTTTTTCCACCTCCTCCTCAAATAATGCATTGTCAGTGTTATCCAAAGAACCTTCTCAGTGCAAGGATAAGGGATTTTAAAATCAAAGGACGAATTAACCTTTCAAAATATTTTCCTTTTTTTTTAATATTTGTAAAATGATAGAAACTCTTTTTTAAAAGGTTAGGTCAGCATAATTTCGTGATTAACTTTATTTTTTTATTTCCCCATCGTTCCTGGGGAGCAACAAACTATGGTGGCAGCCATCTGAAAAACTCTCATCATAAAAGTTTCTAGTGGTACAATTCAAATAAGTGGCGAAGTAGCATTAGCAATTTGGTCACTCATTGAGTTAGTCTTATCAATACAAATGTAACATACTAAGAAATGGGATGGAAAACAATCTGAATTTGAATGCTTGTTTTGGCTAGTAACACAGAATATTTCATATTTATATTCCAGTATAGTCTTATAGAAAAGCTAGAATTGCCACATAATGATCCAGAGGCAAGAGGGTGCATGTGTGTGGTACACGTGAAAATGAAAGCATTTAGTACCTGGGTACTGACAATAAATGTGCTTGGCTGAGAAAACAGTCAAGATCCTTAACAAAACAATAAATTTTTTTAATTAACAACATCACTATGTCTGGCTGAAATATACTTCAAATGAACTTTAAGTGAAGTTCATGTTGACCTGCGCTCCAGATGCTGTCCTGAAATCTGATGCCAGGAAAAGGTTTTGCTTTAGTTCAGAAACTACTTCACTGATCTGTTCAAAGCTCAAATATCAAAAAAAGGCATTTCTTAGTTTGCTGCTTGAACTGTTTTGTCAAAGTATGTAGCTATTAAGTCTATCATCGTGCCATTTGAAAATTGTGACTGTGAAAAAACAGCTATTTACATAAATATATTCAGCCATTTTTATGCAGTTTCATTTTTAACCACATTGATTGCTATTGGCTCTGCTAGATTGCCTTCTTCTAGTGCAATTAAGTTCAAAAAAATCACTGACTAGATTTTTTCAAAGGAACAAAATTATTGATCATCATATTTCAATACTGGCTCACCACATCCATTGCAAGAAGCAATCTGAAGTCTTAACATTTACTTTAGAAACTACTAAATGTGATAAGAAAAATGTCATTACCTACAGCTTTTATATGACTGGTGCAAACTGAGCATCTGATCCAATTCCCAATACTGTCAATGGAAATGTTTCCATTGATGTCACTGGTACAAGGTCAATTCCTGCAGGGGAAAGTTGTGTCCTTCTGGAATCAATTGAAAACACAATAAAGTCAGAATATTACACCCTCCTCTAAGGTACCAGTGACTAAAGGAATTTTCTTAAAATAGTTCATAACAGGTTCATGATCTGGCTTTTTTCCAGTATAACATCCTCCTTCTGTCAGGGTCATTATTCTTGAGAAAGGGTAAACTTCAAAAGTGAAGGACTGCAATTACATGTCATCATGGTAACCAGGCAAGACTTACAGCAGTTCTGTGCAGTGTCTGGAGAGAAAAAATATCTAATGTGTGTTTTAGACCAGAAAGAAATGGAGGAGAGGATGCTGATCCTGGAAAGCATGAGGAAACCTAATGTCAGTGCACAGACCTTAGGCAACGAGGGGTTAGGATGGAACACAAACACTTACATTTTTAAATTATAAAAGTTAGGAGCATTGGTTTCCAAGGAGGGATGTGCTGATTTAAGGAATATGTTACAATCTGCAGCATTTAGATCTTCACAACAAATCCATAGCTTATCTAGACATCCTGTGCATATCTAGTAAAAACAAAAAAGCTTCTTAAAGATCTTATGAGAAGCTTCACATGTCAAAATATTAATATTTTGATCTAAAATAATTATGAAAAAAATTAAATTTTCTATCTTGGAAACCAAAAATATTCCTCTGTAGTTGCAGAGGACCTCTACAGGCTCCTATTTTCCTTTTCTTCCTTTTAAAAGTATGATCAAAAGAGAAGATGGACAACCAAAATAATAGAAAGATTATTTTCAAACTTGTTCCTACAGGCATCTTTTTTCCCCAGAAAAATAAAAATAATGAGCCGTTTCTTTTTTAAAAAGTATTCAAAGATTGAGGGATTTTTTTTTTTTTTAAATGTGGGGGTTTTATCTTCATTTGTAGGAGTGGGAAAGCAGTTAAGTGAGGAAGGAAGAGCAAAACATCCAAACTAAGGAAATGCACAGATGTAGTACTATGGATCTCAATTCCCTCTCAGTTTTGCCTTCTGGCAATCTGGTTCATAGAGTCATACTATTCTTGATCACAGCTCATTTAAGGCCTTATTTCTATAAACTATATAAGTATTGCTTTAACTGACATTCATTACATCCCATACAGGCTTTTATGGGAAACATTGCATTCAGTTCTTGTTGTCTAACTGCTTTTTCAGAGATTCCAGCAAGGTCTCCACCTCTCAAAAAACTCCAGACGTGAATTAATTCCCATGAACATTTGTTCAGGAAAAAGTCTGTTCTACTGAAACTGAAAAGCATAGTGCATTTTAGTTGCTCTTATTGTGCAGGTCTGATTAGCAAAGCCATTTTGCCAGCACCTGTCAGTCTTGTAAAATTTCAGACCCACTTGTAAGAGTGATGATATATTATATGCTCCTCTATCAAACAGTTGTCCAGCAAGTCAATCAAATATGCAGCAAATCAATGAGAAGAGCTTCATTTTCAATCTCCTTCTGCATTTTTGCTGTTTGGACAAACAGTAAGACATTTCTAGTCATTCAATGTGCAGCCACATTATCAAATTCAGTCTCTTTTCCAACAGTGAAGAAAATATTCTTAAAGGTGAAATCCTCGGCAGCAGTAGTAAATTTGACACCATTTTTATGTAATCCACTAAACAGTATACCAATCAAAAGCAACAGGGAAACCCTTTTATTATTTTATTTTGCAATTCCCCTTCTCCCCACTCACAAGAGGAGGCATGAAGAACCAATTTCTAACAAGGTTCTCAGTTGTTTAAGTAGAGCTTCAATAACCTTTCAGGGTTATTTTCAGGTAAATGAAATCCATGTGAAAATGACATGTAAATCTCTCACAGCTGTCTTCCCAAGCTTAAGTTAAACTGGAGAACATAAGAGAGAAAGAAAAATGCTCATGCCTAGTGACCTCTTACTTGTTTGTCTGGCTTCACTATAGAGTACAGGTACTATGTTGTTTGTTTGTAAGTTCAATGTGTAAGTGGGACCTTCTGTTCAGGAGGGACAATCAGAGGAGCAATAATAACTTACAAAAAGTTATTCTACTTGGGGGACATTGAAATAAATTATATAAGTTACAGTTACACATGGGAGTCAAGCCCCGGTTGAATACCCTCCTCTAGCTGGGAAAACAACCTTGATATGATGATACACAGTTGTTAGGTGATCCTAGTCCCAAGAATTTGATCAAAGTCCAGTTCAAAGAGGTGCAACACTCCAGGCAGACAAAAGCAGCCACTGGGCAGAATTGAAAGAAGGTTCAGGAATTACAGCACCCCAAGGCATGAATGCAAGCTACAAGGTACCAGCATTAACTTGCAGCAGATCTTCCAAGCACCAGTCAGTCATTGCAAGTGAACTAGTAACTGCCCTGGAGTCATGTGGAGCTGACAATATCCAAAGGTTTATGCAAATGAAAAATAAAATGGCTATAGATAGATGGGTTAACAGAGTATTAAATACACAGTGCTGCTCATCAAAAAGCATTTTCAAGATTTTCCTATACAGTATAACAAAGAAATAGGGCATGGGCAAGGAAGTTTCAAACAAGGAAGGAAGGTTTTGTAAATGTAGTGAAAAAAACAGGAGAAAAAACATGCATGTACAAAAAGTTAGATTAACAAAAGGAATTAGAATCAAGGACTGCATCAACTGTTATTGTCACATAAAACATTAATGTTGTTTAAGAAAGAATCAAATTGAATGTGGTTACAGGCTTCAGTGACAGGCAGGACAACAAATGTTTCCCAGTTATCAAAAAGAAGTGTGAGACAGGAGTAATTAAGGACTCTATGCTAGTTTCTCTAGGCTTGAGGCATTGTTCGAGAAATCATGAATGTGACAGGAGAATTTTAATTTTGGATATAGAGCCACATCTGTAAAACAAAAGGCAATTTTTCAGTATCAAAACAGAAAGAAAAGTTGAATATTATCTAGAGGAAAAAATGGAAATTTAGAAGTGAGATTACCCAGTCCAGACCTTTCCTAACCAAAGTAAATCCAGCATGAAATTGATTTCCACCAACTTTGGGTCACTAGCATCACCAGCAATAACAAATGCCAAATAAGTGACAGATAATCAGGTATCACAAACAATTATGGAAACAATGTCTACCTTCCTGGTCAACTTGAGAAACCCAAGACTTCTGGAGTTACTCGCAACTTACACTGAAAAGTCAGGCCACTTCTTCAAACTCATCTCAATCATTTAAACACTAAGGTTGTCTCTGAGCTAACCAGAGGACTACACTGACCTGAGAAATAAGCGTTTCTCAGTTTGAAGAAGTGTTGAAGTTTCATTAGTTTTGTTGTATGTTTCTTTCCTGGGAGAGAGAAAGAGTGGGTGATAGAAATGTTGTAAGCAATAACAGAATTTGATGAAAGCTTATATTTCTAACTCAAAGCCATTCTCTTTTGAAAATTGACTGCAGCTGATGTATTAGCTGATGTTTGTGTGCTATTTATTTACTCCCAGTCAAAAATAAAAATATCCATAACTGATTTTCCTCAGACTATACTTAAAGCACAATAGAATTCTTATTGCTGAGAACAAATGTTACACCCCTTCAAACTATATTCTACAAACTTTGTTTATCCCAAGGAATAGAGAAAGCTGAAGGGTAAAATATTTTTAATTGGGAATACTCACAGCAGCAACTCGCCTTTATCAAAAATATGTTCTGATTAAATAATTGGTCTTTTCATTGAAATCTAAGAGCCATATAGTAGAGAATTCAACTCTCAAAAAACTTTTCTGCTATTTTCAGTATTCACTACAGAAATATAGTATTACTGTCCCCTATTCTACTTCCATAAGCTGCTATGGTAACTGAAAATTAGTTGACATGAATATACTATAATTTCTCTTTGTAAAAGGAAAGGAAGCGAGTAAGGCTTTTAATGAGATTTACACCTTTAACATTTTTGATTTCACTCTACATTTTATAGACTAGTTTTGCATAGAGCATCCTGTGAATATTTCTTAGAGTTTTATATATATACACACATACATACATAACACTATGAGAAAACAAGTCTTGTCAAAATTCTGAAACACAGCTAGCAAAGGCTCATGTGAGTTTTATCCTATAATGTATTAGTAGCACTTGTTATGTTTCCCAATATCTGATTATTAGTTTAACTATACCTAATAAACACAGTCAACCATTGTCTTAGATGTTTAAGAAAAGAGGAGGAGAATCTCCATCTGTTCCACACAGCAAAAGCCATTGGAAATTATATAGCTGTTTCACCAGTGCACATTGCAAGAGGAAAACAAGGCTTGGTCCCTCTCTCCGTTCTTTGATGCACTGCAATACAATGTTATTCTGCTCTAACAAGGACTGTGGAGAAAGGTGTGACCTTCAAAACAGTTTGCCTTGGAGAAGAACTTAAGAAGCACCACAAAGATCAGAATCCACTACCTAAATCCTAGCAAACCACGAGGCAGTCGAGTCCTCACTGCCTATGGCCTGAACAGATGAATACTTGGCAGTAACTGTGGGTCTCGACCCATTAATTTCTCTACAACAAAATACAGGCTTTCATGAAAAGAAATACTTATGTAAGTCCCACATTCACCAGAGAAGCAAATGGATGACATACCTAGAGCAAAACTATCAGCCTGAACAACTCAGTAATTCTATGGCGCATGAGCTGCCTTTGCCTAGAATCTTACAAGAAGGGATCCTTGCTACCAGTAGCTTGGCAGAGGAGTGCATGAAATGTCCTGTGCTAAAATAAAAGCTGTCTCCCCATACAGAGTTTTCTGAGAAGAAGGGGAAATTATAAATTCTGGGAGACATAGACTGCTTTTTGGAATAGTGAATCCAATCACCTAACTGAGGTCTCTCATGGCACTCTGCTTCTGGACAGTCTGGGAGGCAGTCAAGGGACATGGACTTAAAAGAAAAACAATTAAATTTGACTTCACAATACTCTAGATGCACATAGCCAGACTAAATAATTTTTTTAAGTTTGTGTGCATCATTATTACAATTAGAAATGTTGTGTTACAGCTCATTTACAGTCCTAAAGAGAATATTTGGTAAGTGGAACTATACAGTGATACATAGAAAACAGGACAAACAAACAGAATCAGTGTTTTGGAAAATGATGACTGTGAATCTGCAGTAAATCCAGGGACAGATTTTACTCTGTCTGGGCTATTCCTTCTTGGATAAAACTCCTCTCCTATGACTAATATTTTGCTTTTTTCATTGAATATGTATCTTTACCTTCCAAAAGTAAACCTGAAAAATGTTGCCTTTCTGACTGCTGTGATCCAACACAACTAATATTACATAAAAAATACAAGGCAGAATGTATGGTGCTTAATTTTGTAGCTGATAAGAACTTTATCTGCTTTTGCCAAAGTAATTCAATTTTTAATAGATTAAGCAACATATTACGTACATACATTAATTAAACAGAAGATAATATTATAAGCACTTAAAAATTTAAAGTAATTTTCTTCAAACTCATATGTTTTTAAGAAAATTACTGATGAATACATCCATACACATTTTATTTTTTCACTTCCTCAGACTCGGTACAAATTCATGACGTATGATGATGACGATGATTATGATGATGAAGATGATGATTATATTTTTTAGTACTTTGTTGAGAGCCCAAGACTCAGGTACCAAATTCCCACTGAGAGAACCCTTCCACTCTATTTAGCCAACACAAGGCTCCACATGTAGGAAGTATGTGCATAAAGACTACAAATGGCATATTAACATATTCAGTTTTTAGAAATTGAATTCCTTTTGTTTCTGGCTAAAACACAACTAAAACAATAGAGGTATAAGTTTATTCAGTTTAATTATTTTTTTCAGAAGGATGCATTAGGCGCTTACTTTATTATTTGTAATTACAATAATGAAAGGGGGGGGAGTTGTCTCAGGAGTAGGTTCCCAGTCATTGTAGATATCATTGGAGTACACAAAGTACTTCAGTGACCACTAACATTAAAGTGCTTTATGCCAAATGGACTATGTAAACAGAGCTGAAAGGCAGAGTCTCAGCCTTTGAGACAAAGAACATAATATCAAAATTATCTTAAATAATCTCAATTATAAAAATTACTGATAGTCTCATTTGAAGCACCTTGCTTGCAAATTCAGGCATGAAACAGAAAAACATGTTAGTAGACAGAAAAATTCAATGTATAAAAGCAACCTCTGCTTAATTTGCCTTTTAGAATTTGCAAGTAAATTCAGCTATTTAAACTATGTCTCATGTTATGTTGATTCTCCTCTTTCATAATAAATCCTGCCCCTCAAGGATATCTATATCCAAAGTACCTATCCCGTAATGTAGACTATAATAGCCCTCTGTGTTAAGAGGAACAGGGACAGAAATAGATACTGTATGACTAAATGCTGATTGACAGTTCCATCACATGCTCCACTCTTCTTAAACAAAACTGCAATAAAAGACTTTATATCATACTACTCAAGAGATAGTAAAATAGTGTAAACAAGTGTAACCCTGTGGAAGAAAAAAATATACTTTCTTATTATCATGACACACTGAAACATTATTTTTCAAATACATTATCCAGAGATCAAATTATTCAGTGTCTAATGAGAAAGGAAGTATTCCTTCTCAATTACCCATTAAAATGCTGCTTCTAACAAAAAAAAATTACATGGAAGACTGTTACTATGTAAATATCTAAAGGAAAATATTTTCATGGCATGTGGGAAAGAAAAGGGGGAAAACAGTACAGAGACAGTGACTGAAATGTCTGCCAGGTACATATCTAAGACAGCTTAAAAGCCCTTATGAAATGAAACCTAGCTTTTGAAGCTGTCAGAGTTTGCTACCTTGATACATTATTGTACAAGTCTGAAGAATTCCTTGACAGAAGAACTTTTATAAAGAGCAGCTGAGACACTAGGAAAAGCATAGGGGCTCTCTCACAAATAATGGTTTATAATCACACACATGATAAAGAAATGTATCATCTTAGTGATTGACGGATACTCGTAAGTGCACAGGCAAGACAACTGCAGCCACCACAACTGGCTCTCAAGCCTGGCAAAAGACCTATTAACATTTCTGTCAGAAATAAGACTATTGACAAATTGGTACCCCAATTCTCTCTCACCCCTGCCCTATCTGCTTCCTGTATTTCAACCCCTGTCTTGAGTTAAAGCCTAAGAAATAAGTACTAGGTAGAAACTTCCAGTTTATTAGAGAACTTTAAGCAAAGCCTGAAAAGATCTTAAAACATAAAATAATTTAAATAATTTAAAAGGAAAAAATCATAATATTTTATTTCTTATTTTTTCATCCATAAGTGGCAACATACTTTTCTTGAGGAGTAAAAGGCCCAAGAACAAATAGAAAAAAACTAGATAGGTCATGTAACAGGGAATATTATATGGATGCTTTTTAAAAGCTGAAAAAGATCTTTATCAGCAACACCATAAGGCAGTATTTGAGACTCAGATAAATAGAATGGGAGCCTTTTAATAAAAATAGAATTAAATATGCAAAACTCTCCTTTAAAAAAAGGTAAGAAAATAATTATAACATTTCCTAGGAATGTACATGCAGATAGGTAATGACTGGACAAATAGGTGAAAGAAAATCATGAAAGGACCATAAAAATTAAAAAAAAACCCTAAAACCATATGGTTTAGTAAATACATATCTCACAGATTTCAGGATGCTATTGGGTAGAAGGATCATTACATATCTTTCCATGTTCCAATACCATGGTCCTTAGCAACCAGTGAAGACAGCTTCACTGACACAGGAAAATTTTCTTCTGACCAGATGCAACTACTTATGATCATCGTGAGCACAGGGTAAATAAATCTTTGGAGACACTACCAAAAATCCTAAAGATGGATTAAGCCTAGCATATACTCCTCAGTATAGTTACAATAAAATAAAAGAATTTTAAAAAACAATTTCTGCGCCACTTCTATTTCATTTCACTAACATTGTGATTGTCTCTGTTTTTTACAATTAGACCCAAAATGTAAATGTTTAAATCATGATGCTTGTCTTGAGAAATGAATTTAACTGTTACTCCAGTAGAAATTATGTTGCCTTCCAGAGAGATGAGAATCAGTAGAGAAAGGCTCAGGTCTCTTCTCATTTAAGACACCAAGCTGTGTTTTATAACTAAATTTGTGTTAGTTAGAAATAGTTTACTAAATGTGATAGCTCATGCCTCTAATTACAACCACTTCTAAAGCTATGACAAGTGGAACACAATCTCTCCTTTTCCCAGTCCACCAAAATTCAGTGGAATTTTAGTTTATGAAAGATTTTTGTTAAAAACTTAGTACACACACAGGGCCTAGACAACACAGGAAGTACTCTACAGTCATCAGGGTGAAAGTGTAAACACATATGGAGCAAAGAGAATCTAACTATCAACTACTGTCAATTATCCTTCACTTTTGCTCCTATTCTTTGTTGTGTGATTTTCCAAATGGTGTTCTCTTGATCAAAGTAGACACCTTATTTCAGAAATACAAGACATGCACTCAGAACCCTAGAGCAGAAAATAAAGTGAAACAATTGCAAAATTAACAGAAAAATCACACTAAACAACCTAACGAAAACAACCTGTGCTTTCACTTATGACATTATTCAAGTTTTACCTAGGTGTACTTGAAAACAAAGTTCCTTTGTACAGTTTAATAACTTGACAATATAATCTCACCTAGTCAATATTAGAGTACGTCATCATCTTAAGCAATCATGCAATAGAGCTATCACGTATGCAGGTTTCCTGAATACATGTTTCAAGTCCTCTAAGAATTATATCCAACATAATATCCTGCTCACCAAACGGGTCCAAACATGAGCTGCAGACCCTTAGACTCCTGAAATGCATGAATCATGTTGTAGAAGAGTTCTCCACGGTACAGCAAAATTATTCAATTTGGCAAGTGCCCAACATTGTGCATGCACAATGGTATAGCGCATCTGGAACATATCTAATTCTCCCTTTGCATTTAGAGTAGGCAAGTTAGCACCTTAGATCTTCCTGAGCAATTAGGGCTTCAGAAGCATTGTTACAGCTTACCCTACAACAGTCCCAGGACAGTTGAAGATGCAAAGGTAAACAGAAATCTGACTCTGAACTCCTCAACATGTAACACTGTTTCAGCAAGATAAAATAAATATTTACAAAGGAAGTTAAATTATTTTCTTTAAGAGTTGGGTACACAGATAATGTAAGATAATTGAGTTTCACTTCTTACTTCATACAAGAAGGCCAGTTATAAATGCAAGAAATCCCTTTAATTCCAGTTTAATAGATACTCAAACTGGAGGTCACTACATGTTCTCTCCAGAGAGGAAAGAATTTGACCAAAGTGGGTATAAACATTGTCTTCAAGCAATAAGATAGTAGAGGACTATGTAATCCTGCAACTGATATTTCAAATTAATTTCTGTGGAAATTGCATAAATCACACTTGTAACTCAAGTGTTTATTGCATGTTTGCTGAATATCAATGCATCAAGAAGAACTTCCAATTAAGGTCTAAATCCTAAAATTTCTCCATTAGTTGAATTTGGTCACATATCTCAAACACTTTTCAGGAATATAAATATTTTCATCTCTTGGACAGGTCTACCAGACCCCAATAAACTGTACTATACTGCTGATGCAACGTATACATAACAGATCATAAGAATGAGGAAGATCATCCAGTGGCCAAGAACCAATTTAGCACTTTTCTTTTCAAAGCAGTTTCAACGATTTACATAGTGTTGTAGCTTGTACTAGGTGACTGCTCTGGCAGATGTCTGGTCTAAGGTCAGCACAAAACCTCCTTGAGTTTCATTTTTCACTCGCCGTTTGTAACAAAAGAAGAGCTAGAGTTAGCATTTTAAGGGACTTTTGTAAACATGGTATTGGAAAGCTGAAAGAAATCATTAGAATGGATTCAGTGCTTCTTAAAGCTATTCATATATATATATATATATATATATATACAGAGACACACATATATATTTGTTTTCACAATGAGTGCTTTAATCCTCGGTCTTAAAACTAAGCAAAACCCCAAAACGAAAAAAAGCCCAGCACTGATGAGCAATCTTGCAATAACGAATCAGTGTGCACACATGAGGGAAAAACAAATGCAGTTGGGAAACAGATTTCGGTGTCAAGTTTCCCCAAGTGTTGTTATAAATATCAGGAAATTAAAAAATGCTCTTAAAATGCATGAACATTATTTAGGTCTTTAATCTGGAAGGGGCATGATTGATTTTGCAGGGTGGAAACTGCCAACTGTACCAGTGCCTGCAGATGGAAGGGGCCGGCACATAGCTGCCAATTTCAGGGAATATATTTCATCTACTCTCTAAAATGGATTGCAAAAGCTTGTTGTCTTCTGCTTGCTCCTCCAGGCTCATGCTGCACTAAACAGTTTAGGGGGAGAATGGCATCAGTCTTTTACTGAAATAGGGGACGTCACAAAACATGACTATTTTAGAGAAATAGAAAATTAAAAAACTAAACCTGTGAGGGCAATGGGGCCACAAGTCAAACAGGAAACAATAGTCAACTCAAATTTAAGAGTCTTACTGTTTACAAATGGCCATTTTTAATGGCAGCAAGAGGAAACCTGGCCATTAAAGTATACAGTTCACTTTTACATCCTTGTAAATTATCATAAAAGGAAGAAAATTTTCCGGAAACACAAATACACTGTGTGAAACACATTCTTGAAGTCCCTCTTACACTGTAAAAACCAGCAAAATATGACAAAGTAGAAGTCATTATTTTTCAAATAATAATGTCATCTTATTTTTCAAATAAGACCATCTTTAAACACAAATGCTCTTAAATTTCAGCTTCTTCCCTTTCATAAATGTCTCAGATTGGAGAATCTGATTCCTGATAAAACATTTTGGATGGCATAACTTCAGACTATCAGAGCTGATAGAGTTTCCAAAGCTTTTCATAAAACCATTATGTCAGTGTAAAGAGAATCGGTTTTGGTTTGTTCGTTTGGGTTTTTTTAAGTATCAAACTTACCTAGCTTCTTTTGTCCCTTTAGTTGGGTAGAAATACACATCTCTCCCCAGTTTTTACCTTAGCATTTCTCCCATACTGAAAATATAATTTCCAGGGGCAAAAGGAAAATAAGTGGCGTAAAGCCATCTTTCAAAGCCATTTTGTACAGCTTTGTTCTTTCAAAGATTACATATTCTTCCTCCTTCTACTCTGCACTCAAAACTGTGCTTATGCCAGCACCTTGTTAAACTGATTGCTGAGTCTTTTCCTCTGGAATTAGCACCACTACAGCAGGTTAGCAACAGAGGCTGTCTCAAATATCTTGTGTTAAGGACAGATCTGAAAAGTTATCTGCACTGTGGAGTAAAGCTGTTTTGCTGGCAGCAAGAATACTAGAATGGATATAAAGTGTCTTGAGGAAAATTGTCTTTAGGACTGCATCCCATTAAAGACATTTGAGTGGTATTTTGTCCCACTGGTTCCAGCAGAGGCAGAACATTATTCCTGTTTTGGTTCTACTGGTATAATGCACATCTACATATGTGATGAACTCATTCTCCCCCTTATAACGATTATTCTTTTGTACTCTTTTTAATTTAGATCTCATTTTCAGACACTCGTGCCACTACAGAATCAATTTCATCCCCGGTACACAAGACAAAGCAAGGTGCAAGACAAGCCCTTTGCATTCTTTCTGAAACGCTCCTTTCATGCTCATTGTAAGTTTGTGAGATATACTCTAACATCATTTGTTACATATTTCATACTGCAATGCCATGCTTGATTACATCAATCTATACAAAACAGAAACTGGCAGCCAGTCTCCCAATTTCTGCCAACTGTAAAGGTTAACATGTACGTTGGCATAATGTGGGTGTGTAAATAAGGGAATTTGTGTAGTCCTTTATTTAGCAATGTAAGAAAACATATTTCAGGTCGGAGATGAATAGTTTTCCTTCCCTCCAGGTGTCTATTTTCTATTTTGGAAATTTCAAGGAAGGGATTAAACATGCACAAGCACTACTTAGCAACAAAACACTAAGGAACCATACTGTGTGTACTATAACTTCATTTCATAAGACTATCATCACAAACTGCCAGTATTTCATCACTGCCAAGATGTCTTTGGAGAGAGACAGGAGAAGTCAAGGAAGTGGCTCTCAAGACACCCCCAATAAGCTCTCTGCCATCACTCAAGCATCCCACAAGGCAAGTTCACTATCCCCAAGGATAATTAAAAAATTTACTTTTAGATCAATAACCTTTAAGAAACAAAACCACTTGCTCAGTCAAGTAGGTTTATGGTTTCAATTTTGCACCTTCAGAAGTTCTTATTGTTGAACAAGCAAAAACATAAATCAGTGACTGTCTTATACAAAAACTAGCTGTCAGTATAAAATAAAGTTATATGTGTTTCTGTAATTGTAAACTAAATATTTTCTAATCTGATGCAGAAATCCAGATTAAATTACTCTAATGGAACTGATATGAATTTTCCCTTGATATTTTATTCTGGAATGCCAGAAAGTAACCAAACTAATTGGCATGAATAAGCAGTTATTTAACAGTACAGATAAAAAGGAATGAAAAGGAACCTGTGCCCTCTTGTCCACAAGCTTGGTTTGTGTAACAATCTGTGGTGATGACTATTAAACAAAATATTCAAATAAACATCCACAAATTTTTAAGCAACGGCAGTACTATATTTGCCATACTTCTATGTGTACAGTAGTCTTCCTTTAATTTTAACCTACAGCAATGCATTCCTCTACTAAAGTATTAGAAAACAAAAGAATTGCAAGTCATATGAAATCCAAACAGCAGTTAGAAGGTATTTGCTTTCAAGGGTCCCAGTCTTCTGTGTCTCCAGGATAAGATGTAAGAATAGAAGGAAAAATTTAAAAGTGTGCAGCACTCATTACAGGTGACGTGAAAGTGACCATGCATTTAAAGCTGACTGCATAATGGCTTAGACATTGAAGGAACACTGGTCCAAAATAAAGCAGTGACTGTATACTCAGTGAAGTACTTGTAACAAATGACAGATCTTGTGCCTGATCACCTCTGTTCAAATACAGAACATTAGAAGACTTTCCCTATCAAGAGTCAAGAGCCTGCAGAAACAGAAAATACCAAATTGAAGCTTTGTGGAAAAGTCCTATCTGCATCTATGGCTCTACCTTTAACAAACCAAACTAAGCAAAAACAAGTTTTCTGTTTGATAAGCAATTAACCTATTGACATTATTTTTGTGCTGTTTTGCTGTCGTGATGTGCAACCTAAATGTCAAAAACTGAAAAGTATGTATTCTTAAAGAAAATGAGAAGAGCACAAAAGAAACCTATATCCCTTTAAAATGGATAATCTGTGGCTGTATATCCCTAATAGAAGTGATACAAGCCACACACATACCCTTACAAAGTGTAATGTATTTGAGTTTGGATACTCGCAACTGTCTCTAGACAGAAAAGGGTAAAATTTGTAAAATGCAACTATAGAATCCTAGAAGTAAAGCAACAGTAAATGTGAAAGACTTTCACTTGAAAATTATTATGAAGTATTCTCCAAACAAAATGGCCAGTTGGAGATTTTGAAAGGAAAGCATAAATTATATGGTTTACGTGCATTGCTGCAAGAGCATATATCACTTTTCCTATAATTTGAAGTGCAATACCAAAGGAAAACCATTTCCTGGGCTGACCAATAAAAGCAAAAGTTAAAGTTCAATAGGAAGAATTGTAATTAGAAAAAAAAAAGAAGAAAAGATTTGCGATGGCGTTCCTAGAACTACTTATCGAAGACACTTGTACGTCCAAACAACAATGTTACAGTATGCCCACACTGGGCCAGGGTAGAAAAACATTTAGATTGAAGGTTCTAGTGATAAGAAAACATGAGAAAATGCCACCATCTGATCAACACTTAATTAATTTCAGTAAATATGAAGCTATTTTAGTATGTCAAAATATGAATATACTGTAATTATTTTTCTTCTTCAGGGGAAGATTAATTTCTTGAGCAGAAATTATGCTCATCTTTACATATATTACTGCAAAATTAAAAATGAAAAACTAAATCAGAGATTAAGCAAGCATGTGTTAAACCGATTCTTAAAAATATATAAGAATTATTATATTTTCAGTTGCAAATATAAGCAGATAGATAGGCTAAACTTTTATATGCTAGGAAAGTCAGTTAACTAAATGGCATTTGTAAAGACCAGCTCAGAAACCACAAGTATTGTAACTGTATATTTGCACAGTGCATACCAGAGTGGACCCTAACATCACCTGCAGCCTTTAAACACTACTGTACTATTGCTCTTAATAGTAATAACAACAACATTCGTCTTATTGGATACAGCAGTTCCTATTTTTGTATTCACAGTAAAGCTTTCAAAATTTTCTAGGCACTTTCAGAGGTACCTTTTCTTAAAGATGAAAAAAAATCCCAAGTGTTTAACTACAATCACTATTGGGAAAATACATTAGTAATGTACACTTTACGGCACTTCTGAAAAGCTACACTCCTAATACCAGGTAAATGATATATGTTTTAGAAACACTTATGAATGCCTATTCACTTATTAGTCTGACATGGCCTCAAAACAGTATTGGCTAAACAATAGTGCTTCCATCATGGTTTTGTATATGGTCAATGAAGTAAACAATATGCATTTTTTTAAAATGCTTGAATGCATGCTTACACAGCAGTTTATTCAGATCCATTATGGACATCCAAGTAAATAAATGTTCTAAAGTCCATAACTATATACTCCATAAATACAGAGCTGCTAGTTTCTACACAGTAAATAATAAGTACTATAACAATACCATATGCACAGGGGTTTATCCAACAATCTACTTCACCATAAAATAGATTTCACAACTTCTCGCTGGCATTTCCCCCCAACCCCATCATTTCTTTCTTTTGTTTTTAAAGAAAGGTGCTAAAGGGGAGAACATTACCTCTCAAGAAACTGTTGCTTTTTGAAAATACACAACCGTTATGGGAAATAATAATACAGAAGGGAATTTTTTTTTCTTGAGAGACCCTGTAAAACTATAGGGCCTTTTTCACTCTCACTACCTTACTTTGATCACCAGCTGATTTACATGAGTTCTGCAGTTTGGAGCCACACTTTTACATCAATGGCATTTGTTGCTCTGAGTAATTGCTCAGCAAACACTCAGGAAGTGTTTTATATGACTACAAATACCAAAAGAGGGCAAGTTCTTTAATAATCTGATGCACACTCATATGTGGGTGAGAGCTTGCTTTTTCCAGCCATCTTGAAAGCTTTTTACCCTTTTGTCTCATTTCATTCATTTTGCAAGAAATCAGGAGCCATTAAAGGAACATGAAAAACTGATTTTGGCTACAGGAAGATCTATGCCACAGTGGCAAAAAAATCCCTAACTAATTCTTCACAGGCCTTGGAGTGTGATATAAAAGATATCGATGGAAGGGAGCAAAAAAGCCTAATCAAGATGGCTTCTTCAGCAGAAGTCCAACATTTAGCAATTTAGATCTTCTTGAGAGTACAAAGATACCCCATAGATATTTAAGACAGGCTTTAAATAGTCAAAATAGACAAAGTAAGGGGTTTGACTTTTAGATAAACCTTCCACATGGACCACTAAAATGATGATTTTCCAGTGTCCAAGGCAGACTAAGTTTGAAAGAACACAAAAACGTCTTAATTTCTCAGAGATGGCAGAGAATTCCATATTCCATGCAGCCCGTAAATTTGCAGCAGTCTGATGATATATGTACATGACACCCTTGCAAGTACTGAAATTAAATTAAAAATAATGAACTACTTAAACTCTATTCATGGATATTCCTGACAGAATCTACGTGGGCTTGGGAGAAAGGAAAATTTGCTAAATTTAGGAAGAGTTTGCTTAGTGTATGACCTATTTAAATGTTTTAAAATGTTCGGGTTTTTTACCAGTTCTACTCTTTTTTAGTCTTCAACCAGCCATTTAAATCACTTTTTAAAGGTCCAGCAAAAGAGCTAAATGAATCCAGAGGTGACACTCTTGATTTCAGGAAAGCTATATATTTGTCAGTGACCAAAAACCTGAGTCCAACGACTTCAGTCTAGTTTCAGAGATGCCAAGGTAGGAAGGATTACAGACCAGCTGGTTTTATGATGAGCATTCTACTTCATCAGTTGCATAGTGTCTATTCTTGATGCACTGTTGGGAAATACAGCACAAAACCTGCTTTGTTGACACTAGATTTGTTCCTATAATCCACATTTTATAAATATAGGAGAAGGGTATTTAAAAGTGTTGGAAGCAACAGAACAATATGCTAGGAAGTTTTCAAAACTAAAATAAAACATTAAATCAGTTCATAAATTTATCTTCAAGACAGCGAGAAATTGGTGTGTATTTATCATTTTAATTACTATATTATTTTTCCCATTTAATTTATCGAATTTCTTTTAGGGGATCTTATCAATGTATATAAATACCTTACTAAAAATTGCAACACAGACAGTGCCATGCTCTTTTCAATGTGTCCCGTGACAGGATAAGAGGCAATGAGCACAAACTGAAGCACAGGAGCATCCCTCTGAAGATTGGGGAACACTGTTTTACTATGAGGATGACTGAGGTTGCCCAGGGAAGTTGTGAACTCTTCCTCCTTTGATATCTCCAAAAGACAGGGGAACATGGTCCTGGGCAACCAGCTTTAGGTGACCCTACTTGAGCTGGATTGGACTAGATGACCTCCAGTGGTTCCTTCCAACCTATACCATCCTGAGATTCTGTAAGAGCTATTTATTCCAATTGATTTGTTTTAAATTGTTTGCTCTTATCTCAAAGTCACATAATTTTTGTATGAATTGGATGTCTCATAACTTTTTATGAATAATATTTTCATCCACAAAGAAATACATTACTTTCTCAGGTTTGTTTTGGTTTATGATTTAAAGAGCTAACCTCAATGGCACTGAATTCCTCACCCCTGAAAAAATCTACTAGGTTACTTTTCTGTTGTTTTTACAAGTTTTGAAACTTACATTTGATTTTAGTAACTGTATCAGACAATGAATGACTGAGGTTTACTGTACAAACCCAAAGAGAGATTTTTCATCCTAGATTTTATTAAATAGGAACATTAGTAGTATTTCATTCAGATCAGTGCAAAATTTTCTAATATAAAAATGAATCAGGAATAGTTAATTTTAAATAAACTCATTCCTGTACCAATAAAACTAAATTCTGATCTGATTCCAAAGAAGATATCACATATTTGGCTTTTACAAAATTTAAATTGGTGTTTAATTTTAAACAATTGCTCATGTATTTTTTCTTACTGATGTTTTCACAAGTCTTTTGGTTCCATGAAACCACTAAGCTGTGCAGTGGGTTTTTTTAAAGTAGTTGTGTTATCTAATATCGTGAGAGAAGTAATGTTATAGCTATGTTTTGATCTATCATAAAACTGGAAGTGTAATCACTATATTCTGTACTGTGTGCTGTACAGGAGCTGCTTACTACTCATTGAATCATAGATTAGAATCATAGAATATCCTGAGTTGGAAGGGACCCACAAGGATTATGAAAGCCCAACTCCTGGCCTTGCACAGGACAGTCCCAAGAACCATAACACATGCCTGAAAGCATTGTTCAAAACCTTCTTGCTGGCCAGCTTGGTTAACCTTGTCCAGTGAGCTGGCAGCCACATGTTTATTCTGCTTTGCTTTAAGGATTACCTGATTAGAAAGTTAGCTAGAGGCGAAAAATGAACATGTAATTTTTTTTGTGACCTCAACCTAAGAGATATGATGTTCACCATGACGAAATTAACAATGTTCTAATTTCACTGTTTCGAGATGAGATGAGACAAGAATTGATGTCATTACTTGTCTTGCTGGAACTGGCTATGATTACTTTCAACATAAGTTTATCATTCAGCAGAGAAAAGTCTGTTTACTTTGTAGTAATGATGTTGTCACAGGATCCCCCTCAAATGTTTTGTCTATTTCCCACTGGGAAACAAAACCAAAGTTTTCTTCAAAGAATAACCGGAGTCCCCCTAAAAAATTTGACAACCATTTCCTTCCTAAGAATACTGTCTCTAGGTTCTCTCAGAAGGGAATAGACCCTCCTACCCCTCCACAACTGTTTTTCATCTCTCTTTATAGAAAAATACTGTAATAAAAAGTTAATCAGAACAGATTAAGTACCCTTTTGAGTCATCTGTGCTGCATACAGGCGTAATGAGCAAGTTAATGAAAATGAACTAGTTAAGTTTGAAGAAAATATATTACTCTTAAAGAATACTGGGGATTTTCTTCACTTTTATTTTTTAAAATTGCTAATATGTATAACACATGCACCTTTGAAATCAACATTTTCAATTGCTCATACCTGGCAAAAAGCAGGCTCATCTTTGTATTGAATATTGTATTTTGTATTTTTTCAACCATATTTCGTAAAAGGATATCCAAGGAATAGGATTTAATGTAATTTGTGATGATTTTTTTATTCTACTGGTAGAGTTTGAAAACACTGTTGTCAAATGAACAAAAGTCTGCCTTCACCACCTCCACCCCTGGTGTAAGACTAGGAATCCAGAAATTACTTGTCTTAAGAATAACTATAAGAAGCTATAGTTAAGACATTTAATAATCTTTTAAAATGTTTTCCTATAATCCATCTTGAATGTTTATTCACTTGTTTTACGATCAGCTTTTTTTTTTCTATCTATTTTCTTGTAGTATGAGAGCTTATTAGTGGTTCAGGAACTGTATTTTAGGGAGTGTGGGAACACTTCCACTGACATGCAGTCATATTCAAGATCTTATTAAGCATTTATATTATTTATTTATTAAGTATTTTTTAAACTCCTGAAGTGCTTATCCAAACAGAGTTTTAAGTAAAGTCATGTAGTATATCTACTGCTTTAAAAAAATACGCAAGGTAAAAGATGTCAAGTAAAAGACACGAGAAACTACTGGGTGAACATAATGCTTCTTTAAGGCATATCATCTATTACTGAAGTTAGCAAACTATGAGCAGTAAACTGTGCTATTACAGTTTTAATAGGAGGTTACAAAACCACAGTAGAGGAAGAAATGCAGAGACATGAAAGTTCAAAAGATCAGTAGATAAGCAGAATGTTAATGATAGCTGAAATGAGATCCTCTGAGAAGTGAATCTTGTGCCATAATAAGCAAGTAAGGCTATATGATTTGAGACCAACTTTAATGTAGGATTAGATCCAGGATATACAATCTGCAAAACTCTGGTAAACAGCAAATGAAGGTATCTTCCTCAGATTTGGCTGCTGATGTGAGAGTTATATAGCAAAACAACTCCTATTCCTCAACAGACTTCCTCCCACTGTTAGAGGAAGACAAAATAAGCATAATAAAGAGTATTTCCTGTTGTGGATAGAACATTGACTGCTCCGGATATCTATCTTTTCTCCCTCAGCTGCTAGTGAACAAATTTTTTAAATCATGTCTTCTTTTACAAGTGGCCACCACAGGTACTATCACAAACACTTTAGGTAGGATTCTAATTTTATCTATTAAATTAATCCCATACAAGAGGCTGAATAACCAAAACAAACAAACAAACAACAACAACAAAATTCTAACCCCGAAACAAAACAACGAACCAAACCCTGAGTCTGAGCATATGTTTTTCAGATGTCATTTATCACACTGCTGCTTTTTGTACATTTCTTTAGTAATTACAGCATTACACTTCCTGCCATGTGTCCAAGCTGCTCTGGTCAAATTTTAAGGTGTTCAAAAAGCAGCACAAGGGACCACTTTATTCTGTTTTGAAGACGTGGTATATCTGAAGTACCTCTGATGCAGACTGACTGCAGACATGACTGATCCAATTTTGTGCCATAAATCCAGTGCACATCGGACTTGCTGGGCATACAAGCACATGCTGTCTCTGACTTCACAGAAAAGAGAAACACTGCTTTTGAAAGGTGAAATGATGGCCTGTGTGTTAGTCTGAGAAACTGAGATCCTAATTTGTCATACACAAACATATCGATAAGGGTGAAAAACTAAAAGCTAGAAAAGAATTTTTAGAACTCAATACCTCAGAATACCAAACTATTAATGAAAAGACAAAGTTAACTGAAACTGGCTTTTGGTTTTACTAATTTGAAAATGTACTCACGTTCAGATTATTCAACTAAGTAGTCAAAATTACCTATGCAGCAACAGAACAATTTAGAAATCAAAGTAAACTGCTTCTGTTAAAAAAAAATTATTTCAAATTTTAAATGTTCAGCAATGCAATTGAACTTATTTTTCCATTTCAGAATATGGAAGGGCTTGAATTATTCAAAAGTTGTAAGACAGAGTTTTCTGTGTATCTAGGCTTCTGTTTATTCTTCCTTTGAAACCCTTTCCAAAATCTCACTGTTTCAACGTGTTTATTTTCTTTCCATTGTTTTACTGTATTGACAGATATTCCTCCTTGCTCCTTTCCTCTGCTTTCCCAAGTGAAGAAGCGCTAATGGAAAGAAAAGAAAAAAGGGAAAGTATTAACAGCAGCTGATTTTGCCCTAGTCTTGGCCTTTAATGAGCGCAACATATGGCCTCAGATAAGAGCAATACGTTTGACCAGGGTCTGACTGACAATGCTACCTCTAGGTATGCCAGTGAGTGGCCCTAACACACTTGAGAGCCTCACTGGATCTGTGATTTGGTCCTTAAAACGTGAGAGCCTTTAATCTTTCAAATTCTTTAGACATCCTTGTGAAGACTGTAACAGCAACAGACTTTAGGAGGGTAGGCACAAAAAAGGGAAACCCACTTAATTTAGAATCTGCTTGTTGAAATGAGGAAAAAATTGTCAAAGATTGATTTGGAAGAAGGGAACAGATCATAGTTGCACTCATTCGCTAAGGTCTGCATTATCACACAAAATATGACATGGGAATCTGTTAGACATGTAAGAGGTAATTCATGAAACTTTGAATGAGATCTCTGACTCACACAAGTAGGCAAAGAATTCACCCTAAGATAAACCTGCTCTCCTCCTTCCTAGATGTTTGACAGCTACCCCTCCTCTGAGATAACTGTCCGTCACAGTCAGCAAAAGGGAACATATGCTGCTCTCAGCAACTTCAAATCTCAGCCTGGCATTTTAGTGCAAGCCCAGTCTCAAAAGGTGTTTAAATTAAGATGCTGGATAGTAAAGTGGGGCAGCTGGGGCTTAGCCATGTATTCTCTTTTGTCCTCTGTAACAAAGATGATAACCTTGGCTAGAGGAATGAGTTAATAATAGAAAAGAAAGATACAGAAAAACTCAGCAAATATCAGACACCTTAGGCCTACTTTAGGATATTTTTTCCATAGTGGTTCACAAACTGTTTAAACTTTTAGAAGAACGTATTTTTAATCGATGGAAATACAACTCCTATGCAAGCATGCAAGTATAAACAGTATTGCCAAATAGAGTGCTAGCATTCTGAAACCTTCAGACTTTGCTATTGTTATCACTCAGCAGCTGCTGTATTTGGTCTGATCTGTTCATAAAACCTTCCTAAAATATCTTGTTGATTTTTTTTTCCTTGATTAGATGCCCTTTTCTTCCATCTGTAGTCTTCACAATTAAAACTACTTGAGGCCCTCATATTTATTACAAAGAATCATGAAGATATTACCTTTCATCTAGGAATTGACATATGGGGAGATGTTTTCTGTATTGTCTCTCAAATAAAGTTCTCACAACTTTTGAATGACATGGACAGAACTACAAACAAAATCTTAATATTTACTTACACAAAGTACTGCTAGATCTAAAGAAAATCTTTTACTAGAGCAACTATAAGCAAAATAAAATACCATGTATTTTCCTCCCTTTCCTCTTTCCTGACAAATTTACATAAAGAAGTTAAGTGAAATCTAATTTGTCCTTTCTATGATGATAAATTGATTGGATACTGATAAAACTTCCCAAAGTATAAAACCTTTCCTATTTGCATGTTGATTAGACTGATGTGGCTATATTGACAGTATATGTATATGTTAACGCACAAACTCCTGTCATTTCTCTTAATTCAATGTGGAACATATATATTTAGCAGAGACTCAGATTTCATGTTTATAACTTGACAAATTAGTTTAGTGCTGCTGTGGAGATAGAATCAAATGCTGTGTTTACACTATGTTGCCTCTTCAACTATGACTATATAAAAACAACATTTACTAAAGGAAATGGAAATTCACTTTAGACATGAATACTCTGCTGAAGTAAAAGTTCTGGAATTTAAGAAGCACTTAGTTGCTGCATTAGGCCATTTAGGATGTTTCAGGATCTCAATTGACTGTAATACCAATCTGCTCAAGTGCCCTGTTAATGACCTTCAATCTCACAGCAAGCTCAGGAATTCAGTGTTTATACTTTTCTTTTTTTTTTAACTATACCATGAGCAGGCTGAAGGACAGATCCTTCTTTCTCTCACTACTGTGGCAGAAAGATGTAAACTGTTATCATTTCAAACAAAAAAACCCCTAAGCTTTGTGCCTTTTAATAAAAATTATCATTGACAAAAGTTAGGAAAAAGGAACCACTTTAAATTACAGGGTGCTAAATATTAAGAAACAGAGACTTTTAAATGTTCTCTCTAAACAAAAAAAAAAAATTTTTATACATTAACTCTCATGTTGCACAATGAAGCATTCCTAGTTTTGTGTTATTGTTCTAAATGAATATCTACAACACAGTAATATGTATCTAGACTGAGAAACACCACTACTATTTTCCAAAACACTCTCTAGAATTTTCTAATAACTAGTAAGGAATGTAATATGTATAGGGAGAGAGGACTGGATCTTTGTCACTGAAATAGTTTCACTTCAGTGAAGCAGTGAAGTATTAGTCATTTTCACAAACTTAATATATGATCCAGAATATCTGCTACGTTAACAAACAGGAATCATCTCTCCTGCTATGGCTTCACTCCATCAACTGGACTAACAGCGTGAGAAAACTTCCTTGGGTGATGTCACTAGCACTTTTCTGCATTGTTTACATTTTATTGTGACCGACTAGTAAAAATCTCCATTGCAGTATTTTGGAAAATACTAAAGTCAAATTCCTTTTTTTCATTTTTTTTCATTTTTCTTCAAAACTACTTATAAGCTTTGCACTATTTTTTCCACCAAAAACCAACACATATCTACGTATGTTTTCTAAATTATCATGAAAAAATTCTAAATTATGAAAAAAAATTGAGAAATCTTGTGATGCTCTCAAACAGTTCTAAATACTGAACACTAATTATGAAGAGCAATAAAGAATTTAGAAAGTAATTGCTTCTTCTCTCCCTCTGGTAGAAATTTGAGAATATAAAACTCTTGCCTTGCCTTTAGAATTTTGGTTTTGCATATCAGAAAATAATAAAAACACAAATTCTTTTAGGATATCCATTGTTTAAAACCTCAGTTGACTATGGGAACAGTACCTGTACTAGGATAACAGCTATCTACAGTATTCCACATGCAATTATGGACAGATTAGAGCCTTTAGTATGCTGCTACATAACAATCAGACATATGTAAGCATACAACTAGAGCCTGAAATTATGGTCGTTAAATGAACATTGTTCAGTTTAATTTTCATCTCATTCATACCATAGATCATGTCAGCCAATATGTTTAGTTAAATGCTTGGTCCCTTAACAATGCTACATAGCAAAGACCATCACTGAAGTTTTTGGGAATAAGATGGCTACAGTCCCTCTGTGCACTCCTGATTCTACAGTCTGACTCAAATGCAAATTATTGTGTTATCAGGAAGAACATAAAGAAAGACTTAGTTAACACTAGCTAACCTTTAAAACATTCCAGTTAACTCAGTTTTCATCTTTTAAAATGCTTTTTTCAGGAAAATATTATTTTCTTTGTTTTAATGTTGAAAGCACATTTCTTTAAATTTATTGTGGAATATATATAAAATATTAATACTTCTTAATTCCCAGTTAGTTCATTGAGCTCTAATCCTCATTTTTAGTCCATTAACAGACTCCTTAGGAATATTCTTTTATAGGTTCTCTATGTCATATTTTTTCTATCTTTGTGGAAATATGTTTCCAAAGTGTAGTAAATTGTTAAATTAGTTACTTTTGACCACAACTGATACATAAACCTCAAGGAAAATAAGAAAATAAACCCTCTGCACTTAAGACATCTAAGTACTGCTTTTACAAAGAGAAATTTCATTACAATTAACACAAAGCCCCTGGCCAGATTCAGTCACCTTGGCTTTAGCATTATGGTCACACCTACAAATATGTGGTTCCATTTCAGGCATGGAATACAACGAGAAAAATGGACTTACAATTCAATTAAAATAGAAACATTTAGCAAACCCCTACAAAGTAGAAATCTCTATAGAAAGAAACTTTCAAGTAAGTATATCAAATCTGTGGACATTTTTGAGGGTGCTGCACAAAGGTCACCATTTTCTGGGCATGGAAAAAGTTAAACCAGCTTTACAAAGGCCTAGGACTGCAGCTGTGTACTCTGGAGCACCATCTACTGACATCAAGTATTTTGCTACTTTCAGAAATGGCACTCAAGGATGTATCCAGTTGAATCTTTTAAAGAGCACTGAAGCAACAGACAGAACTGGCAGATTTTCTTGTGCAATCTCTTGGTACAGAGAGCCAGGAGCAAGAGAACCTGTAACACATAATCAAGCCTACTGTGATGCAACTGCATCAACGAAGTGTTGTGCTAACCATTACACTGTCAGATTCATCAGCCAAGAGCCTTCTCTAGAAGGATGCCTGACTTAAGGGGATTTTTTTAAAAATAATCTAGCCCCCTAATTATTTTGTGTTGAGAAAGACCAATTTGGAGGGGGCATATGTTATAATGGATTGTTTGCAATTTTTGAAAATAGACAGAAGAGCAACTTATTGTTCATTTGAAATTTAGAATTTTCACTTAAAACACAACCAAACCTGCAGCAGTAATGTACACTGTTTTTTTCTATTAAAAAAATAGAAAAAAGGGCATAAACAAAGCGGAGCTTATTCAAATGTCAGTTTTTAGATATATTCAGTGTAGCATTCTTACTAAGTCTATTATAAGAGCAGAAGCATCATTTAACACAATTTTCTACTGTTTTAAATAGAACAGCAATTCTCAGACTTTTGAACTTCAGGTGTGTTTAACTTTTGGTATCTTACGGCACTACTATGAAAACTTTCATAACCAACAGGCAGAGAAATATTTAGTTGAAACATTGTTCTGATACATGACATCTTCAGATTTGTTCTGTCAAGTCTCTTTTTTCTTTATCAGTAAATAGCGAAACAAACTGATCTCAAAGATCAAGCCTAGATAGTCCCTTACTTCCAAAGCAGACTATGGAGAAAAAAGGGAAAGAACTCAGAAATATAGATTTAAGTCTGCTTCTTGTCCAGATTTGGAGTTGAGATAGGACTACACCTGAAATAAAATTACCTTACAAGGTAGTCTTAATTAACAGAATATTTTTCCTTAATATGACACAACTCAATAAAAATAGAACCATAAAGCAAAATCTATATATAAGCATAATGAAATCACAAGATCTGGCTTTTTATATATAGTGATGCCAGGAAATACTGTGTTAGGTTTTTTTTCCCAAAAATGTATCTTCTGAAAAAAAACTATTTCCCATGGATGTTCATTACAATTACTCAGCTGCACATATTGAAAAATATTAGCTTGTGGCAGTCACTTCTCCCCTCAAAACATCCAAATGCCTTTTGAAAAATTTTTATTTGAATATGATTTTAAGAAAAACTCCAGGCATGGTATTCTATAAATGTAGCCAAGTGTAGAAGTTTATTCTATTTCAAACCAGAAGTCTTTTTTTTAAATTTTCAAGTTGCCAGCTGGAGAAATCATTCATTTATAGTTGTTTAAAAAAATGCTTAAAAATAACACCACCTTTAGTATCACCTTCTATTCAAGAAGGCAACCTAAAGATACTTCCCAGCAACTTGCAATTAAGCTACTGGGAGGCTCTCTGCAGTGATTGCTCTCTGGGCTTTTAGGCTTCAGCAACTCTCCCCAGGGGAAAAACTGAAACTCATTGGACTTCAGTTTCTGTAGGGCATCCATTACATCCACAGGCCTGACCTAGCACCCACCAAAACTCATCTAGATTGACAGCAGAGGGAACACATTTTTTTTACTTTCATGCTGAGCACCACCACAGTGCCATGAAGATAGAGCACCCCTTACACTGTGGCAGTCCACTCTTCCACCATAGCACGGTAAAACTCCAAGTGACACCTTGATAACTTCAATCACAATAAAAGTGATAAAGGACATTGACGTTGTCTAATTTACCACTTTGCCTCAGGTGCATAAACTAAGGAAATTAGGACTGAAATCAACAGATGTAGAAAGGGGTTTTTTCCCCAATTGTCATATAAATTGATAAGAAACAGTTTGTTAGTTGCTTGAAGTCAGTGATTATTTATTAGAAACTGGTAATTTACTTTTAGATTCAACTTCAATGTGTGCTTTAGAAAAGGGGTACAGCTCCATCCGAAGAGAATGAAATATTTCTTACATTCATACCCCTCCCTCCAAACCTTTTCCCCTTCGCAACAGTCCTCCATTTGAAAGTGGGAAACACAACTAAGTAGTCCACTCTATTCAGAGCAGCAAGCCTGAAACAAAACAGGCCCCATGGGGCAGGCAACCCGGTTTATCAGACCACAGAGGTGTCCTGAATACTTCTCAATCTTTCCTTTAGGAAGTCCTGTAGGCAGGTATGTGCTGAAATAAGAATCCAAGTCTCCATCACTTTCAATTCCTCTCACTTAGAGGAATTTTATCAGACATTTATCACTTCAGAACTGATATCACTGCCAAACTACAAAGCAAAAGGGAAAGCATCTCTTCCTGCTGTGGAATAAAGTCTTTCATTTTGGTAATACTGTAAGCGCACCAAAACATACATTCTGGAAGTCTTAATAAATACAGTTCTTTTTCAAAACCCTTTTTTTTTCTTTGTGAAAGGAAAATTAAACACATTAACTATTGAATAAAATTAATCTGAATTTTGACTGATAATAAGAAAATCAATTATTTGCAAATTTTTAATATGAATTCCAAAAAACAAATATGCATCTAGCAAGGTACATTTGGTTTTCATGCATTATTTTTATTTGCCACATTCTTCACATTCTTATGGCCTTATTTTTTTGCTTTTCTCTCTCCAGTATTCCTTTCTAAGTTCCAACACGTTAATTATTTCACTTAGGATTTCCCTGGTGATTCAGAGTAATATATGCAAGCACTTTGCACCCATAAAAATAGCCATGCCATTTCTTTTTTTTTTTTATATAAATTAGTTTTAGTATTATGTGGCAAGTATACTGCTCTTGTGGGAGCAGTATAAAAGGTAAACCAAAGGGTGCTGAAATAAATGACCAAACATCATGCCTATCCAAAAAATAATAATTTACTTTAGCTTTGAATAAAAGAGAGTTCTGACAATCATCACATATATGTGCTAGGTGCTCATTTTAAGCCATTTGATACATTTTCATTATCAAGTCTTTGATGAAACACGGGAAAGCACTATGCTCTCCAGCAATTTATTTCACATGTTACAGAAGTTTAGAGAAGACGAGGGGTCTACATTCTCTATTTCTGGAATCTTAAAGTACTATTGTTAGTTACATTGGTAAGGATTCATCCAGTGTTTCCTCTTCCTCTTTACATCATCTCTGTATGTTTCAGAAACTGCTACCTGTACCATGAAATAAGTACATCCTTTACTGCCAGTGGAGCAAGATCGCTTCTCATGCTTCTGTTACAGAGACTGGTAACATATCCAGAATCGTAAACCCAGTAGAAAGTAGCAGCAACAAAGCTTCAAGGCACTCATGTACGTTTGAAAGTTGCAAATATGCTTTTTGGGGAGAGAAGTGAAATCTTTTCACTACTCACTCACATTTTCATTTTGACAGTTGTAGTACAACTCCTTTTGTAATTGTTGCCCTGTATCGATCATTTAACCTTTCCAGCCACGTTGATTAAATTTCAGGATAAAAGATGATAAATCATACATGCATAAAGAAGCATGCAAAGTAGCTTCCAAACAAAGTCTTATTCTGTAGAGGCTAAAATTACTTTCCCAGTTTCCAAGTATAATTTCTTGTGTTATATCGATAGGTAACCAAAGTACAGACCTTGATTTTTTTAAAAATTTATTCTACCATCATAGTCCGTCTCTCTGAAAAGCACTTGCTATATATTGCTGCGTCTGTCATATGTATATTCGTTTCTCACTGGGGCAACTCGTTTCTCACTGTGACTCGGAACAACATTGACCTAAAACAAATTTCATTGTGAAAGAACAAATTAGAATTCAAATCAACTCACTGCAAAAACAATCAATTTGTTGATCTCTTCAAATGCAGGGATACAGGGACATTAAACATGTTGATAATTTAAATCTGTGCAGATTTTACATGCCGCCACAGTGGCAACCAAGTGAACCACTTTAGGTCTGTTTTTATTTTCTGCATATCTATCCTCATTAAGGGTCTTTACCTGACCCCAACGTAAATTAACCTATCCCCAGAACACCCACCCCCAATACATCTGTCTCAAAAATTAACAAGACTCTTCTAACACCCTGTTGGGGTGTGCTTGGCCTGCTTACTTACTTCAGTGCTTGTTATCAAGTCTGTCTTCACTAGTCAGAGTGGTAAGCCTGTCCTTCAGCACAGCTATTAGGAGTTTTACCTTTCCAGAATCCTAGGAAAATAATTAATCCAAAGTTAGTATGCAGTACTTCTATTTTCCAGGGTCAGCATTCTCACAGGTCTGAAAAAACACTTGCCAGTTGCTTGGGGTCAACAGTTCAGTCTCGCTCATCCATTCTGCAGTAAGCTGTGAGCCTGCAAGAGCAGAAGTGGGCCCTGTGCTGTCAGCATCTTTTTTACAGAGCTGCTGCTTACCAGGTTGAGCTTCTCCTTTCATATGCCAGTCATCACAGACTAAGTGTGGAGAACTACTGTGTCTCACTGTAACTTATCTAGGGAAAAAACTGCTTACTGTAACCAAAGCCTTACTACAAGTTATCTGAAATCTCATCCACTATTAGAATCATTCATAAACAGTGTTTTATAACCAATTGCCAGAGATAAAAAGAAACTCAAGACCATGTTTACTCCAGGAGCTATATACACCTGATTCTTTAACTTGGCCAATTATTACATGAACAGGATGAGTAGCTGAAATTAGGTCTGTCTAGTCTGACAAACAAAGAAAACCTTGTTGATTATGCAGTAGAAGATCAGAGGAGAAAAAAGAAACAGGGAAAAGAAGTTAGATGTTCTGAGAAACAGAAGGAGTATCTGGGAAAGACTAGTATATAAAGTTTTGTGGACTTAGCCCTCGCTAAACAAATGCACACTGCCTATAGCATAGCCCTCAACCAGAACTTGAGTACTGTTCATAATCCCACTGGGATCTCTGAATGAAAGCACAAGGCTTTTCTTCATTTATAGTCAAATAATTTAAACATAGATGTCTTGACTGAAGAGCAGTCTGTAACCAATTGAAAATTAGAAAGGTAACTCCCAACCCTTGCACTGTATTTCCAAAAGCACTTCCAAATATACATGAGGCGTACAATTTCACTGATCACCCTTATTTGCTGTTTTCGTTATTGCTGAAATTTGCTGAGGTTTGGGACTCTGGTCATTGGGTTTCTTGTAGGCACATATGCTTATGCATATCCACACGAACTCGTAGTAAGCTCAGCTTCACAAATCAATCATACTTTACTTAAGTGAGGTATTGCTACTACACAACTGCTGGTTGGTACTGAAGCCACTCTTATCCAGTACAGCAGCTGTCATTTCTGCTGCATGACCTCTTTCTGCCAGCTTTCAGTCACCTAGACAACAATTTTTCTCACCTGAAACTCCTCAACTTGTCAGGAGGACTATACAAGTCATCATCAGTTGTCAGCAACCTACAGACAAGTTCCCTGAGCTTGCAGGTCTGTGTGCTCTGCTTTCATCTTTCTCTGGGGTTCAGCTGCTTCCAATAATTAGCCAAAAGAACCACAGAGTGTAGCCTAACAAAGCAGTTAAGGCAATTCAAAGGCCAACCGACACACTAAGAGGAAGTCTAGCCATGCACTCCCACCTCTCCCCTACCACCATCTGACCCCTTGGCAAGTAGGTTAGAAAACCACCCCAACAAACAAAAGAATGCAGTAATCTCCCCCAAACTAGCTGGTGGTAGGATTAAATAAGCATTAGTGCCAGGAGCAGCACAAAGCCAGGCTGCGGAAGAAGGAAGTGGGAACATCCCTTTCAGCAGGGGTTAGCCTTTTCATTGGCCTTATCTGCTTTGTCAGACTGCAGTTGGAGGGGTGTGCTCCAGGAACAACTGAGCAGGCTTAACAGCTTTCTGATGCCAAAAGGAGCAGTCTCATTCTCCTCTCCCTTGCATTCCATCTCTGGCACGTATCTGACCCCTCAGCAAACTGACTCATTATTCCAAAAGAAAGCTATTTGCTTTATTGGTTGGGTTAGTTTACCCATGGTTTAATGAACTGAATTGGCTCAGAGAGAGGTCAGAGAAGCAGCAAGCAACAAAGCAGAAGCAGGGGAAATGCACAGCTGGGAGAACAGCCAGCAGGCAGGTCAGCTCAGCCATCTCATCTCACTGCACTCCCAGCTACCTAGCTGGCAGCTGGCCAGGTCTAGCTTTCTGAGGGAAAATAAACAAAGGATGTGGTTCTATCTGCCCAAGCTGCAGCTCTTCCTCTTAGGACTAACACCATCCTTCAGCACAGCTTAACACCTGCTAGTCATAACAGGCTAAAATTTATTGTCCAGCACACCTCAACTGAGATATGGTTGGTTAGGATTCACCATATTTGCTGAAACATTACAGTTCAAGCTCCACCACAAAGCCGTCGGCTTCAAGACCTGGTTACCCTCCATAGCCCTCAGTCCCTTACAGCAGTAGGGTCAGAAGTTCCCTATGGCTGAGGGTCAAAGAAACTGTCATTGCCCCCATTCACCCCTCCCTTTAACACCTCCTACTCCACAGCCCTGACCCCCTTCCTCCCTCCACCTGCAGCTCCACCCAGCAGCAGGTGCCTGATGCCTCAGGAGAGGGGCTGTGGTGTTGCTCCACCAAGGCACCATCCTTAGACATTATACATAGAAATCAAACATGCATTGTCACAATTTATTGGCTGACTTGAGTTTTCCTGATTGAAAATACTTAGTTCAGTTCCAAACTGACAGACAACTGGAACAGGGAACAAGTAGCCTTAGGTGGTCTCCTTCATCAGGTTTGAAAATCTGATGATGCTTTCGTATGAAGTATTTTTTCATATTAAAGATTAAACTTTTTCACTCTGGTACAGACAAGCAATCATTATGACACTGCAAGTCCCCTCTTCCAGTATTTACAGAGCAGAAGACATATTAAATATTATTTCTATATTACATTTCCATCCTTGGAAGAGCTTAAAAATTTTCATTTAAAAAAAGAGAAAACAGAAAAAAACAATAAATAGGCAGATTAGTGAATGTGAAGGCCATTATAGATCTTTTCTTAAATACATTTAATAGAAAGCCCTGAAATGAAAGCAAATTAACATTGTGAAAAACAGTTTGAAAATTAAAACCTTTTAGTTCTGCAGTAACTGTAGGAACATATTACGAAGTTAGGCAGCAATCATATGCATAATTAAGGAAGTGATTATATGTATATTTATACCATCAATGCATAATCCTCAATTTGTTTAACATAAAACAGAACATCAAGGAAAAGAGAATTTGAATTCCACTTGCTTAATATGGAACATTAAGTATACAAAAAATAGCTTGTAATTTTAAAGTGTATAACTTGAACAAAATTTCAAGGTGGAAAATATTTGAGAGGAAGTAATGAGTGAAAAGAAAAGGAAAATATTAATATTATGCTTAATGAACAGAAACCTCATTTGTAATAATTAAGGAGTGGTATGCTCCCATTTCAAATATATTAAATAGAAAGTAATGCCAGTTAACAAAACAACTCTTCATTTTATACAAACAAGGTAGATGTGAGAGCTCTTAAATATTCACATAGAAATTTTGTCTGCTACAGTATATCAGGAAACATGTACAATCATCACCCGTAATCCATATATGACTCAAATAAAAATCATCTTAGAAGCATTTGCTTATATTCAAATTAATAACAGGTTGTATTCTGTGTTTGATATGAGAAACTGGGGATTTTGTAGTATATGTTCAAGATGACTAGTACATTACCAAGTAGTTTACACCTCCTTTGTGCTGTCCTTCCCAAAATAAGGAAGTGTGGAAAAACGCAGTGGACTCACTGGAGAAAGGCATGAAAAGACTTCCTATTCCCAGAGAGGTGTCTCTGTGAAGTGCTCCTGAGGAGCACACAGACTTTTTTCACAGATCAGGGGAACCATTGTCAAAGCTCTGTAATTTTGAGAAAAGGTGATATCTTCTTCTGCTAAACACTAAATTTCATGGATCCAAACACAGAGACACCAAAACATTCTTCCTTGAATCTCCGCCAAGGGCTGAAGCAAAGATTATTCCTTCGTATTTTTTTCTCACAGTGTAGAGCATACTTATCTATTTTGATAACAGTATTTACACTGTTTTCTTTTAGCCTCTTTAGAAATGGTACCCAGCTGTCTTGAATGCAGCCTTTTTTATATTTGATTGGCAGCACTCTCAAGACCAAATATTGAGCTGTTCTCAGGAGTTAAAGAGCTATCACTGTAAATATAATGTTCTGTCTTACCAAGAGTTCTCTGGTTAGTTGGATACCAGAAATAGATATTAGCCCACATTGTCAGTGTTGCATGGTATTGATAGGATAAGGATTCTTCTGTCATCAAACTTAAAGATATTCTAGAACTTTTTGCACCCTTAATTGTGCTGCTCAAGGGATTCCAGCTTTCCACTGACCCTTCAGCATTCCTTCTGTGCACAGATACCTACTATAAGATCTTAACAGTCATCTGCTCCTGAGCAGGGAAGAAATACTTGTACAGAATGTGTTTACCTTTTGATGAAGGAAAACAAAAAGAAAAACCAACTAGGTATTTAACTTTTCATTTTCTTATATTTCAGATGGTCTGTTAAAAAGATAACATATATAGTCATGTTAAATTGAGATCAGATGAGCATGAAATTTTGGTTTATGCAGTGTGTGTTTGAACTGTAACAACATTTAACTGTACATGTATATTCAATATTATCACAAATTATTTTACTATCTTAATAATTATTCAAGCCATTACTAATTGTAAAACAATTGCAGAAAAATAAATTTTAATGCACTTGTAAAACTATCTAAATACTATAGCATTTGTTTTTTATACATGTCGGGGATTTCCAGAATGGTTAATACTATGTATTATAGGAAGAAACTATCTCTATTAATTGCTTACTTAGTATGGTGTGTTTCCTCTAATTCAATACTGTTGCTCAAATTAGTCCCTCTGGTTATTATTAGAACCATGAGACCCTGAAAAATCAAAGCTGTAAAGCAAGCCAGTGTCAGTGAGATCTGCAAAAATGGTAAGTCAATGGAATTAATAGAAATATTTTTGTATAAAGAAATATTTTATTTTTATGCAAATATATAAGCAATGTTAACCAACCAGACTTTATAAGTAGAAAAATAAGAAATACCATTTTGTGATAGGATTTAGAAAGTCAATTAGTCATTAAAAAAAAAAGTAAGTGTTCATCATTGTTTAAAATATTTAGTGCTTTAAATATAAAAAAACGCAGAAATAGGGAAAAAACAATACTTTGCTTATGAATTGCATATTACAAGTATTTTCAAGTAAGCTAATGTGGAAATATTCTCAGCGCATGTTATAACATTCATTTATTAAGTTGTATTAATAATGCACTCAATTTCATGTATGTTATCCTGTGTACATAGGATGAGACTTAATCTGCAGACTATATGCTCCAAGGAGTGATACTGCATGTTATGGTTTAAATATTTTGCCCAGACATTGATGTTAGAGGTCTGCTGGTGTCTTTTGGGGTGGTTGTTCACTGCACACCTTTATCCCCATGTCTTCTTTTTGTTACTGTAGCCTGAAAAAATCTATATATCCTCAATTAGATATTGCTGTAGCTGTTATGATTGAATCCACTTCTCAAATGTGTCATCATTCAGCTATCTGTCCTTAGAAATCACTTATAGCAATTATGCATTGCATGATGTGATCTTACCTAGAAAATATTTATAGGATTATAAAATCAGTTTTTACAGAGAACAACCCATGAGATGATCTTAAGAACAGGGAACTCCATGGCTTGGAATATTACTAGAAGTATTTCTAATGAAGTAGACTGGTACTAGTTCTCATAACTCCTGCAGAGAATGAAGACACTGTTCTACTTCAGTACTAATTTTAAGGTCTTACACAGAATTTACATATTTTGCCTGTCTTCTGTGGGCCCATTCTTTTAGGTCACATTCCTTTTGAGGAGAAAATTTACAGTCTTGCAAATTAGTAAGTAAACAAGTAATTTTTATGTATTATAAATGTAATTTTTTTTTAAGTAACTATTATTTAATAACATGAACTACACTTTTACAATACCTCTTTTTTATATTAGTCACCCTTGTAGTTTATCTTTTAAAGAAAGGAGATCTAAGTAAGAAGAAACCTGACTGCAAGTCTCTACTATTAAGCCTTTGCCTAGAATTTTATGTGCCAATTATGGAGTTTTCAGATGAGTAAAGCATGAACTACCGATACTTTTACAGCAGTTAATGGGGGAAAAATATTATATAAAATACTTAAATATATACTGACAAAAGAGAAAAGCAAGTTCTTTTAAGTACTACAATAATCTTTTTAAAAAACTGTCATGAACCTATCTGTCCCTTAAATCCTACTTATTTTAGAAATACTATTTTGGAAAATCTCAGAATTGACACCTGGATAAGTTACTACCTGATGCTAGAGTGAAAGACAATTGGTATTCTCAGATTTTATTTTTATTAAATGAAAGAATTCTCAAAATAATTTTGAAAGAACAAAATGTGTTCAAACTATTGTAAGGTAAAGAAGCAATATTAATTGACATATATTGCAACACTCAATGGAATATAGTGTGAAGAGTTACACTAAGTCTGTGTGAATTCGTTCGTCAGTCCTGTCACTTCAGTTTTAAGATGTGTTATCTGGAATGATTTACAGGTACAAGGGACTAAAAAGGAAGACATCACCCTTTCTTACCAAGGAATGTTCCAATTATACTCCATTACCTGTATTAGCAATTTATAATTTCAAATATCTAAAGTATGGGGCTACAGTTCCATGTGGCTAATTGATATAGACATTAATATGGTAACATAATTTGGAATTTTTAGAATATTGAATGTGATAGGACATCAATATTTAGCAACTGTATATCTGACAAGCAAGTAGGAATTGCCTCCACTGAGCACACAAAAGTATTTTTATTTAAAGAATCATAGAATGGCCTAGGTTGGAAGGGACCTTAAAGATGATCTAATTCCAACCCCCACCATCAGAGTTCCATCCAATCTGACTGTAAACACTGCCAGGGATGGGTCATTCACAACTTCTTTGGACAACCTATGCCAGTGCCTCATCACCACCCTCACAGTAAAGAATTTCTTCCTAATGACTAATCAAAACCTACCCTCTTTCAGTTTGAATCCATCCAGGACAGCATGTCCTGCCACTACATGCTCTTGTAAAAAGTCCCTCATTGTCTTTCTTGTAGGCTCCCTTCAGGTGCTGGAAGGCCACAATGAAGTCACCCTGAAGCCTTGTCTTTTTCAGGCTGAACAATCCCAATTCTCTTAGCCTTTCATCATAGAAGAGATGCTCCAACCCTCTAATCATCTTGGTGTCCCTGCTCTGGACTCACTTCAACAGGTCAATGGCCCTCCTGTGCTGAGGACTGCAGAGCTGGATTGAGTACTCCAGCTGAGGTCTCACCAGAGCAGAGTAGAGGGGCAGAATCTCCTTCCTCGACCTACTGGCCATGGTTCCTTTGATACAGCCCAGGATACAACTGGCTTTCTGGGCTGCAAGTGCATGTTGCCAGCTCATGTCAAGCCTCTCATCCATCACCACTCCTAAGTTGTTCTCAGCTGGGCTGCTTCATCCCTCAGCCTGTACTGATACTAAGGGTTGCCTCAGCCCAGGAGCTGCACCCTGCATTTGGTGCCTCATGAGGCCCATGGGCCCATTTCTCAAGCTTGCCCAGGTCCCCCTGGATGGCAGACCATATCTCAAGTGTGTCAATAGCACCACTCACTACCTGTCATCTGCAAACTTGTTGGGGATGTAATCCAGTTTATGTCATTAATGAAGATATTAAATAACACTGGTCCCAGTATGGACCCCAGAGGGACATCATTTGTCACTGATGTCCACTGGGACTCTGAGCTGTTGACCACTATCATCTGGATGTGAATGTCCAACAAATTCCTTATCCATCCAAGAGTCCACCTATCAAATTCATCTCTCTCCCAGATGAGAGAGAAGAATGTCGGGGGGGACCATGTTAAACGCTTTACAGAAGTCCAGATAAATGACCTCTGTAGTCTTCCATTGCCCACTAATGTAGCCACTCCAGCATAGAAGGCTGCTGGATTGGCAGGACTTGCCAGGCAGGACTTGCCCTTGGTGAAGCCGTGCTGGCTGTCTTGAATCACCTCCTTATCCTCTATGAGCCTTAGCAGAGCTTCTAGGAGGACCTGTTCCATGACCCTCCCAGGCACAGAGGTGAGGCTGACTGGCTGGTAGTTCCCAGGGTCTTTCTTCTACCCTTTTCAAAGATAGGTACAATATTCCCCTTTTCCAGTCACCTGTGACTTCACTTGACTGCCATGACTTTCCAAATATCATGGAAAGTGGCTTGCCAACTACATCAGCCAATTCTCTCAGGACTCTGAGATGCATCTCATGGGCTCCCGCAGACTTATGTACGTTCAGTTTCATCGAGTGGTCATGATCCTGATCTTTACTTACAGTGGGAAGGACTTCGCTCCCCCAGTCCCCATCCTGCTGCCTATCCACTCAAGAGGTGTGGGGAAAAAGGTTGCCAGTGAAGACTGAGGAAAAAAATTTGCTGAATACATCAGTGTTCTCCTCATCTGTTGTTACTAGCTTTCCAGCCTTTTGTCAGCTGGGGTACACCTTCTTTGACCTTCCTTTTCTGGTTATAATACCTGTAGAAGCCCTTCCTGTTATTCTCTACATCTCTTCTCAGGTTCAGCTCCAGCTTCGCCTTGGCCTTCCTCACCCCATCACTGCACAGCCAAACTGGATCTCAATACTCTTCCCAGGTTACCTGTCCTTGTCTCCACTGTCTGTGCATTTGCTTCTTTCTCTTCAGTTTGACCATCAGCTCCCTACTCAGCCATGCTGGTCTCTTGCCTTCCATGCCCAATTTCTTGTTCCTGTGGATGGCTAGCTCTTGTGCTCTATGGAAGATTTCCTTTAAGATCTGCCAGCTCTGTTTCACTCCCTTGTCTCTAAGGGCAGTGTCCCAGGGAATCCCACTGATTATCTCCCTGAAGAGCTGTCAGTTTGCTTTCCTAAAGTTCAGGGGCCTAACTTTACTCCTTACCTGATCCATATCCCTCAGTACTGCAAAATCCACCAAGGCATGATCGCTGCAGCCCAGGCTGCCTCCAATCTGGAAGTCCCCAAGTAGCTCGCTTGCATTGGTGACCCCTCTGGTAGAGCTGTCTATTACCAGGCTCAAGAAGTTATCCTCCATGCATTCCAGGAGTCTCCTGGATTGCCTACAGCTCGCCATGCTATTTTTCCAGAAGATCTTGGGGTGGTTGAAGTCCCGCAGTAGGACAAGAGCCTGTGAGCACAATGGCTCCTGTAACTGGAGCAAGAAGGCTGCATCAGTAGGCTCCCTTTGGTCAGGTGGCCTGTAGTGAACACCAATCATGAGGTTTATTTTGTTGTGTCAGCCTCTGATTTTACTCACAGGCTTTTGATCTGCTCATAGCTGTTCTTCAGAGATACCATAAACATTTGTCATCAAAATTATTACATACATCAAAGTGGAAGTTTAAAAGACGAGAAAACATCTAGGTGATTTGGCAGGAAATGTACTTTCCTAAATATTTCACAGTTAGGCCTGTGTTATATGTAGCCATATAGTTTTATCCTATTTAGCTTTCATTCAGTTTCTCTTTTGATTGTGCATATCATTAATTCTATAATAAAAGTCAGGCCAATAAATCTTATTTGGGCAAGTTAGAAAATTATTAAACTCACATTCAATAAAGTATTATAGGTCTTCATTGAAAAGATTTGTTTTCCTATACCAAAGGAAGAGGCCGTTAGCATGTTTTCTACATTGTTCAACATGGAAATCTTTCAATAAACCAGACCTTTGAACCATTGAGGCACAATGCTGAGAACCACTGACACTTCCACCAGCTTCTGCTCCTAAGTCTTGTACAATCTTACAGGAAGAGTAATGCTCAAGCATGAGGTTCCAGCAGAGAAGAGTTGCCACTGAACTTACATGTTTTGATTTTGTGAATGAATTATACACACATAAGCACACATTCTAAATATATGAAGTTACACACTCTGCAAATGAAATGTTTTCTGGAGTAATCTGCCATCACTTTTCTATGGTTATTATGCTTTTTTAATTACAGTAACTCTGTGGATAGAAAGAAGATATTAGAATCCTTGTAGACTTTCCTGTCTCTTCTCAGTATGATGACAGGCAGGAATGATTCTTTCGTCAAATTTCATGCTAGAAAACATCAAGTGTTAAGAAGTGTACAGTTTGAACTCACAGTCCCATGTCAGAAGATGAGTTCAAACAGAATACCTTGATCTAGAAACATGAAGGCCTAATGCCTACACATTAGATTATTCCCTAGACATCCTTATCCAAGGCTGAAGTCACTCCTACAAAAACATTGTACAAACCTGCTAAAATAATGAGATTTTATGGAAAAAAATACTGTTCATTTAATCAATGTTTAGACTGATAAATTGCCAACTTTTATTCATTATCTAGTGACAAGTTAAAGAAGACATTATCATCTTACAGCGAAAGTAAACTTGAATCATTCAGTAGGTAAACTGTTTGAAAAACTGCGCCTTTCCCTGATATGAAGCTCATTCTGCTCATCTTAATCAGAGAAAAGCAAACAGCATAAGGAAAGTATTTTCCATTTATGAATAGAGGGGAGAAAATTCTATTTGAAAGGTATGGAATGACAGATTTTTTTTGAGTTTTGTGGGTCTGTGCTGTAGTAACTTTTGCTGAAAGAAAAAAAAAAATCGGTTAGGAAAGAGTAAGCTAACAGAGAAAATAAAAGGAACTTACTGCACATTCCTCAAATATCTCCTCCCTTCTCTAAGGAGCTAAATGGAGTAAAATTTGGCAAGAAAAAATTTGTTCTCTTTATGTATTATTGGCAAGGCAAAACTGGTCTTCTAACTGCCACCAAAGAACTACTGCTCTTTCATCGAGTAAGTTTAATAAAACGTGTAAGAACCAAATTTTTCAGGCTCCTTAACTTATTGATGTCGTAGGACTTCTAGTGCCTGAACACTTTGTTGGACTGGCTTACATAGAGCATTAATTTCACCACCCTCTGTGTGGTCTCCCAGCATGTTTCCTTCTTTCTTGCATATGAATCTATGAGGTTTCTCATTACCTCATTGTTTGAGGTACATACTGTGATATGAAAGTCTAATAATGTACTTTTCAGCCAGCATATCATGCATAACAGTATTCCATTTATTTTTATCTGCTCATTTGGTCACCATGCTCAATATTACCTCCCTAACCCTTTTACAACTGGGAAACTGCTCGTAAAGTATGTACTGGCTTCATCCTACAAACAGAGACATTGCTATGATGACATGGAACCGCTCTATGAAGCAGTTTCTAAATGAACAGCCATTTATTAATGTGCAAATAAAGTGCTCAGAGGAAGATGTAAAGGGGTTAGCTGTTGAATTCAGAAGTGTATTTTCAGAAATACTGGGCAGTTGCAAGCAGACAACTTTCATATAATTTTATTCATATAGCCTTCCTTTAGCATCATAAAGCTGGGGGAAAGCTATTCTCAAATGTAGAGTAAAAATGACAGATGACAATGAATCTGGAAGCTATAACTCTTATGCAAAGTTCTTTTCTTATCCTAAGTAAAACTCAGATGAAGATCTATGGAGTCCTCCTAAAAGTTTCCTGTCTTACCTTCAAAACAGTCCTGACATGAACAGTTTTTGCATAAAGCAGTGATTAATTGAATTAATTCATTCCACTTAATTGCTAATTTAACACTAATTCAGTTTAACACTTGAATGCAACTTCATTAAGGAAAAACTTATATATACAGTGTAAAAATTTACAAATGTCTCTTTTAATTTGAGAGTTGTAGACATTCTATACAGCAGAAATTAGTGAACCTTTCAGAGCAACTGTCCACAGTTATATTTCTTGTGGCCCAGTACATTGCATATTGTCAGGTTTGTGGCTGAGGATACTCTGAATGTATGAGATTGTTTCAGAGCATTTATTTCATTGACGATTGCTCATATAAAGACCACAGACTTTGAACAACCACCCTACAGAGTTTTATTTATATAAATGTAATTTCTCTTCAATGTAGACTAACCACCTACATTCTTAAAATTAAAGGGAACCTGCACCCATCTTTTAGGATCTGTGGGTTTGAGTGTGTGTATGTTCAAGAGAGTAGCCTATAACACTCTTTATGGTGTCAGCTGCAGTAATGGCCTGACTAATGGAAGAGCAAACTGTTCTAAGATTTGCTATCACAACCTTGAAAAAAAGGAGATTGTTAAAACCAGGAGACAGAAATTTACAAAAGCAAAATCATCATAAAATGGCTAGGATAAATACACAGATAGATGGAATAAAAAAGTCTAACAAGAAAGCCACAAAAGGAACCAAGACAGATCCTGCAGGCCTCAGTGGTGCCTTTACATCTGATTGATGTTGCTCCTCAAGTGTCCGTGAACAGAATAAGCAAGGTAATAAGCCTAAAAGAATGTGTGGATTTATATTGGGTGTCTAAATTCTGCAGGCTCAGCCTCAAGGGAACTGCTTATTTCGGGAAAAGTCATAAGAAGGCAGCGATCTGCTTTTCAGTCTGGTCAGATGAATGAAAAGCCTTAAGCTCCCTTGAATGCCCAACCCTGCAAATTGTCAAAGTCCATTTCAAACAAGCTGTGGTGTATGAGGCATGTTGCAACTGCTTCCTGTTGTGCTGTTTCCCAGACACTTTTAGAAGTCAGCTAATATGGTGTGATATCTGAAATGCTATAGTAATTATGTGTTATTTACAGTAACCAGAATTGGCACGTGCATGTATGAAAGTGCTGGCTAATAACCAGGTTTCTTCAGTGTGCAATGTAGGTTGCTTCTAAACACTCCAGAAAGTATAGATGGAAAATATCAACAAGAAAACGAGAGTATTTTACATCATTCTAGATGTGACTTTCCATAGAGACATCTAGATATCCACAGACAAATGTAAAAGGCTGTAAAGTCATCTGGGATACTTTTGGAATCCTATAAGCTAGACAGGATATGAAATTGTCCCACACATGTTACCTGAAAAAGCAGAGGCTGAGTGTGACCACTGAGAGGGTTAGCTGATAAGCACCAATAGAGAGAGAGAGCACAGACTCAAGCATGATCTTTGTTTAAGAACTGATCATTAAAGAATTTGAGAGAATGAGAACAATTATAGAGAGAGTTGCTGGTGAAGGCATAGGTCCAAGTAAGACCAATTAATCTTAAGGTTACTTTGTTTAGTAAAAGGAATTTTATATAATTATAAGTAATAGTGAAAAATGAGTTCAAGAGACACCTATGGAAGCAGCAGTTGCCCAGTGGCAGTCAGGCTGATGTACCAAGAAAAAATGTCTTTATAGGAGGGAGGGACAGTGTAGCTACCAACTACACTGAACATTGAGCAGTGGTAACAGCAGTTGTTGTCTGAAATCAGTTCCATGTCAAATATTACTGCTTCCTATTGTTTTCTTTTTTTTTTGTGACATCTAAGTCACTACAAACTCTCCAGTACTGAATGCACTTAGCACAAATACCATAACTAATAATAAATGAAGACAGTTTTTCTTGTGTTTAGGTAGAATATCAGATGATATTTTTCTTTGACAAAGAAACCCGTTTTTTTTTTCTGATGCAATCTATGTTCTGGAACATATGTGTTGCTGTTGCAAGCATGACACCATGTTGGTTGTACTTCAGAGGTGTTCACTTTGCCAGCTCTAATGCAGCTTTTAACAGCTTGTCTTTTTGTGACATATTGCAATTATGCCAAACTATGTAATCACTTATTTCACATTGAAGTTTCAAGCTTTTGTACAATGTACAGTCTTGAAACTTAAAATTCCACTAGTCAGTAAAGTAATTAACTGCCTTCTGGGGGTAAATTTCACCCAAAAAATTATGATTATTCTTTAAAAAAATAATTTAATGATCACAGCTCCAGAGATGTTATATTCATCTCCCTGAAGTAGGTGGGAGTTTTGCTACTGACTTCAACTGAGTCAGGCTTTTGCCTCAGGACAAGATGCTTCTCTGATGAATAATAATGAATTACTAAGAAAAGCTAAGCTGTGGACTATCTTGCTAAAAAAGTTCACTTAAAAAATTATTATATAGATTTCCTTTGCAGACTCTCAAGCTTATATATGCTTAAACTGTTCACATGTTTTTGAATGTGGCACCATGGACTGTTAAACAGTAAGAATCCATCCTTTTGGTTAGTGAAAGTAATGTTGTTTAGCCTGAAAAGCAAAAATTTTACAAAATTAAAATTAAAAAAAGTAAATTACTCTTTCAAACTCCTACTCAAAGATATCCAATTATGAAGTAGTTTTGCTGCATTTTCTCAGCACTGAAGTCAAATCTCTTGAGAATTTTTTTATAAATTGAAAATATCTATGAAACTTCTAATATTAACAGAATAAAAATGTTTTCTCCTTAGATGTGGAATGTACAGGAAGAATTTCTAATTACCCATCATTCCTTATGAATTTTTTTTTTAATTTTTGAAGGATATGAAAGAGCTTTTGAAGTAGTACTGAATTTTGATTCATGTCCAACACAGGAGTGGGATAAAAATAAGTGGATTAAGGCATTTGCATAATATCAAAAGAAGTTTCTAATGACCAGGTTTATATGGGAACCTAGTTGCCTGATTACATAATTTGCTTTTATTTTTATTTATTCAGGACCTCAGAGACAAATTTTAGTGTCTTGAAAGTTGAAATTACATAGATTCTCTCTTTTGTACATGTGGCTTGAAGCCTTATCTTGCCTTAACATCTTTTCATTGTATTAAAATGTTCATCCTGCCTAAATTCTGTATGTAATCCCAGTGTAGAATTCAGACATAGCCTGCTATATCCTGTTTCAAAGAGCTGCTAGGCTAATTAAATTAAAATTGAGGAAAGTAATTATTTCTAACACAATACAAATTAAGGAATCAAAATGATAAAAATATTGTTTGAGAAAGACAAGGTCTAAATTTTGTAAAAAAGTATGCACACTGCAGCATTCAATTTATACATGTCTAATCCCTCTCTTTTAACTACAAAATAGATCTCTCAGAAGAGTAAGCCTAAAATCTGCACACTTCATAGAGAATTCCAAAAGCCTAGCAAATATGAAACTTTCAACATAAAGTTGTCTTGAACTTCTGACTCTCTCCAAGGCTTAGTTGCCTAATTCAATACATGAGAAGGATGTTTTTCACTCATATGTATATCATCTTGATCCTCTGATAGAACTGGGATATGTGTAATGCAACTATTTGCCATTTGAAATAGCCCAGATAAAATGGTGATCCCAACCTGCACTTATATAAATGCCCAATGACTAGAGCAATACCCATGGAAAAATAGGAGACTTCACTGAATTACTTTTCTTTTTCTGGTGCACATCAAACTTTTGGTGCCAGATGTCCACCTGTTGAAAAAGGAATGAGGGCATAGAGTATGTAATTTTATAACTCAGTCAGTAATTATTTTCCTGGGAAGGGAAATCTTGAAGTCTGCTAACCATCACTAAGTGTCTGCATTTTCATTATATCCTTCATGAAAAGATAAGAAGCCTGGCTTCAGGAATTAAAACACAATATGCCCCCTCAGGACCATGCAACCACATTTTTTCCTCCTTGCTTGTTTTTTCTAGCACCATGAATTTTCCATTTCCTTACAGTAGCACAGTTTATCTCACTCCAGAGGTCTAGGTTCATCAAGAAAGATGTAAAGGGATCATTCCCCTAGAACCACTCTATACATGGCTGTGGGGTGGAACAGGTCACTTCTATCAGATCATTTCCGAGGGAGAGCTTTAACCATGAAACTATTGCAAAAAACCCTTAGAACTGCCAGTCATTGTGTTTTATGAAAGCTACAGTGGCATTTTGATGCCTACTAGATGCCTAAACCATTCTTTTAATATGAGGTGAGTACAGAGCATTACATATGGCAGTTGTGCTCTAGTGTATATTGTACCTACCATGAGAGCCTCTCTTCTAAGAATAGCTAAGGCAAGCAAAGGTTCTTCTGCTGGAAATAGAGAAGTCCTACAGCTACATTAGATATATGCAGCAAAGAAGAGCTTGAGGAATGGTGACAATTGAAAGCAGCAAATGATTTCTCAGCTGCTCCACAGGTAAACTAGCTCCCATCAGAATCTTCCTAGGGTCAGTGTGCCATGAGAAACAGGTGTTACCTATCTAATAAGGAAGTTGGTAATGATTGGATTATTATATCCAATAATCTTTGTATATGCAACACACGGTGTACTGGATCCATAATTGGTGGAGTTGAGGAAAAGGAATGTTAGATCTTTTTGACTAAATTAGATCCTTTTAGGCATGGGATAGCCATGTCATAAAAACTAGTTTTGGGGTTATCACAAGTCCTGAGAATGTTTGAAGTATATTATTTTTAAAATAGTTGCATAGTTCTCCCATAGACAGAAAGCAAGGGGGTAACAAGTACTTTCAATTAAAGAAAAAAAACTTCCATTTCATGGCTTCAAAAGCCTGTAGTAAATATTTTTTCAGAATCACTGCTGATGTCCAGCCTTAAATTTCATGCAGTTCAGAGTCGAAGCTGGACATAGAGGCCCTAGTCCTCTAGTCTCATCCAAGACACTGATTCTGAAAGTTAGTCGTAAGAAGCCGCAGGCACGTTCCCCAGGCTTGTATAATTTTGTTTTTATGAAATCTTGACTTTATGCGGGCGAAAATGATGCCTTTAATAATGGTTAAACACAAACTACAACAAAACTGTTCCAGTCTACTCTCCCTGTGGTAACCCCCAAGCTGTTTCCTCTTCTCCCCATCATTGCTAATGCAGTTTGGAACCAGATAAAATAATCTTTGTCCCTGTTGGTTTTTGTGTCAACATGCTGTAATTCAATAAAGTATTTGCTTTCTGATAATCCCTATTACTCTCTCAGAATCCTAAACTTAAATTATCTGTTTATTTTCCCTTTCAGAGACATCAGGAACCTATATTTGGAGCATAAACGTTACTTTTGCTTACTTGATTATTTTTCCAGTGTCACTAGTCTACATTACTGTACTTGTAGTGATTGTTAAGGCATCTCTGTTGGCTTATTCTTGGGGATGTCTTTTTCTTGTCAGTGTGAGACCTTTATGCTCTTGTTCAGCTGACTTCATTATCAGGTTCATTGCAGCTGAAAACAAAATAACCCACAATATAGAATATGTTGTAAAGCTCCCTTCTATCTTTTGCTCATTTTTTTTTAGTTTAGAGGTCTATAATAAATATCATGAAAATTGCTTTATAATAGTCTCTCACCTGCTGCTGCACTATGTCTGGTACTTTATTCCTTGTTTGGATTCTTATACTAACTTAGGTGGCCTAGTCTGGCCTGCATTATAATAGCAGAATGCTATCTCTATTAGAGGTAATGTTGAGAACTTTGTTCTTTTTACAAGGTTGACTTCTTAACAGCTCTAAAATTCACATGTTATACTGGATTACTTTACAGCTTGGTATCCTCATGGGGTTTCCTATTCAAAATTTGAGAACATATTTATAAAGTAGTCTGCTCCCAGCTTGCTCTCTGTCACCACAACTTTTCACAAAATCAACAGATTGTATTGATGCTTTTCTGCACAAACTAAAGATCCAACTATGGCTCTGATCACATCCAAATCCTTTCAGACAGGCAATTATCACTACACTGAGTGGATCTTGCTCATTGTACCTTTGTGGATGTGAAACTGAAAATGATAATCAAAAAAAATATTTCTTAAGATAAACATGAACTTAATACACATCAAATAGCGATTGTGCCGCACAGGCTGAGTAGCAGAAAGGCTGTCCGGCTTATAAATGTTGTCCAAACTGGGCAGTTCTGAAAGACAAGCTATTGTCCTTGATTCTGGCCAGCAAGAGTTTAGATTAGCTTCTCTACACACTTGGGAAACCTAAGTTTGATGCTGAAAGAATCACAAAGGATTTAAGCTTCTCAGCATTTTAAGTGAGCTTAAAAACATTAACATATATGTATGGTATATATAATAAATATAAATATTCTACAATATCATATAAGATATAAATATATAATTTACATGTAGAGAGAAGTGAAGCTCTTCCCCTACTGGTGTTTCTGAGCACCAATTTCTGTTCCTTATAGGAACTGCTGTCCAGAAGTTTCTATCACTCTAGAGATTCAGAGTTCATCTTCTTTCTGTCCTTGAAAAGCTGGATATGTTTCAGATGCAGAAACCTTAACAAAAATTATCAGGTGCAGGGGTACATGCAATCTGATAGACTATCAGGGGAGTTGAATAGAAGTAGAGTGTGGGAGGAAGATACATGGGTGGTGGGGGAACAACTTGTTCCAGTAGCATAATTAGGAAAGGATTCAGTAAATATTAACTATATGGCTCAAGCTGTATAACTGACAGAATCTGTGGCCTTGAGACTCTCAATTAAGATGCTGACTGAGATGGAAGGAAAGTTGAAATTTTTGATCTTTTGATGGCTTTTGCGATGGTAATGGCTTAATGAAATGGATAAGAGGATGCTCTAGTTACCGGAACCCCCATTCAGTAAACTCAAAACTTTGGTCCTATACGTGTGGTTTGTTTTTTTTTTTTTTTTCACTTTATCTATAGATGGTCAGGGGCCTCTGGTGGTCTAGTGGTTAGGGTGCAGGACTCTCACCACCGCAACCCTGGTTCGATTCCCAGTCCCCCGGGCAGATGGAGCTCGTTAGCCCTGTAAGGCAATCCATCTAAGAGAAGGTCACTCTAAACAAACCTACGTCCTGGGGACCTCACTGCCACTGTCCAAGCTTGCTTGGCCCCCGCAGATGAACCTCAGGATTAAAGGGTGGGCTCAGTTCAGCGCACGCTGTGTCTCACCTAAAAAATCCACTGCGCAGGCTCGAAGGGTTAATGACCTTTCCCAAATCTTCACTCGCGAAGACTGGCCATTATATAGATGGTCAACATTCTACTGAGATGAGTATGAGAATTTCACAGTCACACAGAATCACAGAATATTCTGAGTCAGAAGAGACCCACAAGAATCATGAAGTCCTACTCTTAAGTCAATGGCCCTTACAGGGGATTGAACTATGCAACAGGATTTAGCCAACTGAGCTAATTTCACAGGTGCCTTCAGCAGTAGCATTCCAACTGTAAGCCTATTTATGATTCTATGTATGTAAAATATCACTGACTCTCTGAAAAAAAAATAAAAACATAAAAATAAAAAAATATTCCTAGTCAATTTTTTTTTTATTTTCATTATGTCAGGTTCAGCAACTCAGACCTTGAATTTGCAGGAGAATACTCTTCATTTCCCTCTTAACTGTATTGAAATCAAGCTTCCTCTGCCATGCATTCAATCAGGAAGAACTCTACTTGATGCCTATTTCTCATTTTGTTGTTGATGCCACCTAACACAATTGTTACATTTCCTCACTGTTTAATCCCCAAGTCACTCTTCTACCTCTCAGCTGACAACCCCCAGGCCAGGAAGATCCATATGCTCTGCTGACACAAACTGGACATTGCAGTAATGAAATTAGATTTATGGAATCCCTTTCTTTTATTCAGTCCCTTTCATCATAAAGACATCTGAGATCCTGTCATATCCTCAAAGATAGCTCTGTAAAGTTGTTTTACTGTGTAGTATAGCTCTATCAGCTACACAGTACAGTGAAATATCAGATGGTTTTCACTTTTACAAAAGTATCAGAATTAAGATTATTTCTTTATTCACAAGAATAAATATTCTCTATTTCTTTTAAAATTCAGCTTAGTCATGTAGAAAAATATACCATGAAAATACTTATATTACCCTTAATCTCATTGTAAATATAGATTATTTTATCATTTTATCATCTAACCCAAAAAATGTTTTTATCTCCTCCCCATTTCAATAATTTGTTAAATTATACTACTTGTAAGTTGCAGGTCTGAAAGTTAACTACAAGAACGTATTGATAGACCATCTATAAGATACATCTAAATGACATATCCTTTAGCCAACAACAGACACACTAATTTCATCAGTCCAGAAGGGAAATAGCTGAAGAAGGAACAAAATAGTAAATGAGGAAGGAAGGAAGGAAGGAAGGAAGGAAGGAAGGAAAAGGAAAGGGGAAATTTTTGAACTTAAAATACCAGATTTTTCTGGCAAGTTCAGAAGACCTTTGAAATGAATAACTTGTTCTACTTTGTGTCTTTACATCTAATAAACATAATAGCACCTGAAAAGCTATCACAGGTGACCTATTGCCTCTTAATATGGGAATGAGAGAGCACAGGTGGCACATAATTTTAAGTCAGAGGAATCTCTAAGCTGCCTCTGAATTTTTTTAAGTCTTACTGCTAAAGGTAAATGGTTCTTACTGTCTCAAGTATCCAGACTATACCACCATAGATTATACCAAAACTATATCACTGATATCTTATTTCATCCTGAATAAAACCCATCTCAATCTTAATTTATGACAAGGCACATATAATTTACTAGATGTTAAATGGGTTCACCATTTTACAGATGGTGCATAAATAAGCAGTGCTGAACCTCTGTCTGCTTCTCTGTCTTGTAAAAAGATGATGACATTAGACATTGACCTGTTTGGAGAATGTTCAGACTCAATTCCTTAATACATGTAAAATTATTTTTAAAAAAAGAATTTGGTAAAAATATGATAGATGTGCAAAATTTTATAAAACACAATTAGAAGAGGTAAGTGAACCTGCTAGAATCTCACGCCTTTTATGATTTAAAAATGTGAAAGTACCTGCCAATGATTCATTGGAAGTAAAGTTTTTGTTGCAAGGACCATTGTGTTTTGAAAGTAAAACATTTGGATGTAATGATATATGTACAACTATCCTAGTTTCATCTCACTGTCATAATATTAGCTACTGAGCCAAAGCCTAAAGTAGCAAATGGAGAATGATGGACTTATGAGTGTGGCAAGCAAGGGTTTTGTACCTTTCACCAAGTTTCTACTGACTTCAGTCCTCATTGTGATTGAAGGTTACCATGTCTTGATAGCTAGAGTACATAAAACCGATTCAAATCACTATGGCATATATTTTTCTGCATAACCTGCTCAGAATGCTTGACGCCTAATTATGTGCTAAAATAAGAGTGAGGTGGAATTGCAGAAATTGTATAGAAGAAAATTATCCCATCTGCTTCATAATAGACCAGACTGAAGAATTCAAAGTGGTCTCTAAATCATGGCCAAACACCACTAAGAATTTTTTTCATAAATAATTCTTTTCCTAAAGAGTAACAAGTCTCAATTATTTATATTATTTCCATTAAGCCACAATTTTTTTCTTTTTAAAAAGATAGAAAAGGAGTTTTAATCCAAATATCATGGCTTCTCTAAAAACCCCAGCACTTAGGAGTCTGAAGATTTTTACAATAAACAGATATTTCAAGTTGCTTATGATATTAAGCAAAAGAATTTCCAAAAGCAAAAGGTTTTGAATGGAAAGCTGAGACAACAGAATTGCTTCTGTTTCCAGTGGGATGTCTAGTTTCTGCCTCTAATTAGCACTATTTAGTGAAGTAATGGTTTCATCATCTTAAAACCAGAGATGTACTTTTCTTGGACCATACTGTATATGGTAACTAAACACAGTCAATATGCACGCTCTGGGAACGCAGAGTACTCAAAGTATTTGTTCATATTACTTATTTCTTCAAATAAAACATAATCTTATTTCATGTTATTCAAAAATGTTTTAACATAATTTTTCAAGAACATTATGTTCATTGCTTAGCAGTAGGACTGACAAGGTTGTGTGTAGTGCACACACACAAAAACTACAATTTCTGGAAGAATAACAAAGTGGGGAAATCAGACTTTAACTTCTTGCCTAGTTTAGGGAGGATTTATGTGTTTGTGTGTTTTCTTACAAAGATTGAGGTAAACATGCAGGGAAAATATGTGACACTAATTAGGGAAAACATAAGGGATATATAAGGGAAATGAAAATATTAATTTTTCTCATTTTCTTCACAACTGATTGTATTTTCACTTAAAGGAAAAAAAACTGAAAAGTGCACCTTCCAAAAGTAATATTTATAATCCTTTTGTTTTTTGTCTCACAATTTTTTCCCCAAGAGCATATCATTTTGATTTTTTTCAAATCAATCAAATTATTTTTTGTAAAGCAAAATCATAGAATAATTTTACTTAAATCTTGCTTTCAAGAAAACGATAATGTTACTCCAGCTGCAATACAGTGTAAATGTAAGACTTTTCTTCTGTTTATTTTTTTTTATTGTATTAGTTGAATTTTCTGTTCATCTCTGATGGCGTTTCAAAAGTTGCATATATTATAGATTAAAAAGTGTTTTGTCTTCCAAGGCACAGTTTCAACGTATGGACTTCAGTCACATCAGCTAGCAAAATCACAGAAGGTTTTCATGTGTTATAGCCATAATCTCTGGTGACAAACATACTTCATGTGCTGAATTTTCTCCTTAGGGCAGACACAGTGCAGATAAACACCTAACCTACTCTTATAAAATGATTTTTGTGATTCTTTATGACAACTTGTTTCTAAAAACACAAGCATTTAAAAATAGTTGCAATTTGTCCAAGTAGCTCCTAGAAGTGGGAGTCATCAGATCCTTTCAATCTGGCAATTTTACAGAGAAGTATTGTTTACCATCGAATTCTTGCCACTCTACTGACTGTTTGCCAGTTTCTGATTAAATGTTTTTCTCACATTCTCTTCTACAAGCTGATCCTTCAAAACAAAGAGGTATTATGAGATAAACTTCTAAAGAACTGCAATCAGGATTTTCGATTAACAAAACACTCCTAATATTAATAGGTTCATTCCATTTTAATATGCATAGGGATAACCATCTCTTCTGAAGGACAATTACCATAACTGATTTTTTTATTTTGATTGTGGGGTTACTTTTCTTATTAGTCACATGTAGCTGTATTGTAATGTTGCCACAATTTTGCAGTCACAAAATCTAAAAAATAATTCTAAAAAGAGATTATCATATACTTCAAAAACAAAAACAAACACTATTCAGGATTTTTTTTAAGAGCTTATTCCCCCCCAAAAAAAGTAATTTTCATGTTTTTGTTTCATGCATTTCACAGACATCAAGTTCAGAAACAGAGTGAAAGCCATGTGGCAAATAGCAACCTTTGGTGTTCAAATTTTGAATTTTAAATATAATGTTATGGGACAAACAATAAATGAAATGAGTTTAAATTGTAAAATAGTTTATACACTTCATAAGATAATATCATCTGTTCATAAGCAAAGATCAAGAATATTAAGACCCAGATTGTCAGATAAGCTGTTCTTATGAGCTATTCACCCTATTCTCTTTTCTACAGTATCACAAAATGAGCAGCTTTTCTTAGGATGAAATCAGTATGAAATTTGCCACATAATCCAGTAGAAGTATTGTTTCAATTCTTCTTAATATAAATTCAGGAAGTATATAAATATATTTTAAATTTTAATTCTTCAACAATGTGCATTCATTATCAGAATTTAGCTCAAATCAATTTTTTTGTTACTGAATTTAAAGATATGACAAAACCTCCTGGGTATCTTTCTCACTCCATTTCTGAGCATAGCTTCCATTAAGATTAATGGCTGTTTTGTATCTAATGGGAATATATATCTTAAGAAAGAAGCTGATGTAGAAGCAAAAATTTTAGCGAAAATGATGAACAATAGAGGTCATGATTACAATAATTGTTGAATGAGAAATTTAACAAGATTCTGTGAAGGAAATGTTCCTTCCTTTAAACAAAAATGCCACATGTTGACACTAATTATATTGAGTAGACCTGCTAAAGTTGATATTCCAAAGATTTCATTGGGGACCATTTTTCAGACTAAGACTGAGATTCCTTCACTTACTCAGTATAGGCTTAGCTGTATTATTCTCAGTTGCTCAGTGAGGCTGGGACTCATCAATGTTCAATAGCTGAGTGGGCATGGAAATTTCTGAGGGCAAAGACATAAAACATCAGCTTAACACGAAAGATCACTACAGAAGCTGGCCAGAAGTTTTCATGACTAGTATGGGTTTTACAATGCAGGTGATGTAAATGATGCAATGATATAAACCACAAATAAGATACAATGATATAAATCAGAAATCGGTATTAGCATTTAAATCTTAGATTATAAGGAAACTACTTTGATCTATACTATCTGTGCCTATATGTATTTCAGACTAGTATTCTCCTGGGTTTTGTCATTGACATACAAACACTTTAAGGATTTATTTGATTGATTTGTCTTCAAAGTGAAGGCCTGATATGGGGGCATGGGAGTCAGATGCAGTACTGAGCATATAATCTGATTCAGGCTCTATGCATCTTAACTATTTTAAAAGGTACAATGTCTAGAAATAAAAAGTATATTCTAAATATTTTCATTTCTTGAAGTTAGAAGAACTTTTCCTGTTTTCAGCCTTACTTTTTAATCTTGAAGGCATTTCTTCAGTGTGTATACATTTATGCTAATCATATACTACAGCCATGGGTTCCTCTATCAATATGAAATGTTTTGTACTTGCTGTTTTTGTGCATCTTGTATTGTTATGTGCAATATACAAAATAATGTGTCTAACTATGCCATTTATGCTTTTGAAAGAAAAAGCAAATTACTTACTGAAGAGAATGGCATTTGCATGCATGTGTGTCAGCTTTCAAGCCATTTCCCTCTACAAAATATTGCTTTCTACACTTAGAAAATGCATCCATCCATCAGTTACAAACCATTTCAAAGCACTTTATGAATCTACAGAGCAAAATGTACTTATCTTACATTGGCAGTGTCCCAGCTGTTACAAAATTGCTATTGTCCTAATACTTACAAGGCAATTTTAGCATCAGTTAATAATTTTACAGGATAGATAACTTCTAAAGCATTATAAAATGACAGACATTAAACAATAGCAACTTAGCATTTTTTGAAACAGTTCATGACAGCTTAAAAACTAAAGTGATTTTAATGTATAGTCTATGCAGTTTTAGTTTCTCATTGACAATTCCTTTAGAAGATAAAAATGTGAAAAATCCTTTTAAATAGTGGGTGAAAGAATAAAACAAATTTATCTTTAAAAGATATTCAGTAAAAATCTCAATTAGGAATAATGTCTCAAATCTTCCTGTACAGATAGTGGGTGACAAGAATTAGAATTTATTTAGGCAGAAAAAAAAATTGATGGTATCATTTAATGGTAGGGTACCACAGAATAAAAAAGGCATATCTATTCATTAAGTCTAATACAAAAAGGAAAATACAGTGAAGAGCATTTTAAATAAATCAGTATGCATTATTTCTTCTCAAAAACTGTTTTCTATCAATCTTAGTTTAAGAGCTTCAGTTAAAGGCAAGTTCTAGGTAAATTGTTACCTTTTATCTTTTCTAAGTAGCCATCACAGCCAAATGTTCACTTTTTGGTTAGACATTTATAATTTACCTAATGTATAGTACAGTCTGTGATAGCAAAAGATTTGATGATGTGTAAAGTGTAAACTGTTCCAAACAAATTAAATTAATTGATATTTGAGGTATTATTTTGGTAATTACTCAAAAGAACTTTTCAGTGATACTAATGTACATCACAGTGGCCTTTCTCACCAATGTACTTATTAAATTAAACCAGTTGTACCAGTTGCTGTTGTATAGCACAAGTAATTGACCACCTCATCAAAACATAGCAAAAAGAATCCCTTAGCGCCTAATTACTACATTCTTCTGTACTATTGAACCCATTAAAGCAACGTGAATGTATTGTGCTATATACATCATTACCCAATAGTATTAGAAGGTTCTTGTACTGGAGAAAGGAATTCTGATTCCAGTACAACTATTTCCAAAATTCTGTGAGTTTAACTTTCAAAACACATAGTATCTTGAAGACTAGTTCAAACAGTTATCCAAAGTGAATATTTCGATTAATATTGCAGTTTCTCCTTATCCAAATACCATGAATGTTAGATATTTGAGGAGTCTGTAAAGTGAAGTATAGAACAGAACTTACGGCTCACCGGAGCAAAGAGTTGAAGTGGTGACACCAATTAAGAGGCAAACAGGTAATTCCTGACACATTATTACTTATTTATCCCCAGATATTTTACCTAATGGAACATTACTTAAAATTTCTTGCGTAAGGGTAAAGACTATAGAAGTGTGTCTAAATGTGATGGGAGAAAGTGGAGTTCTCTTACAGAGAATTCAAGTACATGTAGCTGCTTTACCCACATGAGACAAGGTTTCCTCTTCTTTCAAAGTCATGCTTACTTATGTGAGCGAGCATACCCTTGCAGATTTATTCTCACAAATAGGCCTGCAGGGCCAAATATGCAGCTGAGCACAGGCAGAGGCACTGAATTTTACTGAAGTGGGCTGAAGACAAGGATCTCCAGAAGAAGTTGTGCCTGTGTGAGAGACAGTTCTTCAATAAGCATCTTTGTGAAAGATTACATGTCATCACCCAAATTCTTTAATAGTTACTCACTTTAAAAGAATCTCTTCTTTTGAAGCAGCTGGTTCACGTCATCAATTCTGGCGGCACAAGATTGCACTTATGTCTACATCTCATCTTTTTGATTGTCAGTAGACTAAGACCTCAGAAACTTCAGCTCTGGGAAAAAAAAGTATGTAACTGCATCTACTACCTTCTTTTTCTGTTTCATGTAGAGGTTCTTGAGACCCAGCTGCTACCTTAATGTTATATAAAATTTCTAAACCCAACATTTTTAGATGGGTGTGTATTTACAGAGAGAGATCACCTCATTATGAAATAACATACAGAGACAGCTGCCATAAAAATTTACCCTTTTCCAAATTACTATAGACTGACTCATCATCCAGTAATATCTCACAGTGGTAAATAAAAACTGGTGACAATAACCAAAATTTAACTGATAGAAATTTTTACAGATAATCACTTTCTGCCCAATCGTTTTCTACCAATGTGTAGCTATTAGTATTTTGAATTACTGCCAAAGCCTGGATTTTCTAGACTCATAACTAGTTACCTAAGAACAGGGGATATAGGAACACCAGCAACAACTGTGAACCACCTTCAGCCCCAGCTGACATTTCTCAGTCCCTACTTTAAAGTCACCAGAAAAAAACCCTGAAAGATGCCAGAAGACTTCAAATTGTTTATCCTCTCTAGATTGCTTTAAAAGAAAAAGAAATCCTTTTGAGGATAAGGTACTTTCTAAAAGCCTCTCTCTATTCTCTGTCACATCTTCACCTGAATGCAGCAGCCTCGGTGTTGCTTCAGAGAATATCTAATTTCTTCAAACACTATTTCATTTTAGTCTGATTGTGTTGACTTTATAAACCATATTTTAAAATTTTCCTAACTGAATACACTTTCAAAACTGGTTAGGTAAGCTGTTTTTTCTCCGAGAAAAGATAACAACTAAAAAGTTATAAGACTTGTGTTGTTCTTTTTTCCCTTCCCATTTTCAACTATTTCTATAACAGATTCCACATCAATAATTAGCATCTGACTCATGTCTTCAGGTAATATTCAAGATGCATTACTCACCAGTAGCCTGGCAATTTCTGCATTTCCATTATAGAATATTTATTCTGTCCTGTATATATGCTATATCGCAACATTTTTTCTTGGCAGAAAACATCAATAGTTAATTGGTCCATACTTAGTATCTCACACAGAAACAGTGACATTTTGAAAAACGTAAATTGTAGAGAAAAGGTGTTGATAAAATATATTCTAGAAATAGCAAACAAATTGATCTGTGCTCCAGCCAACCATTTCAAGCTCCTGAAAATTACTGTTTCATAGAAGCTGAACCTTTGTAGGAATGTCTTTTAATATTCTCTCATAATAAGAAAGAATGATTCTCTCATATGATGTACAGGACACATACTATTGCTACTGGTTTATTGCATTGCCAGAATTTCAAGCAAAATAAATACTCACACTGTCTCTTCTCCGCAAAAATTAACAACTCTTTTAATGCTGACGTGAAAAACAGCCATTCACGAAGTCACAAGGCAGGCAGGTAAAGGCAAAACATGGAAATCAGAATTATGTGGTCATCACAAGGGAAATGATGTAACTTTAATGAAGCAATATTCGCAGTTCAAAATTCTAAATGAACTGTTGAAATGCATTTGTTTGTCCCTTTATCTCTGCTGTTACTTAGACTGCATAGTTAAATGACTGCAAAGATCAGACATCTGATCTTCAAGTAAAAATCTATTTATAAACTATGAAAAAAATAGGAGAATTAAAATACATTCATATAGCAATGCATACATGCATACAATTGAAATGACAAAATATTCTAATATTTAATTAGAATGCTTTAAACATTCAGATTATCTAGCGTGTTTTTTTCTTTGAAGTTTTATAAATTTATGTCTAAACTGATATTTTTGGTTATGAAATATTTTATAGACAGCTATATATATTCTAATAATTGTTTAGAATAAGGCACATAATTGAGATTCAACATAGTTGGGTAGAAGAAAAAATTTTTTTCAAGTTTAATTGATAATTTGAAAATTTTAGCTTCTTTAAAATGCTTTCCTTTAGTGTTAACAATTCAGGGCATTATAAAGATAAGTTATACGTCAAAAATTCAGTTTTCTTCCTTACTGAAATTTTCTTATAAAAGATACTACTTCTTTCTCTATAAATAAGAATGTGCTTGTTGCTTTTTAGTGGGAATTCTTCTTGCTGATAGACTAGTTGTATACCACAGAAATTGAATAGCTCCTGAAGCAGAGTTGGATTCTGTGAAAATAATCTTAGCCAGTCTCACTATATAAATCTCAGAAGTGAAGGCAATTTACGTATTTAACAGCTTTATTCTTATCATTGGCAATTATGTTCTGATGCTCCACTTCTTTGTTTAACTTCTAGTCATGGTTTTTTATGATTATGCTAAAGAAAACTTGTAGGAGACAGAATATTCTCTCATTCTAAATATGTTTTATTGTTCTTTATCTTACTTTAGTCTTTGCATACTCTTATATGTTTCCAGAAGAATTTTGAAATGATCTCAGTTTAACAACAGAAAACACCACACTTAATGTTACACATTAAAAAAAAAAAAAAAAAAAAAAAAAAAAAAAAGTGTTTCTGTTCTGCTGCAAAATATTGGGGAAGTTCCTTTGCATGTTGCTCATGACTTGCTCATGTGTTCCTCATTTTGCCAGTGGCATAAATGCTTTTTGATAATGTTTTTAGGAGTGCCTTACAGTACCTTCTGTTTCTTTGATGTCCTTTCAACTTTTCTTTCAAGACCACTGTTATTATATGCTTTCAATGGGTCAATTCTATAGGTAAAAATAGTTAGAAATTTCCATATCACATTCTCCTAAGACTAAATAGGTAGAAATTCACAAAAAGGTGAAGTCTTACTTATCACAGTTCAAAATCTGCCAGATCTCTGCTTACCCTAACAGGATCAAAACCAATGCTTTTTTGTTTAATTTTGTTTTAAACTGGGATGTCCAGAAAAAAAAAAATAGAAAAACAAATTATTTGGCTTCTCCTGATGATCATCTCCTGATGACCTGATTGCCAAAGAGAAGGGCCAACTATATGTAATCTGAATGTGTACATTTATACATGAAAGAAAAAATTAATAATCACAGAATTATTGAATAGTTTGGGTTTGAAGGGATGTCAAAGATCATCTAGTTCAACACACTACCATAAGCAGGGACACTTTCCACTAGACCAGGTTGCTCAAAACCCCATCCAACCTGGCCTTGGACACCTCCAGGGAGGAGGCATACACGTTACATCCACATGATTCATCTTAGCATAAACACAACTTATAGTGATTTGTGGTTTGGGGACGGGGGTTTTTTTCAATTTTCTGCACATCTCTTTTTAATTGCTCTCCTTGATTTAAACTCAAGGAAAAAGATTTCCTGTAATTGGCAAACTTGTCCTTTCTATTTAAAGGTACAATGAACTTCAAAAGTAGTATGAATGGTGCCTGCTCCAAATCAGATGGTCAAAAAAATTTTTACTATAGCTTGATGGTGGCTGAGACTTGGAAGCCCCCACACATGAGACAGTTATCAAAAGCCCCATGCAGGGCAAAAAAGAAAATGAGTAGTTCTGGCAGCATAGAAGTAGGTCTCCCAAACCTGAGAGACAGAAATTGGTAGTTGCAAGGAAGCATAAACTCCCTACCATTAGAGATTATCCTTAACACCATTGCCACAGATTACAGCTACTGTTTTCCACAGCCAAGGCTAATTATTTGGACACTGGAATATTACCACCATGGGATTTTTCACATTCAGTCAACACCACCAACCAAAAAAAGCCTTTTCAAAACATCTTAAACCTCATTTTCTAAAAGTGGTATTATTTCCTTTATTTATTGACAGAAACAAAAGTGCAACAAGAGATGGAAAATATAAACTAAATTTTATTTCTCACTAAAGCTAAAATATTTAGATAAAAAAAAACAAACCTTATAGTCATTCTTTGAAGGAGATTACAAAGATTGATTTGGGGTTTATAGTGAAATACTGTGGCCTTATCTAGCTTGCCAGCTACATTTCTTGAATAGAAATCTAGACAAGTGATTTAAAAGAAGGTATTGGTTTTTGCTGGATGTCTCTAAAGTTATATGGAAAGTTGCTTCTTGAAAATTTCTCAGGTTAGACAAGAACTAAACCTTTTGCAGACATCAAAGATGCATTTATGACTCCTTATCAATACAAAGTGGAGAAATTAATAGTTTATAAAATCACAGAATCATAGGTGCATTAATGTTGGAAAAGACTTCCAAGATCATCCAGCCCAACCTTTGACCAAACACCACCATGCCAACTAAATCACAGCACTAAGTGCCACACAGTCATTTCTTGAACACTTCCAGAGATCGTGACTCTACCACTTCCCTGGGCAGCCTGTTCCAATACTTAATCACCACTTCAGTGATTAAATTCTTCCCAGTGTCCATCTTGAACCTCCCCTGGAGCAGCTTGAGGCCATTTCCTCTGTCCTGTCACTAGTTGCCTGGGAAAAGAGGCCAACCCTTACTTTGCTACAACCTCCTTTCAGGTAGCTGTAGAAAGCAATAAGGTCACCCCTGAGCCTCCTTTTCTCCAGGCTAAACAACCCCAGATCTCTCAGCTCCTCCTCATATGACTTACTCTATAGACTCTTCACCAGCTCTGTTGGCCTTCTCTGGTCAAGCTCCAGTGCCTCAATGTCTTTCTAGTAGTGAGGAGCCCAAAACTGGACGTAAAACTTGAGGTGTGACCTCACCAGTGCTGAGTAGAGAGGGACAATCACCTGCATGCTTCTGAATTTCCCTCCTCAGCACAAAAGCAAGCAAACAAATGAAACAAACAAACAAAAAAAAACAAAAAAAAAAAAAAAAAAAAAAAAAAAAACCACAACAAAAGAATCCTGTTTAGCTTCTATTAAAACCGAGATTCAAAACAATAAAGCAATGTTCTACAAGTGGCCAAGCAATTTCTGCAAAGTAATGAATTCCACAGATTTCAGTTTATAAAAAGTGCTGGGAAACATGTAGTCTTAGGCCCGTGTTTTATGGTGAATGCCTTTTACTTTGAAAATAAATTAAAAAATAACAAACAAGCAAGTAAGTAATACAAACCATTCATTTGGGCCAACAAAAAGACCTCAACCTTCTTATGACCAACCTTCTTATGACCAACATAAGAAACTTAAATATTTTTAAAAATATTTCCTGAAAATATGGTTTTTGCAATTTAGTATGTTTGTGAAGAATCATGTTACTTTAAAATTGACTTTTGTTTTCTTTCTTTTATTTTAAAAATAAACTACTCAGAGAAAAAGGAGGAAGAAACCTTTTCACTAGTAGTATTTATTTTCTATGTCCACATAATTTCAACTGCCATATTGACCAACTCAGCCTAACCAAACCCCATTCTTTCCACAGGAAACAGGCTGTACAGAGAGGTACTTGGGTTCTCTACAGACAGCATGGAAAACACTGATGGTCAATACTATGCAATATATAGCGGATAATTATGAGCTGAGTGTCCAAATTATAATCAGTTTGACAAATGTCCACAAGTGTCTTCAGTCTATTTTATATTTTCACTAAGACAAGGCAATCATACAACCAGACAATTCCATCAGGGAAGCTTGTTAGCTGCTTAGTCTGTTAAACCCTGGTTGCCATAGCATCTAGAGTTGAAAAAGCTGTAGATTGGCATGAAAAAGCATGTCGACAATTGCCCTGTCACAGCATGCAAGCCAGGTCTGCTCAAAGGCAGCACACTACAAGTTTTCTTTCCCAGTTTGCACTACCCCATGCTGTTTAATAATATCCATTTACTGGTATTGGGATTGATCTAGTGCAGTGTAAAATCCACATCTACTGAGATTTTGGTTTTTCACGTGGAGGAGATTCTTTAACAAATAGCCACAGAACAACTAATTTATAAAGGAAGCATTGTAAAAATTCTAAGAGGCATACCTGATTTAACAGAGAAAGAATCCAAACTTTTAATGATCAGATCTTTAGCAAGCTAATCAGTTTTACAAAGTTAAAAAAAAAAGCATTGTTTGGAGGTTTTCAAATAATTTTGTTACTGATAGGTAGTTTCATCAAATGTCGTAATATACTACTTTGCATTTGGATTTTTGTCATCAGAAAAATCTTAACACATATGGCTATATTTCTTTTAATTATATGCTTTCTATAATTAAATCAATTATATATGCTACCAATTAAATAGAATTCCATTCATAAATAACACATTATAGTCAAATAGGAATTCATGTAAGTAACTGAATAGCAGCAAAATATTTTTATCAGAATAAACCTATTGTGTAATTTTAATAGAAATAACTAACATTATTGATAACATTAAATAACCTGCTCCTTTAAAAATGATACTTTGGGACCACATTCATATTTACTCTTGAATATGGATGACTACATAATAAAAAAGTTCATTAGTCATCTTCATCAAAGTGTTGGAGTTACAAAATTTAAAAAAAAATAGCACATAACTAGTGGGCTTTACACAAGTGTTTCCTCTCAAAAGTTTACACTTGGTTTATTCACTTTCCCTTCCATTATTGCCTTCTAATCTGTTCTGTCACTTCATTTTACTTTTCCTTCAATGCCACAAGTGAAGAAATCCTGAAAACTACATACCCAGGAGCACAATTAAACTGGTAAACCCAAGAAGATTCTGGCATGGATCTTTTCCCACGTTTTCCAATAGTACTGTTTCACTTTTTAATCTATCAATATCATGTAGACATGTTTCATTACAATTCTCGCTATCAGTTATTTTATAATACTCACTACAGGTCTAGATACAGAATTAGAGAAAATACAGGAGAAGTTACATCTTTCAGTAGAAATGGCAGTCTATTACACTGTTCATAAGAAATCTTTTCAAAGGTAAGTTTCTAGTGCATGTTTATGATCCCAACGACGGAAAACATTCTAAATCTTTTTAAAATATGTTAGTGGAAATTTTACTCTAAGCTGCCACGTGAATTGCAGAAGCAAAAAATCTTCAATTAATAACACATTTTATTTTCATTTTTTATTGTGCTATGTATTTCATGTCTTTCATATTTGTATTTTCTTTTAATTTTCTTCATCCTTGTACTGAGTTTGCAATGTAACCATAGTTGTAAATATGCAACGTGATTAAATTTTTGCACAGGTCAAGTTCAGAAAAGATTATTTTTTCTTTGAAATCTGTATCTTTGTGTATTTATAGTTCTTGCTTTCTTAGTATTGAGAATATCTCTGTATTTACTGGGAATATAATTCTATATTTACTGGGAATTTTTAAGCATCTTAACAGAGTGCTGAATCTATAGTTCTATCTGACGCCATAGATTACAAGATGCTGTCATTCACAAAAACTAGTTCTAAGTTATTTGTTTTTTAACTAACTAAATACTGTTTATTAAAGCATTTAGGCATTTACCTGCTTCAAACCAAAACAAAAATCTCCTTTTTTGGTGCAGAACCTTTGTAAAAAAGAGTAGATTTTTTAAGACTGGCTAAACAATAAAATTATCCACTAAATACAGTCCTTCATATAAATAAATCAGCAACAGAATGTAACTTAGCACACAGATAAACTTTCTGGCACTTCACTTTCTCTTTATAGTATTTCTCCTAATTAAAATAAAGAATTGCAGGATTACGCTGCAAGTATGAGACCATGTTTTTTTCATAAATCCTCAAAAGAAAGGCTGTATGCGTTTGTGAGGAGCAGTGTTATCACATTAGAGTTCAGAAGTAAGGCCCAAGTATTTTCCTCTGCTGATTTTTCAGTGAGTATACAAACATGCCTAATTCTGGATAAACAGAGGAGAGTACAGCAAGAGAAAGCCTGAATGCAGCCCTGCTTCACTTTGCCCTGATGGTGACTCTCACTGTGGACCCTGTGGGGAGTGCTGGGGGAGGAGGATTGTGCGAGAAGGTGGGTGCAGGTGGCAGCACACCAATGCTGATGCCCCACACAACTCTGTGAGCCTCTGCCCGCACTGTGGCAGAATGACAGCACACCAGCACGTTCAGGCAAAGATGACTGAAAGGCTCCAGCATGTCAGGAAAATTAGGGAGTAGGTCAGCAATGTTCCTTCACCAGAATGAACATTTTCTGCAGATACTCAAGCTGCATGAGAAAGAGAAATAACCTCCTTTACTTCCTGAATATCCTTTCTGAAGGAATGAGGCAGTCTCTGTAGGCCATCTCCTTATATAAGCCTTTGAAATACCCTGAAATGGACATATGCTGATTTGCAAATCTCAAGTCAGAGTTGTTAAGTTTCTTCTGGTTGCAATTAATTCTTCTCTGACATCCCTTTTTCTATCAACAGTGACAATTTGGGCCTAATGTTTCAAATTTTACATATTCTATTTTTATGTGGTTACTGGTTAGTAAACACACACCACGCAGGGTCACATTATGCTTTGAAGGCACTGCAGTGGGTGGTAGAGAGGAACCCTATCCTGTGAGAAGTATCTACAAATGTGAAATCCCTGGACCCACTCAGGAGACTTGCTTTATTCTGGTACTGGTCTTTGCCGGCTATTCCCAAGGCTGTTTTCCTCCTTCCATGTCAATACCACAAATACTTCCCCAGTGCTGTTAAGTATAAACAAGAATTTAATATGCAAAAAATTCCATTTGCCTATTTTTAGTCTACATTTTCTCTATTGAAATGAGTAGTGAAAGATTCTCACTTTGTTAAACAATATAAAATTTACACTAAATATTTTCATTCTTGTTAGGATACTTATTTAGAAAGAGGCTTATACTTTTTTGTCTTCTAATTAAAGCAAAAGGAAGATTAAAATAGAAATTATCACACTTGAACTTCACTGACAGAAAAGAGTGGCTTAAAATAACAGGATATACAGAGCTTTTACAATAGATGTGAATGATACTGCAAGTCAAAGAGTTCTTTAAAACTCCCACTGCAAATTTTCTCATAACAGAGATTTTCTTTTTCTTAACTCTAAACCTTTTCTGCAGTTACTGTGAAGACAAAAAGCAAAATAAAATTTGAATAACAGAACCCTTCCTACCGAGCAAAAAAAGCACCGCTTTGTAATAGCTTATATTTTTTCTGTTACATTTTGCCTTATTGTAAAATTTTCTTCAGCTGGCTGAAAGGACATTAACTGCTAGATAGGCATCACACTGATGTCTCCATGCTGTAGCCTACAGCCGTGAATTTTCTACGATCTGTTTAATCATCAGTGTATTGATTTTCCTCAGCTTTCCTTCATTTTAGCCCCATAGCAGGCTTCTGTAATTTCCTTTGGACAAAGTGTAACCAAACTGTGCTAAGTGATGTTGATTTGCAGGCAAAAGTAAAGGGGTAAATATAAATTAACAAGCTATAAACATTTTACAAGTGGCGAGTCAATAAAAACAGTGTCTGCAGTTCTTTAAAAAAATGATTTGAAGCAGATTGTTAACAAAGGTGTCCAAAGAAACTGACATGAGTCTGAGAATAATTTTTGTGCTTTGTGATTAAGAATTGATCAGTCTAAAAGCCTCTGATGCAACTGAATCACCCATAAGCTGCTGGACTGAAAAGGCTCAGCAGGGGCTGGTATTTGTTTGTTAAACTCCCATGATTCCAAGTAGATAATTGGTCTGTGAAGTTCATGGCAGAATCTGAATTTGCTTTCTTGCTTCCCAGCTGGCTGAGCACTGGTTTATAGACTTCTGTGTACAAATTTAGCCAGCAGCAAACCTCACATCTTTAATGTAAAAGGTGTTTTGTTGTGTTTTTCAGGTGCTGAGTGGAAAGCCCACACTCCAGAAGCTCATTAAAAAGACCAAGTTGCAGTACTGGTTTATTTCTGTCACAGCGTTTCAAAAAGCAGTGACAAGGATTAATATGTTTCTTTGGTACTGGAGAAAGCCTGATACGATCCCTTGTGAATTTGATCATCTGTTTTGTTGCCTGTATATGATTCAATCTCCTATTATATCCTGAAGTTACAGCTGTAAACCAGGGCTGATAAGAATTCAGAAAGCACTGCCAGAGCCTGCAGAGAACTAATTGTTTTATTAAGCAGCATCTTGTTTATTTGCAATTTATTTTATACATCACTCATAGAACTGACTCTTCTTTGAAATAATAAAGCACAATAAATCTGCTGTACATTATCTCTGACAGGCACTATATTGCATAAATATGTACAAGTAATGGAGTTTAAAAATCTCTCAAACTGTTACTTCTATTCTGTTATTGCTTATGAATAGCTATTTTTGAACATTTATGGAATTCCTTCCAAGGCTTTTCATAATTCTGACAGTATAGTCAGATCTACAGATAGTCTAAAAAGTCTTCTCTGTCTGAAGATAGAGCCTGACAGTGTAATCGTGGGCTCTGGCCTGATCTGGAGAAAACATCCCCATGCAGGCACCCAAGAGATTCACAAAGGGCCCCTCCTGCAGGAGCACAGGTAGCCCCATTCTAGAAAATGCCCTGTGAACGGTGCACTCTCCTGAATGATGGGCAACAGAAAGGGACACCAGATAACTTCTGACAGGGGCTAATTCATGTCAAAGTTTCTTAGGAACCCTGAGCCAACACACTTGAGGGTAATGGTGGCTTTATCGTTGCCTCTGCTACCTCTGTGATCAGACCCAGAGACATTACAAGAATTACAGTATACTATCTTAAATCACAAGATAGAACAGATGGGCTTCGCTGCATATTTATGAACTACCAGTATAATGGGATCATTTCTGGGAGTAGGAGGGAAAAGACTTAAGGTCCACTTTCATTTACTTAGGATTTATATAGGGAACAAATAATGCTGTCCTTTAAGGAAAGCTTGCTTCGTATTCAAGTCTAAAGCAGGGCTCACTTTTTTCCTTGCTCACATATAGTAAAAAGCATTCATATGGACAGTTCCATTGGTTTCATGGGAATATTCACAAGAAAAAACACTTAATCAATGACACTGTGTGTGCAATTTTGATTATTTGTCTTTTTCTGCGATTCATCATTGTGTGTGAAAATATGTTTCAGTATACCATAACTCAATGCTCACACCCTTATAGAGAGAAGCATCTAAGAAGGGAGTATAATCAAACACACAGATATAAAAAATACATATTTTGCTCTATATGTCAGAAATTAGACAATAAATCCACATTATTCTTAGGAGTAGTTCCTATTCCTAATTTCTAAAGTGCCACACCAGCATTTTAACCCATAATTGATTGTATATGATTGTCTGTACAAAACACAGCTAAACAGACCCTTGTTTGCAGCTGGCAATTTATTGCCCTTCTGCATTACAACAAAGAAACCCAAAATGGTAGCCAAAGAGAAAACTGCCAGTCAAAACACTCTTGCTCTCTTATTCACACTGTTGCTTTCTACCTCCACACTCCATTTTTCTCTAACAACAAATTTAACTTATGAATGAGAAAGGTTAAAGAAAAAATATTTAGTTGCCAAAAACATGGCAAAAATATTATAAAAAGATCTGTTACTGTTAAACACTGTATGTCCTTAGAAAAATGCTAGGAACCACAAGAGTTACACTTTTATCTAAGAGGTAGCATATGTGCCATATAATACATATGTTGCAATCACAGCAACTTATTTTGCATGAACAGCAGCAAACTCTGAAAAAAAAATTGTCCAGTGCTCAAATGAAAGCTGTCATCATGTCTTCATTTTAAATATGTATTCAAAGGAAAAGCAGTTTTGTATATTTTTTCTAAGGTTTTGGTTTGGTTTGGGGTTTTTTGGACCACAGTACTTGCTAGCTAAAAAAGAGAAGGACCTTTATATTTTTCTATTATAGGCTATTTTGAACAATTCCATTATACTAATATTTTAATGCATGATGTAAGTTGAGTTAAAAATCATTATTCTTGTTCACATGCTCTTATTTCATTCTTCCAGTCATCATTTAAAATGAGGGTCCACATTTACCTCATAAGAGATACTAAGCGTGTATTCCCTTCAAATATTTGTTATCCAATCATTAAGCATTTGTACACTCTCTTCTACTGCAGAAAGGAAATATAAAAAAGTCCTGGAAGATTCTGGAAATCATAACTTGTGTAGCTAAATCCTGAGTAGTAAGTATTCAGTACTCCCTATTCTGCATGACCATTACGTGTCCATTTGTGCCGTAATAAAGGTATTTCAACGCTATCCTCATATAATTTGTCCACTGTCTTTTTTGGGGCTTCATTGTACTAGCACTGTACATTCGTATAACAAAGCCAATATCTCAAAGCCAACAAGACTTCTGCCCCTCTTGATAATGGGCTAATAACTCTCTCCCAGGCCATTCCTCAAAAACAGGGATAGTCTTACCTAAAGGGGAAAACTAGAGTTCACAGAGTGACAAACTGTCCAGAGGGCACAATAGTGGAAAGCCATCCATAGACCCTGAAGTCTAGATCACTATTTTCATACATAAAAACATGCATTAATCTCAAAAATGTAACATACGTTAAAACCAGACAGATTTTTCTCCATATTCCTCCCATTAGAACACTGTATCCGGAGCCTTTATGCTGCCAGCAATGATGGCAGATAGCCCAGCTACCAGCCTTTGCAGGTTACATTTGCTTCAGACCTCAGACAAGAATGATTGATATCAGCTTTTCAGGGAGGTCTTCCTCTTTAAAAGGCATAATGGCAGTGATCATAGAGTTTTAAGATTTGATTTATTAAGCAGCATATTGATTTTAGTTTGTGTACTATAAAAATTGAGTGCAAATGAAACTAACGAAGACAAAGTGTATCTCTAAGCATTAATTTTATGCATAATTTTTATAAAATAACCCCAAATTATCCTGAACTACAGGATAAGTGTGTTTTGCTAACTAGGCATGTTGGTACAGTTTTAAATATATCAGTATTCTTTCTTAGTCTTATCACTCTGAATTCAGCAGTCTAGACCCTCAAAAGACATGGGGGCATTTGACTTCAAAAAAGACATTGCCCTAAATTCTTGTGATTTCAAATAGACAGTGTCTTAATAGGTAATTGAAAGCTCATGAGAACTTTTGCGTTTTAATTCAAAAGTTAATTTGCCCATCAAGCACTCTCACATAGTTGAAAAGAAAATTAAACCCCCTCCTGTCCAGTCTAAGGGACTTAAAAAAAAAAAAATTACTACAGTTAAAGAAAATGTATAATATATGCTCTATTGATTTACAGTCTTTCCTGGCATTGAAATGTTTGGTATTTGTTTATTTATTTTATTCTGAGTTACACAGAGTAAATACCCCTAAACCTTCTGAATTTCTACACAATTCCCCTAAAACTCTAGGTTACTTTTTCTGACCACAATAAAGCAACATGAACACCTTGTCCAATGATCCACATCATTTTGTTCTCAAAACTGGGCAGAGAATAAACAAGATTTCCAAAAATGCAAATCCATTAAGAAAATGTGAAAACACAATGCATAGGTAACTACAACACAATTTCAAAGAACAATAGGGTTATAACATTTCACAAAGAAAGACCTTTCAACTCCCTGAAGGATAAAACAAAAACAAATACACAAATCAACAAAAATAAATTACAAACTTTTTCAAAAGAAATTACCAAATTGTTTCCCTCACCAAAAAAAAAAAAAAAAAAAAAAAAGAAAAAAAAATTNAAAAAAAAATTGACCCTCTCATTAAGAGATTTTGTGGTTAAACACACATTGACTTCTGAGACAGCTACTAGACCCTGTAGCTTCATATAATTTTTCTCCTGATTGCCCATGTGCCTTCACAGTCACCACACAGTCTCAATGACACATAGAAGCATAGAGCAAGGTGGTGATGGTGGAAAGTACTCTATGACACAAGGCCTTACTCCTTGATCCTTTAAAGCTCTTGGGATTGCAAGCAGTAAGAAAGTGTTGGCAAAGTGCTAGCGAAGTGCTGGGAGAACTCGCCAGAAGGGCAAGCAGATGAAGAGTTCTCCACTGACAGGCTACACAGCTGCTCTTTAGCCACATCTTTGTGTGTGAAATACAATCTCCAGAGCTTTCACAGAGCTTAACTGCTGAGCCCACCTATTCAAACCAGGCAGTGGAGTGAGACTGAGGTTTTATTCAGTGCTTAAATATGAAAATGACTGTAATGCACATCATGGACAAGGACTTGGAGAACAGTAACTCCAATAGATCTGAGTATTTGCACACATACGCACTCTATTCAAAGCATCTGTATGCTATAGAGTGTTATCAGAAGACTAATATATCCCAATCAGACAGGATTTATTTATAGAGAACTCTCTTTTTGCAGTGTTAGATGCCTCATTAACTTGATTCAGCTTGCACACAGCAAAAATATTCCCTCCCTCTTCAGATTTTTGATATGGAATCATAATTTCTTGTTTCATTTGTTAAAATCCTTTCGCTATGAGGACATTTCAGAAATGCTTTATTGCACATGACTTTTTAAAATGCCGGAGTATTCATTTTGACCAAAAGGCTCTCCTTTTGATGATTTCCTCTTAAGAGAGATACCAGAAAAGGTTGTCCTATTTCTTCTTTTCATTTGCCTCTTCCAGAAACCATTAATAGCCAACATTTGAGCCTCCTACACAAAAGTTCATGATAGTGAAGTTGAAGGAGTGGGTTATACATTGTGCTATGAACGGATTATGACTTTGGTATGTCACTGCTACTGTCACTATAAAGCTGAGGGAAATTATACTGTAAGAATTTTAACTAAATGTAAGTAAAATCTCATTCTGGAAGATTCAGGGAGTCTATGAGCTAAGAAAATTTGGAAATTTTAAACTTAGCATTTCAAATTAGTGTGGAGATTTACAGGAATTATGATCAGAACCTGTCCGGGAGAACCTGGCAAAAGAATACAACTCTATTTTTTTGGTACTTTACAATTTTTCTCTTGGTTCCACAAAGCAGAACACTTCAAGATCCCTTCTTCACTGATTTCAGCTCCACAGCCTGCTCTCAATTATGGTTATAATTAAAGACAGATCAAAATGAACACGTGCAGAAAAATATATGAACATATGAATGTATTGAAATCAGTGAATTTGAGTCATAAGCTTGCCCAGAAGACAGGGTCTCTCTCATTATTGGAGATTTGCTTCAATGCAGTGCTTATCAAACTCTACTATCTTAAAATCTTTCAGATCAATGCAACCTCCTTTTTTAACATCTTTAACAGGAAAAACAATGTTTACATGTGTTCTAACTATTCACACTGCAAGGCCCATTCTCTATTTTTAACCATTCTTTTTTTTTTCAAAATCTGAATATAGAGAACTCTTTTATAATTGGCTTATCAAATTTCTTTTTGAGCATTGTATTGTGAAAATAATTCTTTCAATCAAAGGTAAGTTTGTTGCAAGGCTACTTAAGGAAAGATTCTTCTATCAAAGAATCCTTGCAAAACAGCCTTGATTTTTCAAAAAACAGTAAATATGAAGTCAGTTTTAGAGTCAAGAGCAATCTGAAGACCAGTTGTGTAAAAAAACACAGAATTGCTGAATGTTGTGACTAACTGTCATGATAATTTGGAGGTTTATTAAAAACAAGAATGAAAGTTATGAATCCTAAATCTTATTGATTTTTTTTAATGTTCACTTCCATTTACTATGAAAATAGTTGGGAAAAAAATCTGGAACATTAGGCCTGAATCAATCTGAGCAAAAAGAACTATAAATATCTCTACCTCTTTTTCCATATCTGCCTCCTATCTCTACCTTTGTCTCTAGTTGTGTCTCCTTTCTCACTCTGTTCAACTATGTCACAGTTTTAAAGACAACCTCGTGATTTATGCACCCACTGTATAGCTCTTGAACATTTCAAGTATGTGCATAATATATCTGAATCCGAAAGACTTGGAAAATCAAAAAAATTATTACAGAGTAACGATTTATCAGATGTGCTCTGCTCTGTGGCAAATATGTCTGAGAAATCCCACAGCATACATGATAAAGATCTTGAGCTACTTTGAATTAGCTTCACAATAAGCATGAAGGCTCAAACACTTAACCTAGAGCAGTTGATGCATGATAAATCAATAATTATGCTAATTGTATTGCAAAATTATTTCTGCTCAAGTGTTTCAAAGTTATATGTACACCGCAAGTACTGTTTAGAATGCTTTGTGATAGTGTTCTCTTCTGCAACTGTGTTCTCTTCTGCAACTTTTTCGGTGCCACATAATCCAGGGGTTACAGGGATTTCTTAGCCTTTAAATACTCTGGTAGAGACAGAATGATCAGGCCAAAGACCAGCTTCTTTCTAAGGAATATTTTCTGAGTAAAATTTTAGAGATGTCTTTTTTAGCCAAGCACGTATTTGATTTCCATCTCTAAGAATGTTTTTTTTATACTTTGGCAATACATCCATACTACATTTCTGCCTGTATTTTCTTCTTCAGTGCGTTAATGCTGATGAGCCTGTGCAATTTTCTCAGTGATGAACAAACCTGCCATTAAAAACACTGTTTAACCTAAAACATATAGCAAGCATAAAAACAGTAGCAGTTCATAAATGAGCCTGAGTTTCCATGGAGGTACTATAGATCTTACATGTGTCTTAATTAGCTTCTCTGCTTTTTAAAAGTGCATTCTGGCTAATCTAATGGTCTACTGACAGTACAAACTGTTTTTATAAGCATGGATTCCTCTTTCTTCCTGTATATAGTGACTGCAATGATCAGGATGATGAAAAAACAGAATTTGCAGTCTGCTGATACAGCCATCATCCAAATGAAATCTACTGTAATGTGGTAATAATAATAATAATAATAATAATAATAATAATAATAATAATAATAATAATGAAAATAATAACGATAAAGGAAGATATTGATATATTAGAAGAAACTTTTTTTTTCTCTCCCAATTGTTAAATTAAGAAACACTAATGGTAATTTTGTCTCTAGTAGTTCCCCAACTAATGTAATCTTAATTGAAATCTTAGCAGTTAAGGAATACAAGATGGCTGCAATCATCTGTTTAAATTAATAAAGGAGATTATATGAAGTAATAATTAAATCTTTCTACTAAAAAACATTTATGGCAAACTTGTATTAAAATCTGGATCATTGCCACATAAAGGCCAGCTACAAAGGACTGATGTAATTTTCGGAAGTCCAAGTGAAATTTTCCTTCTATCCTCTATTTCCATCTGTTTGCCTCCTCAACAAACTCCAACGACATAAGAGCCCCTATGTCATATTTTCCAACTTCTTCTTATATCTGTATATACCTTCTCTCCTGGCTCACAAGAATCATATTCAGCATAGCCCAACCTTTCCAAAGGATCACCAGCAAAATTGTGAATTTACAAAAGGGTACTTGAGATAGTTTTAATAACTGATCAGCTCTTACATAAGGGAAAGTTCCACTAATATATGAATTCTATACACACGCTTTTTAAATACTGGATGATCTCCTCTCAGGAACTCCAATTTTCCTTGGTTTACAAACAGTACTTTCTCACCTCTCTGTTGATTTTGGTTCACTTCCTTTTTACCCTGTCTCAGCTTCAGGTTCTAATGCTTTGTCAGATTTTGCAGTAGTGTTAATAGCAGTCCAGAATGCCCTAAGTAGAATGTGCTGGTATATACTTCCCTAATGATTTCTCTTCAGAATACTTTCATCAATATATATATGCTGTTGTCTTCTCTGGAGCGATGAGGTATTCTGTATTGTGCCATAGTAAGTCAGGCTTAGTTTCCATGCAATAGAATGCTACAGTTATAGCCAGAACATGTTAGAAGGTATTTTGTGTGTGGAAAACTGGTGCTGTTGCTGGGGGAACCAACCTTCATTTATGATATTTTACTTTTCCTCTGAATACTAATCTGGGATCCTTGTGTATATTGTTGTCTTCACAGTTTCCAGGGAGTTTCTCTGTTAGCAGTGAATTTCAGGACTTAGATTCATATGAGGGTATAATCTCTACTGGTCAAACATGGATTGTCATTACAATAAATTTATTTTTCTGCAAATACCAAAATAATATTTGACAGGTCATATAGCATCAGATGGGTAACTGCTGGAGGTCAGCTACCTCTATTTTAATCACCGTTAGATTTCAGGGTAGAATCAGAGGAAAAGTATTTATTAGATATTAGGCTACTGTGAAATTACTCCTCCCGCCTCTACAGAGCAACCTGAAGCAGTAAATAAGTGCCAAGAGGCTTGGACAATGTGCAACAGAGGTACTCAGATACTCAAGCAACAATGTAGGAGTTCAGATAGACAGATAAATGGACCTCAGAGAATCTAGTGTTGATGTGGTGGTATTCATGAGCTAAAAGAGCAGCCCCCACACAGCCTGAAGTGAGTCAGGCTGATTATAAAATGCAAGAGATGCAGCCTCCCACATTTGACTCTAAATTCCCATTTGTTCTGCTAAAAAAATTTCTTCATTTGCTTAAACTGATTTAAAGACTGTTAAGCACTTCTATGGTCAGTCTGAGCCAGAGAAAAACATGCTCAAGCCTTTAGACAATACTTCTTGCAAGATAAGGTTGGAAAAGATTTTTTGGGCCATCATAGTGCAAATTAATTTTAAAAGAAGGACATGAATCAACGTGTCTAAACAGCAAAAGCAGACAAGTGGGCCATAAACTCCATGAGAAAAACTGAAAAAAATCATTTGCATAAAAAACCTGGGAAGAAGAATGTTTCAGGGGCACTTAGACATGGAAACACGGAGCACTCTGGTTCATGAGCTAAGTGGAAATATTGTTTACGTGAATGGTTTCCCTATATGTTTTCTCAGATTATCATTAATACTTTTCAGTAGCCATTCTTCAAACTGGAAAAAATAGCATATTTCAAGATGCGTTAAATCCAGGCTGAACAGCAAGATTAAATCAGGTTGCACTTCAAGGAACAGTGTTTGAGAGCAAAAGTACTTCATTCCCTTCAACTCACATAGCTAAGGAAGTGAAAGGACATCACAAACACAATGCCAGAAGACATTAAGTACTAATGAAGCAAAAACAAAATAATTTTTTGATTACCTTCTATTCTCCATGTCCAGTTAAATGACTTCTGAGTTATATGTGTTTAGACCTGTGGTTAAGGCACCACAATCAGCTTCTACTGCCACGTGCACTCTTCCCTAATAGTGACTCTCACTTGCTTCATGTGTAGCCAGTCTTACCTACATGCATGCAGGGAGTGTAATTTAGAGAAAATGTACAATTAAGGATTGTATAGTACTAAAGACAGCAATGGCTGAAAAAGTAACTAGAAAAAATGAGATGTACTTTGAGAGATGCACTTTTGTAGTTCTCAGTCAAATCTTATTTCAGATTCTGTTTTGTCTCATTTCCATTTAATTATGATTTTGGATTGCATCTCTCTAAATCTGTACTTCATTATTACCACAACATATCTGGGCTTTTTTGAATGGCTTTAATTGGCATTCTTGCTGGCAGTCTCAATAAAAAGGCCAAAGACTGAATGTGCATGGAGACTGAAGTGTCACCTCCTTTGAAACTGTCCTTCTTAAACACGGCAGAGACATGCTGGAGAAGCAGGGTCTATGATCACTGGTGATGTCAAATGTGCTACCTAGAGGCAGGCTGAGGAGGATGTGTATGGATCTCTTCCTGCTAGCAGCCTAAGACAGCAGCCAAACTCCACTCCAAGGGTCTTTGCACACCGCAGTTTGCAGGACCGGAGTGTAGATGAACAGTGGACTCCACCCTTAGACAGCTGTGAATCTTGTTATTTTTAAAAATCATAAAATGCAAGTATACAATTAAAATATAAATGTCCAAATACCTGCTTCTGCTGAAGTATAAATTGGATGAAGTCCCATTCATATTGAAATGTAAATGCAAAATATAAATCTAAAATGTTAAAAAAAAAAATGGATGGCTTGGAAAAAGGTAACGTTTTTCCTCTGTGTAGAAGATAATGATACAATATTCAAGTTTTCCACTCTAAAGGTAATATTTTTTGTCTAAGTCAACATACTTTACCATTTTTAAACTTTTCTCATCATATTTTTGACAGCAGGTTTTCCAATTTTGACAGCTTTTAAAAAGTAATTTTAACAGACGAGTGATTTCTCCTCTCAGCAAAGTCAGATTATGTGAAATGTCAATGTAAAAACTATATACTGTGACACATAATCATTTTTCATTGAATTTACTTATTAATTTTACTTGCTATTGCTAATAAAATGTAAGTGCTTAGCTAATTGTATTGCTTATTTAAATTTTTTAAAGGAATGTGTTTTAAAATTGCATTTTTTTCTGACTAAAAAATTTCTGAGGCAGCTACAATTTGTTACCCTTCCAAATTATTTAAAGAAGAAGAATTACTACCACAATTGATATTCCCAGCTGAGCGGCCAAAGAATGAAGCAGCAGGGAGAGGTTAAACCAGTCTTTCATCCATAAGGGTGGGCTCCTTGATTTAAGGGTTGGAGCATATCTGCAGAATTTTACAGGGAAGTTTTGTCAGGCATGGTGCATGTAGTTTATAGAAACCTGCAGAACTCAGCAAAGAGGGGCAAAATCAGAAAGGGAATGGACAGTTCAAAGTTTTCACTTCTAAATCAAGCTCACCTCAAGTGAGGCATAAATGAGTTGGATCAACTCCTACCTCTAAAGGAACACATTTCTATACCTAAGTTTTTTAATTTCAGTACAATGAGTTTTATTTATAATTTTATACATCAGAAATCCAAAAGTATTATCTATTTCTACTCTGTAAGTCCAAATGAAAAAAAATAAAATTAAAAAAAAAAAACACAAAGGCCAAGCAATTCACACTTTCAAGATCAGTATTATAGGTAGAGTGTGTCTACAAAGCCTTTAGGGGTTGGGCCAAAAGAATGGATCTACTGCAGTTTCACACAACTGTAACAGGCTGGAATCTAATCCCAGCATAAATCTCTGTCTTTATTTGTCTCACTTCATCCAGGAAAATACTTTAGTGCTTGAGGCAAAGTATCCAGATAAGAGAAAATTTATAAGAAATTAAGATTTTTCCCCTTTATTAGCCTTAAACCATCAAATAATCTTAAGAAGTGAGGATCATGTCTCATAGGAAGAAAAAGACTCAGTGTCACTCCCCATATTTAAAGTATTTCTATATCAGCTCAACTTAGGTGTCATTACAATCTATTTTATATTCCGTTTTGATCCATCCACTTCATATGTCACTGGGCCAAAAGTATGCTTGTGTTCGAAACCGCTGACAAACTTACCACGATGTAGGCTGCTCCTTCACAGCATTAATGTAAAACAGTTCTAAATTGAGCAATGTTCAATTATCCCTGAAAGTACAGATGACTTAGTTCTTCGTTAACTTCATTGTTTTCCAGTAAAAGTGAAATGTGCTGTATGCAAATTAAATAATACTTAGTGTCAGCACTTAAAAGAAATGCTCATTTAGCTTCAGAAGAGGTTTTTTGTTGCAAATTTTGTTCATTTATTTTAAAAGAAATTGTGTTTGTCTTAATTTGTTCCAAACACAATATGATTGTGAGACACAGTGCCTGCTGGCAAAGTTGGAATTGCTGTCAGCAGGAAATGGCAAACTAATACTAAATGGTGGTAAAATATTTATGTTATAGTTTACTGGGAAAATGAATGCTGTTTTCTATTTCATTCCTGCTTGAGACAGTACACAATAACATAGTTGTTTTCAAAGTAGATAGGATTCTAAACTCTGTGGTGGCTTATCTTGTAACCATCAGTTAAAAAAAAAAAATTATAAAAATAAATCCTTTTAGTAGCTCCAATTTAAGAAATTTTAACTGGGAGTACATAGTGCAGTAATTAGTAGCATCTCACATTCAATGTCATTGGACACTAGTCTGATAGATCAAACGCTTGTGTATGTGGCCTACTTACTTAGTTGCTCACTCATAATTTTCAATAACACTGCTGTTCTCATGTAGGGAGGGGTGGTCCAGAGCCACTAGATTACACTGCAGGATGGTGATGTTCAAGTACAACACTGTGTTTATGTACTCCCCAAAGTGTATCAAAGCTCAGATCCACAGAAATAAAAGAAAAGTCAAACAAAACAAGCATTAGACTGCGTAAAATAAGGTATGGACAAGGCAAACAGGTGAGGCATTGTTTAGGTGGCTAAGGTAGATCAATATCTGTGCTTGCAAGCCAGGAATTCTGCCTGCTTTCCTCTGGCACTATGCAGATCATCTTACGGCCTGCAGACAGACTGTCGCCAAACCCAATTGACAGACAACCTATTTCACCCTTACAAAAATCATACCCATCTTCATTCTTGCAGCCCACGAGGGAAAAATAAAAGCCCCCCATGCCTATGGGAAGTCACACTGAAGAGTAGGCATAAAGCATCATTGCAGCAAACTTTTTTTGTTATTCTATTATGCCAATTACATGATGGAAGCAGCTAAATTTTCTTTTTCTTCAGTTACCAATGACAAGTCCCTGCATTTTGCCTGGGCTAGCTTATGAAAGCACAGTTCATTAGTCTTTCAGAATTTGAGAAAGATTATATGACAGGTTGATACTGTTGCCTCCTTCTCTTCAAATGATCTGTTTATTATCGGAGATGTTTTTTGATTTGAGACAAGGAGGCATCAAGAACCTCTGACTGCACATCCTGATAACATAGATTGGTTAAAGCCCTTTCCCCTTTGAAAACATGTTTTCATTGCAAAAAAACAAATTACTATATGGTCAGTTTAAAGAACCACTAGGCTCCTTCAATAAAGTCCTGAACACGATGAAGTACTTCATTTCCCGCACCAGAGCTTCCAATGGGAAAACCTGCCTGCAGGAGGAGGCAGGCTTCAACTCATACCAGTTTCAGTACTGGAGAGACCACTCTTGCAGCCGGCATCTTTGAGATCTTAGACATACAGTATCATAACTTGAGACTGGGGAAGGAAGGGAGGATAAGACCTTTTTAGACCCTTGAATAAAACTTCATTCTTGCTTTTATTAAAGATGTTGGTACAGATACTACATTCTGTTCACTTTTTAAGTTGAAAATCTCACACTTTTTCTCTCATCCCTGAACTGATTAGCTACTAAAATAAAGTTACAATTTTAAAATAATATCTATTTCCCTATTTTAAGGAGGTAAAATGTTTGGCTTGAATCTCCAGAGTGTAAAAGGTCACCTTTGTAGACTGATGCATATCATATCTCCAAGTAATGAGAGCAAGTTTGCTTCTCCTCAGTGCAACGACCTTAGTTATTCTTATATTGCCACCATTTTCCTGCTTTACCTTTCTTTATGGTAGAGGAAATGTAATTTACTTGTCAGATTGAAATGTTTGATATAAATCTTTAGCCTTTCTTTCAAACAAGTATTTCTGTAACATTATATTATAAACAACTGGCATGTTTAATTAAACAACTGCCTTATTTTCAGCAGCAGAAGAAGGTATGATTATATTAATTAAATTGTAGGACCTGTGACCAAATTTAAAGAAAACATTTTCAGCTCAACAAGGAGGTATGATTATCTTAATTTCAAGGTAAGGCATGTGACCAGAATTGAAACAAAGTGTTTAAGTCTCTGTCTTTACAATTATTTAAAAATATTTTAATTGAAAAAAGTGAATAAATGTAATTTTAAAAGTATCTTCCCATGATAACTCTTGCTTCAAATCCCAAGCTGGCTAAAAAATTGAAATGAGTTATATAAAAGTGCTAGAACAATTTATTTCTTCTATGTTGAAGTGTGTTTTAAATGATCGCAATTATAGCATGTTTACTGGTACTTTTGAATTAAAGTACTATGTTTCTACAAATGCTTTATAGCAAATCTGCCCTATATTTTATAAGCTTATCTAGACATAGAAGCAATGCTTAAGCTTGAAGGGCTTGCTCATGTAAGAAGTCCACTTAATATAAGTGATTTCACCAGAGTGAGTAAAGAAGCAAAATTTTGCCTACGTGGAGTAACAAATACAGGTTTTAAAGTCTCAATCTATCAACACTGTTAGTGGGTTTTATTCTGTTGTCTCAAAAGCAATTTCTGTTATTTTCTACATGTATATCATTAATAAATTTAAATTATCATGATTTCCCTCCAAGACAAAAGAAAGTTTCAAGATGTTAATAGGAAAAGGGATGAGACACAACAAAAAAATTCTCAAATCCTCTTTTATTTGTTTGAAATAGAGAAAAGCAAGAGATACATCATTTAAATATTTATGACCAAATGAAATTATCAGTGAAAAAGGAGAAGCTCGTTAAAGGAAACATACAGTGAGATACAATTCCAATTACCCATGTTTAGATATGTTTATTTAGGTAAATAGATGAAATATTTTTGATCCAGATGTGACAATTTTCTGTGCTGTCATTTACCTTGCAGAGATCATGGAATTTTTGCTTTTATCACATTCCCTGGAGTACTTTTGTGTTTTCATTAAAAAGCAGTAGTTGAGAAAACATGTCAGATGCTAAGCACAAAATCCACAATGCAGCAACATGGAAAAAATATAACAACTTCTCTGGAAAAAATATCTTTTAAGTCAACCTACATACAATCTTAAATGACTTGCCAATGAATGTTAATTAGCTTTAAAGTTACACCATGGCATGCCTTCGTGTGCTAAAGAATACGCTTGCTTATTTAGCTGATATATGACCAAAGAACAAAAATTAACAGATATAGTTTTGGCGAATAACTATAGCTAAAATTGTATTGGTATTTGGGATGGTTACTCCAATGATAACAAGAAATTAAGCCAAACACTAAGCAATGCCCACTGGCAAGTTGTGATCATTAAAGATATGATTTTTTTTTTAAAGACTGACTTAAAATGAAGCTTATACTGAAGTGAAAAAATGTCACTGTCTGAGCCTAGAGTGTTTCGCTTCTTTCTGAAAAAAACTTCATATTTTATTCCTACTGTAACTAATGAGAATCCTCAGGGATTTGAGTATATTACACCAATTCTCTGTATCATTATCCAACACATATAACAGGTTGTAGGTTGCTCATTAAGACTATTTCCAGTGACAATTAAGTTGAACATGAGCATTGTTTAAGTAACCTAAAAACTTCAATAAACATCAAAAGTATTATGTTCCTTTGCCAAATGTGGAGAGTACACTAGTTCCTTCTAATTTATTTACATTTATACAAGCAAGTGCACTATATAAAAGGACAAGTCTTCTCACCCTCTCACACAGAAATTGGAATTATTCATGAAGAAAGTTAATGAAGTTTAGTGCATGATTTTGAATCATTAATTTACTTGGGAGGAAAAATGTATATGGGTTAACAAAGATGAATTTTGCATTTTCCTGATAATAGAAGATTTCCTTAGAGTCTTCCATGACATATCTCATCAAGATTCATCATTCTACGAAGTGTATAAAGAAATCAAAGGCAACTATTCACATTTGCTAATATATCCTGTGAAGTCTGCTGAAGAGAAAGACAAGCAGACTTTATTACTGTGTTTCGGTACAAGGCTGAGCAGACAGCATTAGACAGATAAATGAAATCAACTGGTTGGTAGGAGATTGAAGAGACAATAATACTAAAAGAAAATAATACTAAAAGAAAAACCCTTCACGGTAGCCTTCTAATATTTCTCTGCAATGTATATTTCTAGTTAGAAAGTTGTACCACTTAATCTGTAAAATGATTTGATGATTCAAGTTATACTTTTAACTAATGACTCTGCTTCTAGCACCATAATTTCCATCCATTTATTTCATCCGTTCTCTTTATTTCAACCTCAATAAACCAAAATATGTGGTTCCAAAATACAAACCAAATGTTAGTTTACATCTGAGGAAATGTTCTTTCCAAGAAGCACGATAATTCTATGTCTATTGTATCCTGTACTTTAAAATCCAACAACTTTGTTTTGTTCAAATGCATGTAGATAATGCAGATGGACATAACATTTGGTAGTCTGCAACACCCACAAATTTGAAGAATTCATCCTTCAAGGCCCTGTGCTGATTCAACCTATGTCTGAAGAGCAAACAGGTAAACGGGCTAGGAAATGTAGAATACCTTTTTAACTCTCCTAAATATAGAATTGCTGTTGAATCAGATCTTTGGCGTAATATTATAACTTTAGCTTGTATCTTGGACTTAATGATCAGTTTTCTGCTGGGGTTCTAATGTTTTATGCCATCCTTTAGAAATGTTGGTGTCTAAACCAACCATCTGATCATTCTGAAATTACAAAAATTGGATGTAAGAATGTTTCATTAGTTTAATATTCCATTCATATTAGTAGAACATGCTCTTCTAAAGGCAAAAATTGCTTTTGATCTGTAATTGCAAAGAGCGTAAAATGCTCTCTACAGCAATGTATAAGGGTTCCTTGTTATGGGTCAGGATTTTCCTTTATTTTACACAGATTTTAGTGTCAAAAAATGGCTTATTTTAGAAAGACAGGATTTCCAAACAATTTATTATTCCTGTATTAGCCATTTTCTGCGTCTCATATATTTGTGGTTAAGTAAATGGAAAACTAACTGTAAACATTCCGCACTGATTTCTGCACGTAATGATGTCTATAGCAATCCTGTGGTCATTAAACAATTCTATTGCCTCTGACAAAATCTAGTCAGTGGTAGATTCTGAGCCCTGCTGGACAATAACCAAAACAGGACTACAAGAAAAAATGCAATTTTCCTTTTTTTTTTAGACAGAATGCTAACATTAGGCTTAGGTATATTAAAAAGATAAACCAATAACTGATAGCTAATGAAAGGAAAGCAACGGTGAAGGAATTCTGTCCTTAGTAAACTTAATAACATTTAGATATAGGCCCTGAAGTGACCAAAATACAATGAATCCAATGGCAGAGACTGCACAGATGAGAAAGTACACTGGAAACATCTACAGTTTCCTGTTCCCTCTGAAGTCCAAACCTATCTTACTGCAATATAAGATACTTGTTGGGTAGAGAGCTGTTGGTATCACTCAGATCTATTCAAATTACTTGGTCTGAAGAATCTCTAGAAAAGTGTCTTGTAAATATTAGTTCAAATTTAAATTGAATATCAGTTTGACTGGATTTATAACTAGTTATACTTTAATTGACTTTTTTTTCTCATTTAAATATATCTTGCCATTGAAGCCAAAATGTTCCATAAAAATGTGTCAGTTTTAATGATGTTTGCAATGGGAATGTTCCTGGTTTGTCTATTTAGTCATTTCCTAATGAGAGAGTAAAACAATGGATTGGAAAGAGAAATGCGCACACACACACCAAAAAAAAAAAAAAAAAAAATTAACCCCAAAACAGATATATGCAATTTTATGTCATAAAAAATATTTCAAAGAGTCTTGTTTTATTTCCAGTGTGAACAAAAAGACATCTCAAGCTATATCTATTTTCACAAACTGGGAAATAATACATTGCCTTTTGGTAAGCTCTAGGTATGACATTTTCTATTTGCTTCTTGAAAACAATACAGTAGGTCTGTAATATGAAATACTTACGAATATATTTTTCAGCTTGAATTCATTAGTAGTCCCAAAAGCAAGTTCCAGTTGACTGTAATTTTTATATCTACAATTTTTTGTATATGTTGTGTTTGCCTACATAAGTCAGCTCTTTAGTGAAAAGAAGCAGTACTTACAAACATAGAGAACCAGTACCGTATACACAGATGGCACCAAGGGTTATGCTCAATTGCTTTTTGAATAACATCAGTTATTTCGACTGTATGTGTATGAAGTATCAATTATATTGCCTGCAAATATATTTTAATTTCACATTTTTACTGATTTCTACCAAGTTTTCTGATTTAAGGATTAAAAAAAATTATTTCTGAATTTTACATGGCTGCATAAGAAGATGGAACTGAAAGGATCCATAAGGCTGCCCCTATAACAGCAGTTAGGCATTAAATAAAGGCAACAGTGATACGAAGATGTCTTGGTCAACCCAAGTTCCCTGCAACTTGGTCAATCCAAGTTCTCCTGCTCTTCCTACCCCCAAGGAATTAGAGTGTGAGCAGATGTATGCTCAAACTATGTCCACGGGTCTTAAAAAAAAAAAGCTTCCCCAAATCATAGGGTTAATTTAATTTAGGATTTATAGTCAGAGGCTGAGAGCAAATGTCACAGGTTCCTGAAGTAATAATTGCAATATGTTAAATAAACTGCCAGATAATCCATCGAACACAATAAAGGAGGAAAAAAAACCTCTAAGTGGTTCCTCTATTCAGATCTGGGGAAAACGGTCTTCCTACTTGAAATTTGGCAACTGGTTTTACTTCAAAGCCATGATCATGACATGTTAATACTTTTGAAAATAAACCAGTACAACACGATTTTCTGTCTTTACTCAGATTTTCAATTGAGGCAAGTTAGCATAATGTAGACATATCTATCTTGAAAACAGGAAACAGGAGCAGAAATTAATTTACATATCTTAATAAATTAACACAATGTAGATTACAAATTGCCAAAATTCACAGCAAACAGGAGGGTCTATGGGTTGAGGATTATCCACTGAAGTGATTTACAAATAATTTTAAAGTGTAACAGCAGTAGAGAATTTTGTAGCCTGTTTGCAGACAATTGGAGAACAGGGGGGAAAAAAAGCAAAATTTGACACCAATTATTCATTCTGTAGCATCAGTTCACTTTAGTTGATACTATACTAGAGGCATTTTCTATAAGCTTTTCACACTGCAGTAAGGTATGCACACGACATAGGAATAAAGGGCCGTTTGTTGACCTCATCATTTCTTTTTTTTTTCTTTCTTTCACAGTCATGTAAAGATTCTTTGGATTACCAACACTGTTTACAAGGTGGCATATGTATCATCTACAAAATACCGGTGAAGTACAATGTCTGCTAAATTTTAGTCAAGGATCGCTTCCTTTCAAAGTGATCGTTGATGCACTGTTAAAACAGCTTATGAAAACAGCCATTTGGGAAGAGACTTATAACATTCTACTGCTGTTCTATTACACATTTTTAAAGCTATTTTTAGATGAAATCTCAATATTGGAAAACAATTTTTGATCTAATTACAAATGCCTATGAAATCTAGAAATAAAACAATATTGGTACTATTTATATTTCTATAGAAAGGAAAGATAATATCCAGGACTGGCTTTTAAAACTATTAATGAGCCCTGGCAATGCAAAAAAGAGATGGATTAGGTAGATGTAATGAGATATGATTAAAGGGTGTAGGCACTGAAGGGTGTTGGAGAAATTCTTTTCAGAGGGAGTATAATTAGTGTCTGATAAAAGTACTTAGTAGATAAGATTTTGAAGAAGAAAGGTTAAGATAAACACATACCATATGACAAACCTGTTTAATTTTTTTCCTTTGGTTCTTGCGTAGTCAATAATCTGTTGAAGTTTTATACATAAATAACATTTGTTGAATACTTGATGAAACTTCATGAGACAATTAAAGGTGTTTTAATTGCAAAACATAGAAAGCAAAGAGAATGTTGAAATGTCCTATTACATTTGCTTTATGCATTTGTCTTTTGATTTGTGCAACTTATAAAACAGCCTGCAATCTTTTCCCTGAAATTAAGCAAACAAATGGACTTCTTAAAAAGCAAGCTTTCTAGAAGTTGTTTAGCAAATTTCAAAGTACTTGTTATTAAATTGAAAGACTCTTCTCTTAGTTCAGGCTTTAAAATATGCAGCAGCCTAAAGCAGACCATCCCAGCCACCTTTATACAAGTCCCGGGCAGAGCCTCCTTTTTTCCATTTGGCCAGTAATATTCTGCATACTTTAAAATAACTTTTAAGTGTGAACCTTCAACCCACAACTGGACTTTGAAATTGGAGTGACAAATGTTAGTTCAGTTAGAGCACTCATAGATGAATCACAGATAAATATATTAGATGCTTACAGATCCAGAATAGTGGTTCAACATGTGAACTTACCATGTGAAACATGACAATATGAAATAAAAGCAAATGCTGCCTCCTATGCATCTGGGGACTCCTCACTGAAGGACAGATACTGTCATGGTCTCTGCTCCCTATTTTCAAGACCAGCAATTGCGAATTCCTCTCTTGTTTCCTTGTCCTTAAGATATACTCTACTTTCTACAATACTTCATTGCAACAGAAAATTGTTTAGGACTTCATAGACTCATAGAATGGTTTGGGTTGGAAGGGACCTTAAAGATCATCTGGTTTCAAACACCCCTGTCATGGACAGGGTCACCTTTCACTAGACCAGGTTACTCAGACCTCCATCCAGCTGGCCTTGAACACTTTCAGGGATGGGGCATCCACAGCTTCTCTGGACAACCTGTGCCAGTGCCTGTAAGCGCACAATAGAGAATTTCTTCCTAATGCCTTATATAAAATTCTACTCTCTTTTAGTTTGAATCCATTCCCTCTTGTCCTGTCACTACATGCTCTTGTAAAAAGTCCTTCTTTGTCTTTCTTGTAGGCTCCCTTCAGGTACTGGAAGGCTGCAATGAGGTTACCCTGAAGCCTTCTCTTTTTCAGGCTGAACAAGTCAAATTGTCTTAGCCCTTCCTCATGGGAGATGTGCTCCATCCCTCTAATCATCTTGATGTCCCTGCTCTGGACTTGCTCCAGCAGGTCAATGTCCTTCCTGTGCTGGGGACCCCAGAGCTGGGTACAGTACTGCAGGTGGGGTCTCATCAGAGCAGAGTAGAGGGGCAGAATCACTTCCCTCAACCTGCTGGCCATTCTTTTGAAGCAACTCAGAACATGGTTGGCTTTCTGGGCTGCAGTATTCTGCAGCATTCTGGACTTTCAGTATTTCAATATTCCTTTTCTACTCGTGTCTTCATGAAGAGGAGAATTGGTAAAGCTCAGCATTGGAAACTCTAGCCTGACACATGGCTTCTGAAATATCCCCTCTGAAAGCTAATTCAGGCCCATATGCTAAGGGAACCTGTCTCAACATGCCTGCTTCTTCAAATTCAGTCACTGAGCAGAGGAACTTACTTGACAGTAGGAGAGCAGAAAAGCAAAGCGGAGCCTGAGATCAGGCTTTGCATGGAATCCACATGCTGATAGCACTAGCATTGTTTCACCGAAGAGGAGTAAACCGTGATCATCTTTCTCATCCTCAAAAGTATATCACTTAGAGGACTGCCACACGTCAGGAGCACGTTTTCTTCTTCTGTCTGTGTACATGAATGTCTTTGTTTCTTACGTAAGATTTCCTGTTGCACACAGCGCATGCAAAACTCAAGACCCTGCATGGCATGGAGGGTGGTCCTACTTATGGAAAAATGCACAGTTATACAGAACAGTCTCTAAATCCTCTGCCAGGTTATTCAAGTGTACTCATTCTGTATATAAAACCAGTTCCCACTCGACATATAATCTACGCAGAGAACATCTAAAATTTCTACAAAGCACTAAGTTCAAGTATCTTGCAAAAACTGCCCCAAAAGACTTATGGTTATCAATGAGTAAATAAACAAAACAAATAATGCATTTGGCAAAAAGCTTCTGTCCCTAATAAGTAAAAAACAGGTACATGCATCCAGACTTGAGGTTATTTCATGAAGATAGATATGGGCAAAGGGAACAGTGCTTTTCATGCTATCTCAATAGTAGATCAACATCTTAAAAAGAAATTGAATAGATCTGTTGTCTCATAACTTCAGTAATTTATACAGCTCCTACCAGTTCATTACTAATTAATTAGTTATTTGTGAGATTTTTAGCTCCTCCAAACTTCAAGCAGACTTTTGAATAGTAGTGAATGAATTCTAGAGGTCAGAAGGAAGATTTAAAGTTATTCCTAACCAATAGCCCTAAAAGAAGATCAAAAAACTCTATTTCTTGACAATAATGTTATTTCTGAAGTGTAATGATAACACTGGAAATTAGTATTGTCAGCATTGTTCTTTGCCGCTCATTTTTCAACTGCAGCTAAATGTGGTTCCCCAAAAAAAATCTGAAATAATTTACTTTTTAAATGATCATACCAAGCTGGTATCTAACTTGGCATATGTTTTTGTGAAATAAATTCTAAAAGTTCACAGAGGAAATATGTTGTTAGGTCACCCTGTCAATGAAAGGACGTTCCTCATGTTACGTTATTCTCTAGGGTCTTTTTGCAAACTTGGCATCGAATTATTAGATTCATGGGGCCTCCAGCACTTGCTTGAAGAATCTTAAGAATCTTTTCTACCAGTTTCCATCAATCCATCAATCAGTAACATTTCAAGAACATTTAAACCTTATTTTAACACCTTTTTAGTGTTAGTCGATTTCTTCCATTAATAATCCAGGGCCATCAGGCAAGAGGGCAAAGATTCGATGGACTCTGGCAGAGCAGGAATGAAAATGGAAAAGTCGGGAACTCTGTTGCATTGCAGGAAGAGAGGGTGAGGTGGTTCTTTGGAGGTGGTAAGGCAGCTAGGTCACTTCCTTCGCACACACCTGTTCACACAGGTCCTGATGCCCAAGTTTCTTCCTGTAAACCAACACTGTTTTACAGTTTCAATAGGGATGATGATGGAGTTGTACAGAAAAAGTCTGGATATCTTTAGGATCTACATGAAAACAAGGCAGCAACCACTTTTCTGCTTTTCTTGTAGGGGCATGTGTCAGAAAACTCTTAGAGAGATTGACGAATATGGCTTCATGTGCTGCAAAACAGAGACAGTGTTCAGACACCCATAGACCTGCACTACTTTCTGTTGTCAACTATCTGGGTACTACAAGCTGTGGCCTGCTCCATCTTTGAGGTAGGAATCATGTAGACTGCAAATAATAGTACCATCCTGTTCTGCAAAACACTTCTACTCACTTGTCTTCACTGCTGTTAGGCTTTCTTTCCTCTTCCTTCTTTTTTTTTTCTTGATATTGCCTTAATGTTGCTGTTGCTGATGCTGCTGTTTTGCTTGAATGACAAACCAAAAAGCATGTGACTTTTCCTAGTTTCTCTACCTTTTTTGCAGTTTCTGCACCAGTCAAACTGATGGCACAGCCTCCAAAGCAACAACTCCAGGCTTTCCATTGGTGAATCTTGAAGATGCAGTGCAGACAGACCACAAAGAGAAAGAAAGGAGTTTGCCTATGGGTAATCTGAACTTTTCCTGAGTTAATTTAAGCCGATGGGAACTGGCTGCAGTGTTTGAGTGACAGAATTTACCCTATACAAAATGGGAGTTGATGTAGAGGAGAAGAGTACCAAAAACATCAAAATCCTTACTAAAGATGAGGAAGGATAGCCTGTTTGGAGAGAAAACTATGGAATAAGCCCTGCTGGCCATATATGTTTTAGGCATTTCTACAGAGAACTGCAATGCATCATTGATTTGATTTTTTTAAATAGGGAGATTATGACCAGTGTTTTCTGCTTCTAGTGTGTTTGGTTTAGTGTTCCCTACTATTATTATAAACTGATTCATGATTTTCTTTAAATGTGAACTTAAAGAGACTCTCTTCTGCTGTGTTCCCACTTGATTTTGGATTTGGTTTGGTTTGGGTTTTGTTTGGTTTGCTTGTTTGTTTGTGACTGGGGGGGATGTTGGGTTTGGGGGGGTTTTTTCTGGTTATGTTCTACTTCTAAGTGAAGGTAGTATTATACTCCTCCTCTCTCCCCAAATTAAAAAGTGGCTCTTCTGAGTGTCACTCTCCTTGAGGAAGGTCTGCGCAATCTGTTGAGGATTAGGGACACATTGTATGCAGGAAGAAAATTGTCAGGGTTCAGATCAAAGTCGGGGTGGAGGGGGGATGGAGGGTGGGCAGGCGAGTGAGGAGAAAAAAAAATCACCAAGCTTATCTCAGAGACTGCAAGGCGTCCAGCCTCTCTTAGGGCAACATATATCTTTTCCCCACTACTTTCAAGGAGTTGAAATAACTATTTGAAACATAAGGAAAATCACTCCTCTCATGAGGCTTCAAACAATACTGAGATTTAGGCACGCATCGTTCCAAGCTGAAGCCATAGGAAAATATTGGCCCCTTTTTTAACCTCTCAGACTGTCAGCAAATTCTTTGCATTTTCTGTTTCAGAAAACCCTACAAATAATGGACAGTTCCTTTCAGAAATTGACAGTAACACCCCACTCTTCCCAGGTTTTCAGAACTCACAGTAGTGACTGGATAGATGAGGCCATCACGAGCCAGAGACATCATCGGCACAGAACACTCTGTTATTTATTTAGACTCTGAAAAGGAGCCTTCTTGCTTATTTTCCTAAAATAATTAAAATGCATCACTTAAGTTCCGATTTGCTAAAAAAAAAAAAAAAAGGCGTGGGAGCATAAATGTTTTGGCTCTGAGCTGACAGTAAATATATCTTCACATGATGTTTTTATTTTACCATTTCCAATGCATCTATCCTTCCTAGCCCCTTCCCCTCCCCCGTTAATTTCTGAAGTGTCTGAAAGAGCCCTGGAGCTCACTGCGTTCTCTCTCTCCTCTTTACGGCGGGATATCAGATGTATTACCTTCCCCCTTTGCATGCCTCATGACGGGATGGAAGAATCGGTTCAGCCCGTGTGAACGGGCCCGCGATGGCACACTAGACCAGCACGGTCCGCGTGGTGCGGCCGCGGAGGCACTGCTCAGCGGGGGCGAGCACGGCGGAGGGCGAGCGCTGCCACGGGGGCCCTTGTGCGCTGCCGGCGCGGAGCCTCCCCGCAGCGGGGCCGTCTCAGGCAGCGGAGCCCGCCGCCGCTGAGCCGGAGATCGTGCTTACCCCCTGTCTGTGCCGGTGTCGGGTCCGTTTCGGGGTTTTGGTGCTGATTTGTTGATGTATTTTTTAACCCGCAAAACAGGTCCTGGGGGCGTTACCCCAAATTCCTCCACTGCTTACTGGCTATACTAGGATAGGAGTTTCTTGGATTAAACTAGGGAAAAATATATGTACACGTTAATTTCAATCATCTTTCCCCTCGAAAGCTCAGAAATGTCTGTTATTTTGCACGTTGTGCAGAGAACCCAACTTGATTTAAGAAGGGTAACTCCAGAACTGCTGGTGATGTTCATTTGCAATTCCTACACACTGGCTATTATGTGCAGAGAACTAATCCGGCCTTCCCTTGAAAACAGAGCTTTCACTTAGCTCGCCGCGCTCCTCAGATTTCCTTTATAAGAGAGCCGTTGTTTTGCTGGGATTTTATGATTTTTAATAACATTGCATAGATATTTGATTGCTCCCAAGACGTGTGTACGTGTGTAGAGCCTTTTTTTTTTTTTTTTTTTTTTGTTCTGGCTTTTTCTGTCCTGAGCCGTGAGAGTCCTGCCATGTTCCCCTGGCTGCCGTGGGACGGGGAAGTTGTGAGCACCCATGTTCCGTTCTTTCTCCCTGTTAGAGCTGTCGGGGATGAACACCAGTCCATAGGCACTGCATAATGGCCAACCCTTTTACACCCCGGATCAGTGTCCAGCCGTGGAGCACCGCCGAGGTTTAATTGCATCCATCTGCTGGCATTTGCTGAAAGGGTGAGCGATATGGGCTATGCTACACACTAGGAAATTCCTCCCTGGGAGACCTGGCAGTCTCTGTCCTCTTAGGCAGACACAAAGTCGGGAAAAAATCAGGCAGGGTTTTCTTTGGCCGCTAAACTCAAAGTCCTGAAATGCTGAACCCGCTGGCATGAAAAGAGCCCTTGCCTCTGCGACCCCTTGCAAGCCAAGACGAAAGAAAACTCAGAAGTCGATGCAACAGACCCGGCCCATCCAGTCACGTTTTCCCGGAGCATCAAGAGCACCCGAAGGTAAGGAATGACCCAGACGTCCAGGGACAGGCCAGAACTCGCTTAGGCCGGGCCTGAGTGACTGGAGCATCTGATGGTCGCTAGTAAGACGCGTTAAAAGCGTTTATTGGCATTATGGCAGTACAGTGCACGGTCAAAAACATTGCAAGAAGTTACAGGCTCGTCCAAGACAGCCTTTCCCGCCAAGTCCGAGGAAGAAGCTACAGATCTGCACGAAGATACCCAAGGAATGAAATAATGTTTGCCATTTTAGTGTGTTTTAGTTCGTGTCGTCCTGTCTCTCCCACTTCGCACCCGCCTCCCCCATCCTATCTCCTGCCCCGGGGCAGATTTTTTCCCTGTGTTGTTCGGCGATTATCGAAGAGCCTGACTTAACCTCGGACACCTGCCCGGGAGATTTCGGGACCGATTATTTTATTAAGTACTGTCCCTCGGATCCCTGAATCGGCCAGGATCCAGATTTCACGGCAGCATCTCGAAGCGCTCTGATGGCACCTCTGGCTCTCGTCAGGGCTCTAGCCCGTCTGACAACGCAGCCTTTCCTTCTCCCGAGGACACGATGGACGCGTGTTAACACTCCAGACAGCCACTTCTCCGATCTCTCCCTTCCAATCTCCACTGCCCCACTCCCCGGGGTTCCCCCTCCCCCACCCCACCTTCACCACCCCATTTTTCTTTTTGGTTCCAGAGAACAAAAACCGGTATTTGGGTTTGCCAACACACTGTCCTGCTCTGCTTTTGCATCAGGACTTCGCAGGCTTCATTCATCACGGATCCTTCTCCCGGACAGTTCCCGCTTTAGCTGTCAGGCTTTTCTCGTCACGTCACCTTCTTCCTCCACAGATACCTAATCAGGGAGAGAGCACATCCCAGGCACAGCCACAGGCAGAAAAGTCCGCCCACCCCCACCTCCCTGTGCTCCCTGCGACCGCCCTTCAGGCCGCATGGCTTGGGTTTCCCAGGACTCCAGAAATACAGGAATAGAGAAAAGGGGCCCACCGCTGCAGGACCCAGTGCTAACACAGATTCCCCGGGTCCCGTGACGAATTTCCCTAAGCATGACACGACAGCACCAGACATCTTTCTGATGGGGCTGTTCACGTCCGTCCCAGCCAAAATATTTGCAATGCTGGAGAAGGATGTTACTCAGAGAGCTAATGGCATCTGAAGGAAGGGTAAGAAATGCTGAACGTCTGGTTAGCAGAGAGTGGAAAAAAGGAGACATCGAGGAGTGGTTTTTCAAGAGCTCCTAAAATAAAGCCCCACTAGATCACCATTTTTCTCAGAAGAAAGGTAAAGGTATGAAGACATCTATTTAACTCTTTTATTACTGTTTCTAAAAGCAGGAAAGAAGGTACAATCTGTAAGACATGGCTCATTATTTAAGTGATAACCCATCAGATCAGTTAGTAGCTTTTCAATTATCGACTACTGCAAGATGTGCATGAAAACATCACCAAAAAAAAAGAAAAAAAAAAGAAAGAAAAAAAAAAGCCAAACAAAAAACCAACAACACCCAACAAACAAAAAAGGAGCTGCAGGCCCGGACTCCCGCAAGTCACAGTGTTTAATAACTAACTAGGCTCAGCTCTGTGTGTCTATGTGTGTTTGTATTTTCATTGTCAAAGAATAAGCGTGTATGTTCTTCACATGTAAGATTTCAGTTTCTTGTTCATTTCGACGTTCTCTAACGACCCATCCCACAGAGGTGTCTAAAAGCACCTACAGATTATCTGCCATCTCTCTACTACTCTAATGTGACACACCTACCTACATTTTAGGGGCAAATAATTTGAGACAGATTTACAGTTCAACCCTCTCAGCAGACAGGAGGAGAGGTCTGTGTGGAATATAAATTCAAGAATGTAATTCTTTCTCAAACAAATAATCTGTTCCCTTTCAAATATAATTAATGTTTTGATAGTCCATTTCTTGTGCGAGAGAGATACAAAAACAGAGGCAACCTCTTGGATCTCTGTTTGTGTATTTTCAACAGGAATTTACAGTACCTATCTTGTGAATGTGACAGATAGAGTGTTTTAAACATTTAGAATTTTATTTATTAGCAGAACTACAGCAGGAAACTGATAGATCCTTACTATCCATCGTGCCCATTTAACGTACGTTTTTGTTGCAAAGGAAATTGCAGTTGCAGAAGGAGGGCATTAGTCTTTCACTGGGATGAGAAATGTTTCCTAGCTCTCAGGATGCAGATTTCTGTCCTGTTGTACTCGGGAGGCATGTGTCCTTGCGCTTTATCTTTTATTCTCCTCTCTCTTTCTTCCGTGGGGCTGAGCTACGTCCCTTTTTTTTTCTCACGTAGGGGGTTAAGGAAAACAGTGGGAACATTTCGGTTTTGACGGCCTCCAGCGTTCAGACTGGTCCGGGAAACGACGTGTTTCAAGTCACATAGTCTGAACAAAGCCATATTTGAAAATGCCCAGAACTTTCGTCAGATGTTTGTTATAGATCTGCTACCAAATCCAACGGGGCTGAGTTATCTTTTTTTCCCCTCCTTCACCTCTCTCCCTCTCATTTCTTCTCTCTCTCTTTCCTTTCTATCACTGGTTTCGGAGGAAGGTTTGCAAAATAATTCTGTCACGTTTCGGGAACACAGAAATCGTTGATATTCATTCTCAATGCCTATACCGTTTCTAAAGCATAACACAAAATTATCTGGGTTGAAAAAAAAATCAATGTTTTAATCCAAATACTACAAACCCTGGAGATCGACTTGAGACCAAAGCCATATGGACACTCATATCCGGTTCATCAATGGCCAGATTCCATGTCCACAAGTATCAAAAGTAAATTTCGCATTCGTATCACTGCATTAGGTCCCCATTGTAACTATAACCTACTAATATATCTTGCATTAATTTTCCAGTATCATGTTATTTTTGAAAAATTGCGTATTAATCGGAAGAGTGGAGAAACTTTAAAAAGCATTGGTTTACAGATGCAGTTGCCTCGTCTCACCTCACTTTGCTCTAACGGGCATTTTCAAAGAAAGGGAGGACACACCTGAAAATGAATCTTCATAGAAAGAGGCAGACCTGTAGTTGGTATGAAAGTATTCAACAACAATAAACATTAGGAATATGTGTCATTACCAACCTTAAGAAATAATCAAGGGACTTAAAAGAGTGGGGTTTGCATTTTCAAAATAGTGCAAGGCCCTCTAGTTGTACAGGAAACAGACTTTGCTATTCTGACATGAAGTTTTTAAAAATTTTTAAAAAAACTCCAAAATTGTTTATTTTTCTTCTGAATTAATAGTTTCTGCATAGACTATTACAGACCCACAGACTGTTATTTCCCTACACAAGAGTACTATAACTTGGATTTGGAGTATATAATATTTCAACTCCCTTTTAATTTTATCATATAAGTTTTCTGGATTTACCTTAACTAGAAACTCCTAAAATGTCTTGTAAATACCAGAACACTATGACAAAGATAACCTTAGTTCAATACAAAGATACCAACCTCAGTCATTGAGATCCAATTAATTCGATGTTTGCCTCCAGTGATCTGCGGAAAAAAAAAAAACAACCCCACAAAAAAAAAAAAAAAAAAAAAACCACTAAAAAAACCCCAAAACAAAACAAAATAAAACCCAAACAAAACAAAAAACAAACTCCAAAAAAAACCCCCAAAACAAATCACAACACCCCACACACACACATACGGAGAGGGGGGCGACAGACACACAAAAAAGGAAAATGTTTACTGCATTGATCTGATAATATCTCGGGAACAGCCAGATACACAATTTCTAACTATTGCCTTTAAAAATATTAAAAATAACTTCGACACCTCTGCGATGTGCAACTGGTCTTTTTTTCGCCAAAGGCTAACATTAGGGACGATCGCACTTACGTTCAGAAAATATTGTTATTTTTCTTAATGGGGAAAATTGGACTCCCGCGACTTAGATCTGTGGTTTTTAGAACTGGGATGGAAATTGGACTGACATCACTTTGCACTTTAACAATCGGATTTCGTCAGGGTACAAGTTGTTTGTTTAACCCGACAGCTCCGTGCACCCCGTCGCACGCTTTTACACACTCATTAAAACGATTATTCACGACCTGTCGAGTGTTTTCTCGTTCATTCACAGGAAAGACTTAGCGCTCTAAGATTCAAGAGCATACGGTCAGCTATACCACTGGCCGAGGGGAGAGATTACTTATCTCTGTGATCATCTGCTGCGAGGCCGTCTTATCTCTACAGGTTGTAAAGCAGCAGTTCCTGGAGGTAAAAGAAGGGGGGGGGAGAATCCTTCCCCCTCCCCGACAAAACTTGCCTCCAGCAAAAGACGAGGAAGAAAACGGAAGAAGGGCTCAGCACTCGCTCAGCACCGTGCGCGGGTCCTGTTCCCGCTTCTCATCCCGTGGTTCAGGCTCCCGCGGCGCCGCTCCCCGAGCAAGCGGCGGGTAGGGCGGCAGGGGCTGCACCCCGTGGGGCAGCTCGGCCGGCGTAGGCCGTGGGGAGGGGGCCTTCCCTCCCTGCACCTGGCTCTCACACCGTCCCCCGCTACTTTTCCCCGGTTGCGAGCTCGCTCCCCTCTGCCGAGCTGCCTGTGTCAGCACAGTCGAAGCGGAGGGGGGGAAAATACTGATAAAAGCAGAACCCTCTCCGAAACGGCTGCGAAAGAAAATGCGAGTGTCCTATTGGAAAAACTATTAAAAAAATAGATGAAAATGTCAGCCTTCTGGGGTCCTTGGAGGGGATAGCTAGGAACCAGGCCGTTTAGCAGAGAGTCTGGGACAATTCCTTTTGGATCGATTAAATCACTAAGCAAAAAAAACAACTTAAAATATCGCCTGCTTTGAGGACTCTGATGTTTGGATGCCGATCCCTCTGTTTTGTTTTGTTTGGTAGGCTATTTCTGTTTAATATATTGATTCCTGATTTCGATATTCAGATTACCTGCATCTATGGAGATTACATTCCATCTATGAGGAAACCCCAGGGCCCACTCTTTTGCTGGGAAGGTGTTTTACACGTACAACGGAAGCCAAGGGCTCGGAAGGCGAAGTACGCATCAAATCCTGTTCAGCCTCTGCGGATCCAGAAACCCATTTTTCATTTGGAAAATATCTAAACATAATGCCCCTTTATTTAAATGAACCGACCCCGAATGCAACAAGGGATTTTAATCTGAAACGGCTTCCTAATTGCTCGAAAGGCAAGCACGTATAAGTAATTTGTTAAACTTACTGGATTGCAATAATCCACTATCAGGTTAGCTAAGAATGGATCTGTCAACTGTGTTTCCCAGTCTAAGCTCTTTCTTTCAAACCAATCTGGTAAAATAATTAGCAGACAAAGAACTTGAAATATGTAAGAAAATACCTAAAGATCTGCATAAATAAACATACTAATCAATAGCAAGCTACTCAACACTTGTCTTATTGATGAAGAGACAATCGATTTTGCTGTTCCAACCTGCAATCAGAGATCTGTATTTAATTATTAGTACTTTTACCTTTACAGATTTAATAATAAAAATAGGGTTACCCTTCCACCTAAACGCAAATTATAGTGATGGCATAACCAAAGGCAACTTATGCTTCCCAGCAAAACAAACAGCTTTGCTCAAACAGAATAAATAAGCAAGAAAGAAAAGGAACATGCAGAGCGGCTTTTTCTGATTTATGCTAGAGGACACCTTCACAGTCAGAAAAGATTGGACAAATATATACATGCATATACACACACGTTTAGAGAGAGAGAGAGAGAGAGAGGGGGGAAAGTTCATTGATAAAACAACAATGCCATTTTTTATTTGCGTAATTCTCATCTGTTTTCTCATAGACCACTATGAGTGTGGGTATACAAAATGCTAATAAAAATACCCTTGCCATTTTGTACCACTGTGAGTGTGGTACAAAATCTAGACTGCATCTTAAGTTCTCTAGATGCACTAGCCATCAGAAGTGCAGTTCAGAAACCTAAAAGGAGATTTACTTATCACTAGTGTATTTCAAAGTTACCTATGAGCCATAGCACTAAATATATAGATGATTATGTGACGTACTTAACCGTATCTCTCCATAGACAGCTCTAATAATCTGTCCCAGCTTTGTTTCGTTTGGGGTCTAGTGAAAAGTCTAATCAGCGTCGTCATCCCCATTTGGAAATATACTGGTGTGGGGATGCGAGAGTGTTTGAGTGTGCAAGGAGCATAAAAGGAGAAGAAACGCATCTTCTAGTATAGCATCACCAAGATTTTTGCTTCAAAAGAACAATTTTGTAACGAGTGAATATTATCAGTATTTAATTTACAAAAGTATTGCATCCTTTTGGGACATACCATGCTTCACAATGAGGTTATGCTTATTTTTTTATAAGAATGCAACTTTTCTCTCTCTCTCTTTCTTTTAAGCTGTTTTCTAAGGCTGAGAAATAATTTTTCATTTTTTTTACTCTACAGCCAGGCTTCAGCCAGATTTTTTTGGCAGATATTTGTCTCCTCTTGGATATGATTAATTTAGCAGACTACCTAATATTAAATATTTGCGATCAGAAAAATTTGAGTAAAAGCAGAGCAGGCAAGGTGGGGATGTGGGTAGGGGGGGAGAAGAAGAGGGGTTCTCTTCCTTCCACTAACCAACAGTGCTGGGTTAACACTTAGCTTGGAGGGCCGCCAAGTTAATGGGGAGCTCGGCTAGGTCTTCCCCGCGGGCCGGTCGCAGCAGCAAACCCCATTCCTCCTCCGCCGTTAAGGGAGAGCTGCCGGGAGCGCTCTGAAGTGGAAGGGTTCCGTTCACGTGTTCCTACCTCCCTGTGAAAGATGCTCTTGCAAAATCATTCATAAAGCGCTCTGTATTCCCCACCGTGGGGGAAAAAAAAAAACCAAACCAAACAAAAAAAAAAAAGACCAAAAAAACCCTCAAACCAACCAAAAATATCCCACAAACAAAAAGTCGCCAAAAACCCCCAAGAGAGCTCAGGCTTCGTCTTGCCTTTTTAGTTTGAAATTCAGGTTCCCTGGTCAGGCGGCTCCGGGCTTGGAGAGTTTTCACCTCTCCAGCTTAGGTTAAGCAGTTTTTTGCAGCTAACTTTGCAGGGATACTTTACTCACCTCAGGGTAGGGTGACAATGGCAGGCTTTTCTCAGACTCCCTCTCGTTTAGTCTTTCCTCTCAAATCACGGATAACCCCAATACACTTGGAGGACTCCCTAGAGATAATTCTTTGAAATGGACTTTGCATTCATTTCTCCGACTGAGAGCAGAAAAGCCGCTCGCTTTAAGTCCAATTCGCTAGCCTGATACTATATTCTGTTACATGATATTGAAGAGGGGGAGGAGGGGAGGTTGCTAGTCGTTTCTTTGGTTATTTATTTATTTTGGCAGTTTAATTTATTTTCTTTATTTTTGTTTTTCAAGTCTTTTCTGGTTCGTTTTGCCTCAGTGGAGCGAGAGGAGTGTTTAGCGAGCCTGATCCTGGATCGGAGCATCCTGGGCCAATACTTGGGAAGAGGACTTCAAACGCCTGTTCCTAGAGCAACCTCCGTCTCTTAGTGGCTAGGAGAACACAAAGCTAAGACTACATGGGGAAGGAAACCTCATATTTTTCCTCCTTTCTGAAGGGAGGGAGGCGGCACGGACTCAAGCCCTCCGAGTACAGGCGCCCGTCGCCTGCAAACCACCGTTTCAAGGGCGGGAGGGGGTTGCCGGGCCTTGGAAGAGGCCGCGGGTGAACAGGGCTGTTTCCCGGGGCTCCGGGCGCTGTGCTGCGGGTCCCGCGGCCCGGTGGGGCGGCTCTCCCGCGGGGCAAGAGCGCCCCCAGCCCGCGGGATGCGCAGCGCCGCCGCCGCCGCGCCAGGCCCCCGCCTCGCCCCGCGGACACGCGTGTCCGGGCACGGCGGCCGCGCCGGGGGAGGAAACCGGGAGCGTCTGGCAGAGCCGGTCCCTGCGGTTCTGGAGACACGGCGGTGTGGGTGCCGCTCTCCGCAGCGTGGGGAGCTCCACCCCTGCCCTGCGGGACCCACGGGACATCCCCGGGCAGGTTTGAGCCGGGGACACAAACCGCCAGCGGATCTGTCAGAAGTCACTGCCGGCGTGTGCTGTGCGTGTGCGAGTGCGCGTCCCCGTGCGCGGGTGCCGGTTCCTGCGATGCGGGGGAGACAGGCGCTCGGTGCCGCTGCTCCCTGCGCTGGGGTGTCCCACGCACAGCGTCACGGAAAACTCAACTTGCTGTATATTAAAAAAATTAATTATTTTCGTGAGGTCAAAAATGGCAAGGAGCGAGGGGTCAAAGTTATCCGCCGGCTGGGACACGTGCCGTGGCTCTTCCCCTGCACCACGTCGGGACAGCAAAACAAGAACAAGTCGGTCCACGGAGGGCCCGTCGCGGGTCCTGCCCACGCACCCGCGCACCTGCCCCCACCCGCAAGGATGAGCACGCTGAGCACATCAGTTGTATCAGTCGTTTAAACTTCCGCCCCTATTCCGAGATTTCGGTTTGCGGCACGTAAATCTCCACGCGTACAGAAGGCAGTTAAGGAATTTGGGAAGTGGGAAGACAAAGGGAGAGTGTCTGGAGCTCTCCCATGAACATGAACGTTGCCCGCGATCGGTAGTAAGGGAGCAGTTCCTCCGCCGGAGCACTCAGAGCAAAATCCAGCTCAGATTTAGATGTACGGCTCTTTATCGATCTCCTCGATCTCCCAAAATTTTTGGCATTTAGTCGCTTCCTTGAAAATTTAGGGATATTAGCATTCTTTACACAATCCCGAAAGGTGAGAGAAGCCTGTAGCTTTTTCTCAAATGACAGGTTTAGATTTTTTTGGAAATAATTCATTACGGAATCCGCCTGTACTCATCATACTAAAATCGTCTTTCATATAGCAGAGGTGGATCAAGGACCAAATTTCCTCCCGCAATGAGTGGTGGTGGGGAATTTTGCCTGGCCCCGTAATATTTCTGCGCTGTGACAAAAAAAGGCAGAGGAGGCTCAGGGATCTCCTGGAACCGCGCTCTCTCCCATCCTGGTACCAGCGGACAAAAATCGCGCGTGTAGTTACTTGATTCCTGAGGGTAAAAGAGGAGTAAAATCCGCACTCACCCGGTGCCGATGGAGGACTTCTATCCCCAAGTGCCAACGTGCGCCTTTCTTGCAGGTAGAGGCAGTTTCTCCTGGAATCTTAAAAACGCAAACACAACATTGCACCCGTGTGACTTTCTCTGACATTAGTGGCAAAGCAAGCAAAGAGCACGTTAATGAAACAAGCTAAAATATCTGCAGGTTAACCATAACAACTGCTAAACCGGTGAAGAAACTTCTAACTTACCGATTGAAACGAAAGAGCCCGAGGGGGAGGGAGGAGGCCGGGGGAGGAAACACTTTGAGGAAGAGACCAAAACCAAAACAATAAAAAAGGGAAAAAACAAAAACAAACAAAAAAAAATAAAAAAAAAAAAAGAGAGAGAGAAAGAGAGAGAGAAAATCCTGACAGTAGGCACACTCAGTTTTGGTGTAACTGGTTCTTTGAAACTGTGCTTCGGTTGCACGGGCGATCTGCTTATCGTGGGGCACAGGGAAACAGCACATTTAGACAGAAGTCTGTCATCTCTATTCATTCGTATCACATGGATCTGCCTGTGGGGGAAGAGGTAGGGAAGGTTTTCTTGAAGTGCACCTACCCTTCTGGCGGGAAGGCTTGCTGGGATTGCTGGGCAGGTTTCTTCTGAAGGGTCCCATCTCTCTGGAGTAGCTGCAGTGGAGTTGAGGGCAGGTTCTCCGGTGAGGTAGGAATGTGCAGGAACTCCGCCCTCTGGGCACAGTCACACAAACCCGGCAAAACACACAGCCAGCCCTAAAGCCTCCATTGATCTTCACCTTCACCTCTTTCTAACCCAGTTCTCCACCACTTTTTGACCCATTTACCCAGACACCTTCACCATTGGGAGGGGAGGGGGGGTATTCAAAACAAGGACATTTCACTGCGTAGAACTGCAGAGGAATCTACTATAGATTCTGGTGCAATGGATAGACACCTCTGCAGGGTTGTGTGTGTCTATAAGTATGTATACATATTTATTACCAACCGCTGAATTTTTATTCGTGTAATACGAATGTGCATATACTTTCTCGGGCGGGTGTATTATCCGCGATCACAAAATTAAGTGCAATAGTGGTGATTATCTACAGAAAGATTTTTTGTTTGTTTGTTTGTTTCCTATCCTAAGGGAAAATACGAACAATTAAAGAATATAGTCGCTAATAAAGCAACGAGTCTTGATCAATGTTCTTCCTTAAGCAAAACTCTGATATGGTTCAGTAAAAATGTAACCGGAGTTCAGTGGGAGTTTTGCTTGAGTGAATAGTGAATACATCGTGATTGAGACCTCATATTAACACAAGTAGTGAGGGGGTGTGTACCTGAATCATGATTTCTGACATAAATCTTAATAATCAACCGAAGAAGTTATAAAGAGCAAAATGACATTCCGGTTAAACTATTTTTTCAAGTACTGGATTAAAAAAAATATCACTCCCACAAACATTAGTTTTGTGCCATTTAAGGCAAATCATATTTTTGTTAACTTTCTTTTAAACCCTTTCATAAGAATACGTTCCACATAGCGGATGCTATTTTACCGTAACAAAAGAAAAATATCTAAAATTTGGCAAAAATTGTTAGGCCAAATATCGCGTTGAGAATTCGAGTTACTGTTTATTATGCCTCAGACATATTTGCGAAGGCAATCTTAAAGCCATAATTGGATATTTCTTGATGAGCAGATTTCTTCTCCTACGATCTATGTGAGCAAAGTTAATCACCTCAAACATCAACTAGGAATATAACAATAGCATTTTAATTCCGTAATGACCGCCCGTCCCCCATAAACACTCTGAATTAGGAAACGCCAAGGAAACGACACTAAGACACCTCATCATTCTAGAAATATGCATATTAAAAAAAATCCCGAAAGCTTATCTTGAGGATTTGACATACAATGCACCGCGGAAAAAAAGCATCAGATAACAGAAATACTGTATTCTAAAAAACTTAACCAACCAAAAAAACCAAACCAAACAAAAAAAACCCCACCCCAAAACCCCCACAAACAAACAATCCAACCAACAAACAATCCAAACCAACCAACAAACAAACAAAAAGAAACCCACAAAAAAACCCCCACCACCTCACATTCAGTACTGAACCAGTCTGTGCAAAGATTAACCTCGGAGACATCCTCAGCGAACAAAAGGGTTTCTCTGGCTGGGGAGCAGGCAGAGGTAAAGACATATTTGGGGCCTTAGCGGTCCTGCTACCATTCATGACAACTTTAGCAGTTTATTGCTTTTATTTTGGTTTGGGTTTGATTTTATTTTTTTTCCTTTACAAAAAGAATCTCTTTGCTGGCAATACATTTATGGAAACGTGAATAAATTACCAGCTCAGCAACCACCCCTGTGCCCCGCTTAAGAGAAAGAGGGAAAAGTCTGTGACACCTAAACTTGCTCAGGCAGTACTTTGCTACACAGAGCCTAAAGGAAGCGCTCGGACCTAGTGCTTGCTTAAGCTAAGTCTGGAGAGACAACATCAGGGCTACCCTTCTGAGGAATTATTATGCATCATGCTTTTCTAATTAATGCTTATTAGCCAACCTCAAACTCTGACATGGCGGGATTGTGCTTTCCTCCAGCCTGACTTCCTCCTTTCAGTACAGTGAAAGCAGATTTTTTTTTTTACATTGCGAACTAACTAATACTTTACGTATGTGCAATTGGATTTCCTACAGCATAGAACAGTTGCAAGTGGTAAATAATAAATAATTTCCTTTGTCATCTGCAGTTGATGCCGCTTTTTAATTTGCACAAGTACACAGAATTGGGTCTCCGGGCGCCAAGAATTTAAATCACACCTATTGCATTTTATTATTTCCGATAGGTTTGTTGCAAAGGAGTTTTGGGTTTTAGTTTTTTCGCATTACTTGTTTTAATACAATAGAGTGAAAAATACAGGGGACGGTAGGAGCTTCCAAGTGGTGGTATCATCTCTTCATTCCCCAACAAAGCAATCGTTTCCTCATAGTGATGATTAATTTTGAATTGCAGGAGTGAGAGTGAAAGCCAAGAATATCAGAGATTTCTCTCCTTCTCCTCCACATAGTGCAGACCTGGGTGTCCCATCTCTCATTCGTAACCTTTCAGTCCTCTCTTTCCTGCAGATCTGCTTGCATCTGTTTATACATTACTTATTTTCAGGAGATTTTCCCTCCCTCCTCTTATTCTTTCAGCTTGACAAATATTCTATTTGCAAGAATTCAGATTTGCTATTGCTTCTTTGTTCACCTCCCGGTATTTTTTTTTCTCTTTTTCTTCCTCTTTTCTGTCTTTCCAAGATAAGCTCTTTAAAGTGTTTGCGATAACATCTACGACCTAGAGATTGTTTTTCATTGGGCCTATTGTGAGCAGTCACCGACTTATTGCACTGCCGCAGAGCCCAGTCTGGGCTACAAACGTAACAAATGAACAACTTGTCCTCTGCGGTCTCACCGCGGGATCCAATTAGTTCCTAAACCGTTTGCACAAGTTTTTTAATTATTTTCAAGAGTTGCGGCTTTTATAGGCTTCCCTAAACTCTTCAAGAAACCAATTCATTTTAGGATTAAATGCTTCTTAAAATTACTAGCAGCGTTGCTCCCTTAAAACTAATGGATTGATTCTCCAGGCAACGCAGCATTCTTATGGACGCTGGCATGGGTTACTGGGCTTCAGTAGACACTGAGAAAAAAAAGAGCTCCGTTTAAAAACTTTGCACTTAAGTGCATCCATAGAGGTTTGATTTGTTTCTTTTTTTTTCTTCTTCTTCTTTTTTTTCCCCTATAGGGTTTAAACATCGGTATGCAGGGCAGGGTGTCACGTGACTCCCGGCCCCTGCCTCCTTGCCATGGACTGCGACTTCACCTCACCCTGCTCGGTTCCTGCCCCCTCCGCCTGGCCGAAGGGACAGAGGAGAGAGCTGTCTGCCCAAAAGAACACCGCTACTTTCACAATAACTAAAGCCAAAGTGTTTGCAGCATCAAAAGTATATGAATACATATAACCCAGATACTTCCGGAACAGCTCTCCTTTAAGATAAGGATTATATTTTATGCACATACATATCACAGCTTGCTAAATTTCATCAAACGATCATACGATAGCTAATATGTGTATGTATATACACGCACATACACATCCTTCGTTAACGTATCTCGAGTCATCGTAGAGATGAAATTTATTTCTTTCAGGATAATAATCTTTGAATGCATTTCAGAGATTGCAGGAAGAACATGTACCTATATAATAATTCACCTCGGATTTTTCCGAATGTGTGCTTATACACTTAAATTGTATATGAATGTATGTATATATACATACGCGATTTTAAGCATCTTCAATGTAAGGCAGTTTCTAAGTAAGACATCCTACCTTGTACTATCAATTTTTAAGCAGACTTGATAAGAGTTCTGTCCCAAAATGGACATCACAATAGTGGCCATGATGTTTAATTAAATACTCTGATCTTTTACATCTGAAAATACTGTAGTTAAAGACAATGGCAGAGAAGGCGGGGGGGCTGGGGGAGAGAAGAGAAAGGAACATGTGAAAAATGGTGGACTATGCAATAAGCAGCGCTCTGATCTCTCTGTAACTTTCAAGCCTCTGCCACATTAGGGTTAACAAAAGAGACAAAAAAACTATCAAGTATATATGAATTTAGCCTATTTTTTTATTTCTGTGTGTTCATAGTAAACATTTTTGTAAGTGACAAACACGGGCATATGACCACAGTATCACAATCAAGAAATTTTAAGACGACATTAACAATCACTCAAATTTATGCGGCTTTTGCGCAACACAGGTTACATATTTGCAAGGTTTACCTATAAGTACAATAGGTATTAACATTTCACTACATTTAGAAAAAAAATAAAGGTGACCTGTTAGTGACCACATACATCAAAATATACACAACACAAACTGAAGGCAATCATTAATTTTGTCCCCTTCTGATTCATTTGAACGGGCAGTGCTGCAAACTGAAATAACGTTGCTGTTTTTTTAAATTACTCCGTACACTGAGTGCATTTTCTAAAACCCAATCTTTGGTCTAAAAGTAAACAAACAAAAAAAAAAAAAAAAAGGGAATGAAACCCCAAAAAAGC
>NW_016690263.1:2708477-2721273 GCF_001604755.1 Lepidothrix coronata
AACAACACACAAACACACACACACACACACACACCAAAAAAAAAAAAAATCTACTTCATGGTGCTCGGTTCCCCCGGCACCGCAGCGCAGGGGGAGGCAGGAAGGCGCAGCAGCCGCGGCGGGCCGGCGCGGAGCGAGGCAGACGGGCGCTCCAGCCCGCCCCGGCCGCAATTAATTTCAGAGCTGCCGGCACGCACCGGGGCTGTAAAACATTTTTTGGTTTAACCTTTCCCACCGGCCGCCCAATCAGGGCCGGCGGCGTGCGCGCGCGTCTGCCCGCCCGCCGGCCAATGGCGGCGCACCGCACCGCCCCGCCCCGCGCAGCCCCGCCCCCGCCGCCACCAGGGCTCCCGCCGCGCAGGGATACCGGCGCAGGGGCGCATCACCGCTCCCGTGCGCGCGCCCCCTTCCCCCGCCCCCCCTCCGTCGCCGCCGCCGCGGGCACAAATCCCGGCACACCGGACATCCCGCGGCACGGGCCCGGCCTGGCTGCCCGTGTCCCTAGATCCTCCGGCAGACCAAAGTTGCCTCTTCCTTTAGCGGCGAAGGAGGCGGGGTGGGAGGCCGGGTGGGTGAGGAGAAGCGGCATACCTTTGGCGGCGGAGGCACTACTTTGCGGATCTAGCCGAAGTCTCTCGGCGAGTTTATTTTCCCAGGCCCGGTTATTTCTGTTTGTTGTTTTACCGAGGGAGAAAACAAAACCATCGTCCGGAGAGGACGCAGGCGGCGGGGTGGGCCCGGGGTCCGGGTGCTGGACGCCGCTGTCCGCGGCCTGCCAGGGAAGACAGGTCCGCTCCGGCCCGCCCGGCCCGTGCCCGCCGCGCTCCTCACTGTGAGTTGGAGGGCTCGGGAACGATCGGGCACTCTCCTCCCCTGCGCTCTCCCTCGTGTCACCGGCGGCCGGAGCCGGGCTCCACGCTGCCCGCTCAGCCCCGCGCCGCTCCCACTGGGGCTCCGCTTCCCCCGCGCGGCCGCCGGAGCAGCGCGGGGCCGTCGGGCTCGGTTCGTCCGCTCCTTCGCGCGGCTCCAGCCGGGGCCGAGCAGGCCGCGCTCCAGCCGTACCCAATAAATACTGACACCGGTGACCCGTGAAATATGCTGCGGTCTCTGCCAGCCCGGCCCGGCCCGGCCCGCGAGGTCTGGGTTCCGCGAGGTTCAGCCTTGCTGGCGGATGGGAGAGGGCGGGCGGCAGCGGGCCGGGTGCTCACGGAGCAGGCGAAAGGGTCTGGCACGGCCGCTTTCCACCAGTACGCGCGGTAGTAGAGGCACGGGCTTACCGCCACAGTTTGCCGGGACCAAGGGGTTGGGTATTAATCGTCCACAGCACATCATTTCTTGCTGTCAGCACGGGAACAACAAAATCAACCGGGAAACAAAGAGAAATACATCGCGCAGCTTTCTTACTCGGGAAGTAGAGGGGGCAATGTAATGGACAGAGAGCGTGCTGATCGCATTCAGACCGAAGCTGTAGGCAAACGTAGCGCCGCGTTAAAGCTACTTAGTGTTTGTGCCGGAGGTAAAGATGCTCCGTAGAAACAATACATACAGCTCAACTGCAGCTAAAACAATTTATCCTGAGGAAATTCAGGTTAGAGCTCAGTGCAGAGAACGTGGTTGTGTGTAGATGTGCGTTTTATATACGTATTTATGTATGTGTGTGTGTGAAGGAGGGAGAGCGAGTGTGAGAAAGAGAGAGTAAATAACGAGAACAAGTACAATGGATCGGTAATAAACAATTGCAATTGGGAATGGCATGAACTTTGTGCATTGGATTAACCTCAAATGACCCTACCACAATTGTATTTATTTAACCAATTTCATAACAGGTTGCTACTGACATATACACAAAAAAACTTAATGATCAACAACCACTCTTTTTTCTTTTCTTTTTTTTTTTTTTTTAGAAATACAAGTTTGTTTGTTTTTTTAAAAAATCATGTCAATTTGTAATTATTTCGTGTCTCAGCACTGAAATCAAGGCATGGGATTTCTTGAAGAAGAAGGCAATGTGGAGGACATTAGATGACTCTACCATGGCAAGAGGTAAGAGGAAAGGTAAGCTTCCTGCATATTATTATGGTTATGATGATCATTAACTAATATGTGTCATTATGGTGCACTAGGATCCCATTAGGGTGGCTGGGCCCAGTGCATTTTCCTACTCGGTCTAGCATGTAATGATTCCATGTAACCAGATTCTTGAGAAAGGACAGGTTACGTAAACATTTACTGATGTGGAGTAACTATACTATTTGTACTCTGATATGCAGGAAGGAAAGTGTTGATTAACACAGAAGAAAAAAAAAAGCGAAATTAGCTGATTGCATGCTCATAAGTGCAAGCTGTCATTGAACTGCTTTTAAAATAGACACAGCTGGGTGTTTGTGTTGAAAAATTTCTTGTGTTTTTGCTAATACTGAAATAAGCATGATTTTGTATACCAAACATTTTCAGATCATTAAAATTTGTAATCTGTGCTGGTTTAAAACACAAAGAAAAGAAACAGATTCATTTCGCTGTAAAATTTGCTGATATTATATTAACTCAATCAGGTCTGTACAAATGGTGCAGTGTGCCTTATCAAATCTCTTTGATCCTTTTAATACACAAAGTGCCAAACGTGTGTATTGTTTGTTAACATTGAACATTTTATTCAAATCCCAGCTCTGTAGTGAACTGGAGGAGTTCTTGTTTAATGTAACACTGACATCGCTTGTTGAAATTTTAATGCCTTGAGGTGTTTCTTAGGTCAAAGCTGAGTTTACTTTGCGTTGTGATCGGGGATGAAAACGTAACAGGGAAGAAAATAGAAGTTTTATCTTTTTTGCGTTTCTGAGCAAAAGAAGCACACTCTAAAAACATCTGATGATCTATATCCAACAGTCGGTCATTTGTCAGGGGTGCAGAATAAAGGTCTGTGCACAAACTTAAGATTTATATTTTTTTTAATGCCATGGATATACATTTCTACCAAAAAAGGAAATGTTTTGTCCAATATGTAGTACATATCTTTCTAAGTCCATGAAGATTAATTCACTGTTTACAGGACAGAAAAGAATATGTAAGAGAAGCCACGTCAATTATTATTTCTGCTGGACTTTAACTTTCAAGTTTGGGGTTTTTTTGGTTTGTTTGGTTTTTTGTTTTTTTTTTTCCTCTTCAGCAGAAAATTCACCGTTTATAAAACTGGAGATATTTACTTTGGAAATAGGGGAGTCTTGCTTTAACGCCAGTTCCTCCCGAAGTTCTGCCCCGACCACGACTCTCCTTCACTTTGGTGGTACCTTTATGTGTTGGGGTACTTCAGTGCGCAGCAGGTTTGACCCCTCAGCTCTGGCTAAACTCGAACTCTCTTAAGTCTGTCATGGCAGCATTTTCTAACAGGGAAGGTTTTGTGGGGTGTCTGGAGAAGAAGCTTGTGCTTGGAATGGAGGCACACGGCCCCAGCCATTCGAAACACGGGTGGGTGTGCAGAGGGGAGCCGGCTCGCTGCAGAGTGTGGATGCTCCCTCACCTGTGTGCTCGCCGGCACTGTGGATCCGCCGAACCGAGCGGCGGGGATGGGCTGAGAGTATCCAACTCCGGGGTTAGGATGGGGGTGAATAGCTGAGCTAAAACGTCCTGGCTGAAGTGCCATTCAACAGCGATCTCCGTACAGCTCTTGGGTATAACTCGTAGGGATAGTGTTTCGACCACACACTTTTATACTTTTTTTTCTTTTTTAAATTCTTATTTTATTTTTAAATTAAAGGCCAAAGGAAAAACAGACCCTCTCCATTGTACACTCAATGGATATAGCGTACTGCCTTTGCACGTCCCCCTTCCCCCCGAGCCCCAGCTCCAGCGTTCAATCCCCCTTCACATGGGTATAGTGGCTCTGTACTCTCGGGCTCTTTCAAGGGGTTAAGCTGCTAAAATGTACTGACAGCTTAAGAAATGAATGAGGTTTTTTTCAGCCATGAAGAAAGGGTATTTAATAACCACGCTTCGATGGCATTATGCTTCTAGGAAACGAGTTGGGACACTTTGGTTTAACAATCAGTAATATCACATTCCTGACAGTAAATGCCTCGATGTACGCATATATAATTCTATTCCCACTTGACTATAAGCTTGCCTTATTTATTCCAGGTTACCTGGGCAATTAAGGTAAGGGCTTCTCAGCAGACATTGATACCCTGCTGCTAAGGCATGGCGAATGGGGACGGAGCAGCACAGTAACAAAGAGAAAGAGGTAGTCAAACATTTTGAAGAGGGGTGAATGGGACTGAAGGTGGATGGATGGATGAATGAAGGCAAAGAGGGAGAGGAAGAAACATTCAATGGTCTACATTTCTATCTGCATTTGTAGATTTAAGTTTAGTGTCCACCTCTAGCCAACTTCCAGTTAATCCTCAACAGCTTCTAGTGATTAGAAGTTAGTCTATTTAGCATGCCGTATCCTTCTTCCATGGGTTTTAGTTACAAGTTACACGATTAGGATTGCGAGAACAGTAGTGAACTAAACTTCCCAGTAAGAGGTCTTCACACCAGGGAAGTGTTACTTTGCTGCAGCAGCCCTGCCTCGTCAGTCATTAGGAAGCTGCAGGTTGTCAGAGGCTTCTCTTGCGCGCACACAAGCGCAGACACACACACACACGCACACACAAAACCACAGCACTAAAACTAAATTAAGAAGCCGATGATTAAGACAAGCGTCTACAAGGCCTGTCATTTCAGCATCCTTCCATCATAACATTGTGGCACCGAGAAATTTGCTTGAAAACCCTGGAAAAAAATGTCTATGGGAGAGCCTCATGTTTGAGGCTGTTAATATCAAATATAGACTGGGAACTGCCTCGGATGCAAGATAGTATTCCACAGGGGAAAGGAGCACTGCAGAGACCCTGGAGCTATCCACACACTCTGGAAACTCTGGTAAGTATCTCTACTTCTTATTGCAGCAGGTAGGCATTGTGTGACTGGAACTGGACCGGGTTTGGAATCCGCGGCTATGTACCCTTTGGGGACTTCGGGGAACTCCCCTTAAAGTTAGGGGGTGACTAATAGTTATTGGCACTCGGTGCCTCTTTAAGGAGAGCAGCTCATATTGTGTCGAAGACCTTACAAGCACCCTTTAAATACAAACATTTTAAGTTCCCCTCCCATGCATCCCCATCCCTGTTGTTTTCGGGCTAGTGGTGTTGTGTCTCTCCCCTTTCCCCTCCCCCCCTTTTAGCTCTCTAGTCTTCCCGCCCCCCACCCTATTCAGAACTAATTGCTCAGTTACTTAAATGTTTCAAGAAGAGCTAAATTTCTCTATCCGATGATCTTTTGAGAAGCTGCACTGTACCATAAAGAAGTCAGCGGGATACTGTATACCTTAGAGGAGCCAGCGCATCTAGGGAAGAGGTAGCGTTAAAACAATGACATTAACAAACTAAATGCACAGAGTTTCCCTCCTGTTGAACTTTAGGGAGTTTCTTGGGCGGGCAGAGATTGAACGGAGAACGTGGAAATGGGAAACAATGGCTGTAGGGTCCAGAAGGCTTTGCTAATGTCGTAAGCGAAAACAAGACAGAATAGTGACAGAAAGAGATCCGAGTAAACACTGGAGTATACATTTCCCACGGCGGCTACGCTGGGTGGAGAGGTCTGAATTAAATCGCCTTAATAAAAAACTGAAGATTTTATTTATTTAGTCCTGTAGATGTACAATGACATCGACAGAAAGTCTATCTAGGGAGTGTAGAGCATCCACTAGATTTATCGTGTTCAGCTGCTACCGCCAGAATTTTTCAGAAGAGAATATTTTTATACTCGCTGACAACTTTAAGATTTGCGGTTTGTTAGATCCTAAATGTCGCTTTTATTTTATATGCCAGTGTGCAGAAGAGAGCCGTCACACCTGCCTAGGCAATAGATGTCCCCGTGTAATGAGAGTTCTCCCTAATTTAGGAATCAAACAAAAAATTAAAATATCCATTAAGAATTATCCACAGAGTTATGCAGAAGACGATAATAAAATACGAAGAAATGGACAAGTTATTTTCTTATCGAGGCGAGGTTTAAATACATAATTTTATTTCTGCTGTGTTTACTGTTAAAACGTTCTAGGCCAGTGCATTTGTCGGCCTTATGATATTGAATTAAAGAATGGTGAAATAAAATACGAGGGAAAAGAAAGATGTAGAGGAAAAAACCACAAATAGTGCTGGAAGAAGACTTCTAGCTACTCTTTGACTCCTAAGGAACTGTTGCTGGAATATTTTCATGGTGTTGTTCTAAAGCTCTTTAGCCTCTTATAAAGATAATCTTTGGCAAATGACACATGTATCTGGTTTTGCAGTTTTTCGGTGACTCGAAAGAAAAGACGCCCTCTCCCCCGCCCACCCAGCTTCCACCCCTTCCCTAGCAGAAGGACAGATACAGTCTCTCTCTCTTTCTCCCAGCGCTGTTTCCACCCCGGCGCTTAGCAAAAGGCATCCGGGCGCGGGGGGGCGCCGGTGCCCGAGAATGACCATCCATCCGTCCGTCCCTCTGCCCTACCTGGCCGCACCGCCCCCGTCGCTGCCCGCTTGGTGCCACTCCGTCCCGTCGTGGCTCTCTCCCCGCACCACATCTCCACCGCACCCCTCGGGTCGGCGAGGTCTCGGACTCGGCCAGATCACCTACGGATCCAATTTTTAGGGCCTACAAAAGCACACCATCCTCCTCTATCCTATCGCCCCCGCCCCGCCCAGGGGTCCCCTTGTAACCATAGCAAAATGCCCGGTGTAACGCGAAAGCCATAAACAACTGTACACCCTTCTAGGAGAAAGCGTTCGGCAGTCTGGGACTAAAGGCGGTGTTGGCTTTCGCCGTGCGGGGCTCAGGCGTGAGGACGTGCCGGAGCGAGGTGCCGGCTCTCACCCGCGGCGTGACCCGCACTTGGCGGGTGTCGGGATGACGGGGCTGGCTCTAGCGCCAAAGAGGCTGCCCGCGAAGCAGATTCTGCTCGCTCCTTGTTCTCCTGGCACGAGGAGGGCTCGCAGGAGCTGCCTCTTTATGTAGGTTGTTCTCAACACTTTTTATATCTGTCAGGGTGGTCTCCATGTTTTCTTTCTTTCATTCTTTCTTTAGTGGAGCAAGGGGCTTGTTGGATGATTATAACCGCTACCACTTACAAATAAGTTTCTTGGGGAAGGGCTGATATCGTACCCTTGATATCAGTGGGTGTGTCCATGTATTATTTTAATATGATATGCCTTTTATACAGAATTTGTTTTCCTCCTCCCTCCCTCCCCAACCGCTCCCCCTTCCCTCTCTCCACCCCCCCCCCGCTTTGTTTCTGGAATTTGTTTCGTTTTTAAAGCACCAGCACAAACAAACAAACACACAAAAATGACTGGCAACAAGTTAAATCCCATTTGGGCCCCTCCCATCGAGCACGGACCGTGCCTTGCTAAAGCCTGTAGTTTGTAGTTTTGTCTCGACAATAATTTGACCAAGAAAGAGAAGTGGCTGCAGACAGACTCTCCTGGGAGAGGAAAAACAGAGAGTTCTCCTGGGATGCATCCCCTTTGTGTGTTTCCTTCTCTCCATCTTTTAGACGGGACATTCACATAGGCGCTCACACACGCAGAGGTTATGTTTCCTAGCAGTCTTCAGAAAACAACGTTTATTACAATCGAGTTATAAACTCCACCTAAATAATGAAAACATGCCGTAGCTTCGGAAACTCCAACAAATAAGTAATTTCCATTTGTCTACTAGCAGAATATCGCAGAGGATGACATGACACTTTATTTTCACATTCATTTCAAAACACCAGTGAGAAGGCTCAGAAGTCGTTGTACACGTTGGAATTAACAAAATGATACTCGTAAATCGGGTTTTTAGATTTTTTTCTTCCTTCCAAGGCGCCTACAAGCTAATTTCTGTGGCTATATTAGAGAGGGAATCCGCAAAAGCAAGAAGCGTAGTTCTCACTGAGCGCCGGGATCGTGTCCCGCTATAGCTTCACTGAAAGCATCTCACAGTGAGCCACCCGCATTCCCTCGCCTTCCCTTAGTTTCACATTACAGAATAGCAGAGAAAACATTCATGTTTGACTGTACCGAAGAAATACCTTTTTACGCAATCGCACGGTTTGCGAACGACAGTTTAACTTTATCTCTTGTTTTGTCATATGAAATTAACTTGTGAAAGCCTTTATATCATTTTTTGATTTGTGTTTGTCGACAACGCGGATCATATCTCACCGCGTTGATGGTTGATACAATTGCTAAATTAAAGGCATGCTTTCGGCTTTGGAAAACAACAACAAAAACCCAATCATCTGAGAGCTCATTCTCAGCGAAACAACCCGAGGAGCAGCAGAATAACTCAGCGCAGTGTTTTCTATAGGTGTACTGTGTCTCCACATATTTCTGTGTCATTCTACGTCTCTATTGTCTTTTTCTAAAGATAGCCAAGTCACTCCTGGGCTTCTCACCTATATTCACCACCTGAAAGGACAGTATATAATGGCTCTAAATTCTTGAAGGAATGTAATTGACGTGGTATTTTCCCCGTGTCTTTATTCTTCCGTGGTAAATACTAGCAGCTGAATTGACATGTTCCTATGTTTGAGCCACAAGAAGTTCACCAAAATAATTGTAATAAAGTCATCAAACCATTTTATGCACGTGGGAGATTTTTTCCTCTCTGCTTATATTCTGCTTCTCATTTCCGAGGAGGATACCTCATTGAGTCCTGCGGCCTGGTTTAGGCACTTCTCCGGACTTTCAGATTTTCAGTCTAAAGCTTTCGGTATGTTTGGGCTGAAATTATGATTTTCCACATTTCAAAAGGGACGAGGCTCTATTTATAAATGTTATAGGAGGTTTCGTTAGTTCAGGAACAACAAAACAGGAATAGAACGGCAATTTTCAAGAAAATAGTATTTCAAAATATAGAAATAAAAAAGTAGCGGAGATGATGTATAATTCAATCAAATTACAGAAAATTGCTTTAAAATTCAGAACAGTAGCGATCCATTATGTCTCTGTTTTATTAGTGACAAGTACAATTACTCTAAAATAAAGAACAGTGGTGAATATATAATTGGCTGTAATCATGTTAGTGTTTGAATAAAAATGACGGGGACATTTAACACTTTGACAACAAAATGTTCAGAAACAACTTATTTATTCAAACAACTTATTTATTCATCCACGTGAAGGAGAAACACACTTTTGCTTACGATAAATCCAGAGGTTTTCACTTTAAATAAAAATATAACTAAAAACATATTAATTATTTTATTATCCAAAGCTCAATAAAGTCTCCTGAGTATGACTGTACTATTATTGATTACTCAGTACCCAAAGGACGCCATCTACAGGAAAACGTCTTTAGGTTGAAAGCCTATCTAATCACTGTTGACTTAAAAATACCCCAAATCTGAGTTAATATTCCTCTATAAACCCGGCTCCGATTTTACCCACAACACTGATCACAATATTTTCTTTGCAATTGCTGCTTGCGATTTAATTCGTTATAATTTGACATGACCTAGGAATCTGTTACAGGAGGCCTTTTCTCTGAGATACGGCGTTTAAAAAAATACATTAAACTCTACGAAGTAGCAATTTTTCTCCTTCTAAAGCAACTTTTTTTTCCTCTCAGGACTGACTTGCTCGTCCCTGAAAATGCAGAACAGCCCATGAGATCTCTCCTTTCCACCAAGCGTGTGGAAGATGCTTGCAAAAGAGCCCTGAAAACAAAGCAAAACAACTTGATTGAAGGCAGTTTGTGCAACAATTGTGTCATGGAATATCTAACATTTCTTTGTCTTTCAGTTCTTTCCTTTTAGATAGTTCAATAAATATCAGCTATACCCAGCATACTCTCATCTGTTCTTACAATGCATCCTTTGCCCCATAGCTTGATACTTAAAGGTGCCATTTAGCCGTAGCCCAGTAAGGGCTCAGGAACCGATCGCAGCAGAAAGAGTGCCCCTTTACTATTTTGACCACATAAATAGTAAATAGTGGGGATGGCATATTCCTTCCATGATGCAACTCCAAAAACTGAGTACAAAGTACAAACTACTAGAAAATACGAGGAGAGCTAGAAGAAACTTTCAGGACATGTCTCCCTGGGGACTTAAAAGAAAAAATATCGGGTTTAATCCTGAACGATTTTTTTTTTCCTTTGCCTATTTTAATTTCTTATTTATCTTCCCCTCTCAACAAGTCTCGAAACTTCTGCTCCTGGAGAGTCTGTGTGTATCCGTGCTCATAGCGGGGTGAACCCCACACCGACCCGAGCGGGTCCCTCCTGCCGTGCGACGAAACTCAGCTCCGTCCTACCGCGCCTTCACTGCCGGCTCCCAAGGGTCTCTCCTGCCCAGGCGGGTTTCGTCAGCATTTGTAAAATAAAGTAGCTCTGGTTTCTTTCCACCTGAGGCCGGTGGTATGAATGGGCTTGTTAAAATTCAGGGGGGGATTAAACTATGCAGTGAGGAGTCAAAAGCAGAGGTGCGTTGGCACAATGGCCGAGGAAAATGACCCATGGTACAACCTCGATTTTATACGTTATTTTGTAAACTGGGGACAAAAACCTGGAAACTCTTGTTATTTGTGCTTCCACTGGAATCAGGCTCAAAGTTCATACCGAAGGCCTCCCTCCATCTTTTCACTTCTGGGCATTGACGATGAATGTTCCAAATCTAGAGACTGTGTCTTATTGCTGTTTTTAGACTTGAGGAAAGCTCAGGAGAGGAGGTTTCCTTCCCTGGGGCTAGCCGCTCCCTCAGGCACCGCCGGGGCCTGGTGGTTCCCTCCCTGCCGGGAGCCGAGGCGAGGGTGCCCCTCTGAACCATGAGGTCTGTCAATTCTCGGGTGCCTCGTACCAAACCGCAGATGTCAGCCTTTGCACTACGTGTTCGGGCTGCTAATGCGGGCACTTCACACAGCAGAAATGCTCAGCTCAGGAGCTTTTCCCAGGGCCAGCCGCCGACTTCGTGCGTCGCATCTGCCTCTGGTGGCACCGGAGCTCCGTGCACAGTGGCCTTTGCCATATTCCCCTGGAATCCAAGCACCCGCAGTGCTTTTTTGCCCTCTGCAAGCCGGCCAAAGCACAGACTGCTTACATCTCTGCGGGGCACACTGCCGAGGTTCCCGCCTCAGCCTCCCCAGGGTCTTCCGCAGAGACCTTTTTTCTTTGTAATTCACACCCATACTCCCCTCACCTAGCAGGCCCCCTCCACTCTCCCATATCGCCAATCAAGGCAGCCGCGGCCGGGGCCGCAGAAAGCCTCGCCTTCCCCGGGACCCTGAGATTCCCCCTTGGGATCCCGTCCCGGTGTCCAGCGGAGGGGCGAAGGCTGTCTGGTTCCGCCCTGGCAGGGCCGTGTCCGGCCGAGCCGAGCGGTGCCCGGAGGCCGCCCCGGGTCGGGAGCGCAGCGGCTGCGGCGGCGGCGCCTCCAGAGAGGAGGGAGCGCGATCCAAACAGCGCCAGCGCCATCTCGCGGCCGGGAACCGCCAGCGCCGGGCGCGCCGCTGCCCCACCGTGCCAGGGGCGGCCGGAGCCGGCGGAGCGGCCGCTGCCCGGCCCGCCCGGGCGCGGGGGGACACGGCCCGCACCCCCTGCCCAGCTCCACGCGGCTGCCCGCCGGCTTTCTGAGCGTCAGGCACCGCTGTGTCGCCCCTGAAACGCCCTTAAGTTTTCGGTGCGGTGTTGGTACCGGTACAAAACGCATGTCGGTTTTGCGTTTACGCACACGGAACGCTGAGAAAAGAATTTATAATTCTTTAGTCTCCCCCTCCTCCCCCCAAAAGCCCTCCATGAAAACAAAGCAGACACGCAGGAGTGGCAGTCCCTGCCATCTTCCCTCTGAGAGATGTCCCCGCGGGCCGGCACCGTCCCTGCACGCACTGCTGGGGCACCTCCCGGACCTGTGAAGAACGCGGGGGGGGGGAGAAGAAAAAAAAGAAACAATGTTGTGAAGACACTGCTGGCGAAAGGAGCCTTCAGTATTTAAATCCTAGTGTCAGCTCTCATTAACAGCTCAAGTCATCTTTTCCCCGGGGCAGACCTTGTCTGGTCTATCGACTTAATGGAAAACAAAACACATGTTTGTATTCTATTATTGCAGTCTCGTTCCTTGGCTTGCAAAGAGGGACAGGCTTCGATTGTGCCATGAGGGGCTTCCCGAAGCGACAACGCTTTTCCTTCGTTCCTCCCTCCTACCCTCCCAGGAAAAGATAAGGATTGCGGCGTCCGTCTTCTGCCCTCACTCATGAATAGGAACTGCAATGGCAGCCACAAGAAAAGGCTTTCACTGAAGCCGCAGAGGCTAAAAATAGTCCAAGAAAAATAGTTATTGGTATGTTCAGCCAAAATTAGCGAAGCACAATAGTCTCTGCGGGAAACTTTGGGGGTTATTTGTGCATAAGGTGAAGTGTTCAGCGGCTCGGATACAGCTGCCAGGACCGCAGCATCTCCCAGGGAGGCCGGCCGTGAGGAGACGGGCACGCTAAGCAATAACAAGCGACAGACTGAGAGTTTCGAGACAACCCAAAACAAATAAACAAGCTGTCCCTAGTCTCCCACCGGGAAGGTGGCTTTTGTAAGGCAGCAGAGAAAGTTTTGAAGAGCTGCAGACATTTTTGCAAACGTATTTTAACTGATCTGAGCAGTTGGAGCAAATTGGGTGGTTGTTGATTTGTTTTGTTGGTTTGGTTTTTGTGTGTGTGTGTATAGTTTTTTTGTTGTTTTTTTTTTTTGGGGGGGGGTTCTTTTTTTTTTTTTTTTTTTAAATAAGGGGGGGGAAAGGGGGGAAAAAAAA
>NW_016690263.1:2721283-2729434 GCF_001604755.1 Lepidothrix coronata
GATTGGGGCGGTTGAAGCAATTTGGGTGGTTTTTGTTTTTTTTTGTGGTTTTGTTTTTTTGTTTTTTTTTGTGGGTTTTTTTTTTTTTTTTTTTTTTTTTTTTTTGGGGGGGGTTTTTTTTTTTTTTTTTTTTTTAGATAACGGTAGGGAAAGGGTGAGAATAACAGCTTGATAAAGGAAGGAATAAATTTCTCACCCAGCGAAAGCAGGAAAGGTCCGTAGAAGTGGCGACCTGACTTGAACAAGTGAGAGGATTCTGGTGTAAGAAAAAGAAATTATTAATTTCATCACGTCCTCAGTGCTTTCCCTGAGGTAGGGATCTGTGCGGAGTGTCAAGCACAGGGCACTTGAACATGACAAGAGTAACCAATAGAAATGAGCTGTCTTAATGTTCATCTCTTTGCTCTCCAGCCATCTCCAACTGACCTCCCCCCTGCCCAGCCCCGCTTCAGGACGCGCAGGTCTCAATAGGAAAGGTGCGAATGTGAAATTGCCCAGAGGCAGCATCTCTCACGGGGTGTTCCTTGAGCGGCTGCGGAGTCCCAGCGGAGGGAGCAGGTCTTTGGGCCTGGGTCCCTCTCCCACGGGGGACCCCAGCACCTCGGGCATAGAAAGTAGGGCCCCTAACTTTCGCGCTTTCGAAGCGTCGTTTTCTCTCAAGTGCTTGGCTGTAAATAAACGCTATGGCACTGACAACACAGCCGTCCTGCAGTCAGAGCGGAGGCTGTCTCTGCACCTTTCCTCTGCAACACACGCCGTCAGCGTTTTAATTCCAGCTCCAAAGGGAACCTGCAATTATGAGCCCCCCTCGTTCCCTCCCGCTCACATTCTCTTGTCTGAAACATCCACTGAGGAAGGTTATTTGGATTGAGAATAAAATCAAACAGGGAGGGTTGGAAGAAAAAAAAAAAAAACAACATAAGCCCAACAACTCAGCAAACCCTTCCATTTGCTATTTACAAACCTCATTGTCATGCTTCACTCAGGCTGTCTGCCTAGCTTGGGGAAATAAATGTGACTGAACCAGAGACAAAGCCGATGCAGCTGTATTTGAATTTCTCAAACACTGTCAAACATGCTCTTGTCTCATAATTCTCGGAGTTGTTGTTATTATTATGAATATCATACCTAATGTGAACGTACTCTAAAGAGGGCTGCTTGGCAGCAGAGAGATCTCATTCCGATCAGAAATGCACAGAAATTTCTTTAGCAAAGAGCTAAAGGCTCCTTTTCCCTCTTGCTTGGAAGCCTAGGCAGATAAACTAAGGAAAATTCGAGACCTGTAATTTCCTTCCCCAGAAGGGAGTAGGTTTGACTGCCTAATTTCCCAGGTGATAACCCACTTCGGTAGCCCGGCGCTGCAGTCGCGGTGAAGAGCAAGACGAGTTCACCGGTCCCTTGCAAGGGAAAGGTGACCGCTGGCTGACTTGTCCTAGCCGTCATGTCAGCTTCCCTCTCCGGGGGTTATTAGGGGACTGCCAGTATGCTTGGTGTTACCAGGGCTGTCAGGAAGCAGAGGTTCTTGCCCTCGACTCCTTTGGAGAGGAGGAGGCTAAAACACTCGGGGGCCGCTACAGGAGATTGTCTTTAAGGGGTACCTGGGAGCATTCCCATATACCTCGCGTTAGCTGCCCTGTTTCTGACGGGAATGGGCAAACCGTGCCGGCACCGTTTCTAGGCCCCAAGACGCTGGCAGGCCGGGCCGAGCGGGGAGCGCCACGGAAGTGCAGGGAAGCCCGCCTGCCCCGGCAGTGGCCCGGTTGCGTCGGCGAAGAGCCTCCGCCCTCGCCTGATCCCGCCGCCTCCTCGGGCAATGCCCCTCGACGTGTCGGGAGCGGCAGCACCGCCAGCCCTGACCGGGAAAGAGTCCCGGGTCTTCGGCGGCTGCCCGGGCCCAGCCCTTGGGTCCCCCTGCTCCGCCCGCGCCCCTTGACACCTTCTCCAAGACCCATCGCCTGCCCGGGTGCACTATCATGTCAAGCGGCACCTGACTCCCGGGCTTTGGGGAAAAAACTGGGGTCTTGCAGGCCGGGGAGACCGATCTCGCGCCCCACGGTGTAAGCTCAATCCTCGCGATCTCCCCAGCCCTGCTTTTTTCTAACTAGCTTCTTCGTTGTCACACCCCTACGATGGCCCTTCCGAGCTCTCCAGCGGGGAAGAAGCCTCGTGTCACCTCTCCCCGGCAGGACCACCGCCCGGGAGCAGGGCCGCCCTCTCTCCCCAGCTCGTTTTGCTCCCCCCGTGCTCTCGGCGGTTTTCGTTGCACGGTGTCCTTCAGTGAGTGGAAGCAGGAAAATGAAAAGTAATGTGATCAATTATTGGTTTCAGACCATACTTATGGACGGGTAGAAGTAATAATAGTTATTTACTTTGCGGAAACGTTTATTTCACACTTGGTATATTGCCTTACAGTCGGAGAACCGATGTAGGAAAAATAAGCACAAATAAATTAACGTAGGAAAAGTACAGTTTTAGCAAAAGGTGATCCTTCTCCTGTCTAATTTTCGCGTGTGCGTTTCTTCCTCCTGACATTAATTTAAACCAACGAAAGGGCTAAACAGATTAATCTCTAGCCCTCAAATCAAGCAAGAAGCAAAATACTAATTTACTTGTCCGCCCCCTTCATAAAAGAATATTTTTTTCCTTTCCTTCAAATCGTGGCTGATGAACAATCCAAAATCAAAGCAGTCAGGAGGGCAGGAGCCCGGGTGGGTCTTTCGAGGGTATGGCCCCTGTACCCCTGTTCTCCCCTTGGTCCTGCGGTCGCCCGTTCTCCCTCCCTGCCCGGGTTGCCCGGTATCGCCTCCTCTCCTGGGCACAGGGCTGCAGGCTGCTTTAACGCCTTCTGACCAGGCTTTGTCCCTTTTGAGGCTTGTTAGATTCTGTAATTTGTTAGCAGAACTTCGTCTGCCTTCCCGCCAGCCCCCAGTGCAAGCAGGGTAATGTTGCCAGAGGCAGGGAAATACACATCGCTCTGTGACTCCACAGTCTTCGTAATAGCGCTTTCGTATGCACATGTCGCATACGTAGCTTACATCAGAGTGACCTTAGCGAGGGGAACAGGGAAGAGTGGGGGAGAGGAGAACTGAAAAAAAAAAAAATGCAATTCTACTGTCTATGTCAAGGATTTCAAGTAGAATAGTGCTTGATACCAAGGTAACACTTCCTTGTTGGGAGCTCTTGGTCTTTGAATTGCCTCAATTCCCATATTCGAGCTCTTTATTTTATCACCAGCGACTGTGTGCAACAGTTCCGCAGGTTGGGTGACCCGTACTAGCCACGGGCAAACAAAAGACGACTCCTAGTTGCCTGCAAACGCTGTAGAGCGAGTTACGCGACTGCTCAGTTCGTCCCTGTCAGGCGGAGCAGCCGCTGCCTCCCTCCCCGACACCTGTTCGCCGCACTGAAGCTGCCCCGGGCCAGGACTGCGGGTCTGCTCCGGGCAGAGAGTGGGGCTGGGAGCTCAGCAACCCGCGCTTTTGCAATCATCCCTTTCTCCACTCATTCTCACCCCCTCTAGTAGCTCCTTCGGTAAAGTTGATACTTATGAACCAGAGCACCTCGCTGCTTCATCTCCCAGGGCAAGAGCAAGAAATTCTGTAAAGGACAGGGCAGCCCATCAATACCTACAGCTATAATTTTTGGAAATGTGTTTTTTGTATTAGTCTGTAAGCCCTCTGTGAAATATGCAGTCTCCCGTCTGTTCTCTCCTTTGCTGACAGCAACGTGCTGCTCTTTTCCCTAGCTACCTAGTCTGTGTGCATTGCCCATAAACAATAAATCAGATAGTGTTAGCTGGATTCAGAGCCTTCAATATCTTCCTCCCTGTTCTGTTGTTGGGGCTGCCCCTAGATGAGGTCCCACCAGCACCGTGAGATACTGACTGTCAATGCACTTCAGGGCCCTTGCCTTGTGCCCTGGTCCTGAAGGACAGTGAATAGGAACGAAGATGAAACTCAACACTCAGCTGGACCACTGTCCCAGACCTGCAGATCCCTCCATGTAGCACAGCACTCCCTTTTGCAGCACAACCTGCTCAGGACTCCAGCACCAGATATTCCCAAGAGAACAGATGTTGCACAGACTGTTTGGTTTCTGACCCTGCTTTTCAGTGCATCTTTCCAAACTGCCAGCTGGTCCAGCCAGAGAGTTCCTCTGTTCCCTCAGGAGAAACATGGTAGCTGAACGTATCTTTATGTTTACAGTCCTGATAGAAGGGACAAAATAAAGGAGGAAGACATTTGCTCTTCAGACCCACAGTTCTGGGGCTACTTTGGCACAGTGTTGCTGCTTGAGCAGCTCTTCCTCCAACAGTAGTACACTTCACACTTAGATAAAGTTCTTCCAATTTGTGAGCCAGTTAATTGTCCTGGTAACTGTCTGAGATTATAGCCCTATATTTCAGACAAAGTAAGGCAGATAAGTTAAAACTTTATAATGACAAATTACTTGAATTTTTTTCCTCAAGTGAACTATTTCAGTTGAGTTAGATAGATCACTTTAGATAATACAATACCATCTGAAAGCTACAAGAAAGTTTTCAACATATAAAAAAAATGGCTATCTTCTTTAATCTCTGGGAAAGATAATTGTTTGTCCTTGCTGTTTGTTTTGCATTCTTGAAGTATATCTTTTAAGGCATAATACAAATTTTGAAATCCTATATATGCATCTTTACATTACATAGTAATGGCTTTCCACAAGCTCTGTGGGAGGCGACATTTCAGCAAGATACTTCCCCTCGACTTTGTTTATTTCAGCAGTATAAATTCTACCTCTGGTGATAGCTGTTAACTTGGCAATGTGAAAAGTGCTACATGATGTGTACTGTGCTCAGTCAGCTCATCAGAAGCTTACCAATTATGACTGTGGAGCCCATTCTTCCTGCCACAGCATGCCACCCACCATGCATAACCGGGACAGCTGATTTTTACATGTGCATAAAATGTAAAAGTATGCACACATTTACACAGAACCCATACAAAGCAGGAACAATAAGTCTGATGCTTCTTAGAAGCTTTTTTATTTCCTGCAATAGCTCATACACAGGCCATAGTAGATAATATTTTGCTCCCCTGCCTGCCCCAGAAATGTAAAAAAGCAGAGCTTTTAAACCCCACCCTGCAAGAGGATGAGTTTTGTACCTGTCAGGCAATCAGGACACCTGTGTTATGGCCAAACTTTCAGGATGGCTGTGAAATAGGAAGTTGCAGCTATCAGTATTATCCTTCTTACCTGGGACTTGGTCTCCATCCACGTCTTCAAAGTTCTTGGGAAAGGAGGTAGTGGGAAGCAGATTGTGCACTCAATTAAATAATCAAAATATGCTGGAATGGCCCATGAGTTGGGCTTCTAAGCATTATGAAATGAAGAACTTTGTTAACAAAAGCCTTTGTAAGCCTGTTTCTACAGGATGAAATCTGATCTCTCTTTAAGGTCTCCTAATGACATTAGTGAGGCAAGATTTAATTCTAGAGAGATGCTATTTGTCAAGCACATAGGTAATGTTTGAGCTTCAAAAATAATGTTACCTTTGAGCATTAATTTTCGTTTGGAATATCCAACTGAACATAGAAAATCCAGACTGCACTTTTTGTTAAGATGTGATTTGCCCTTATCCAAAGATATTAATTTTTATTTTGAAGCAACTATTTACAAAGCAATTTAGTGCCAGAATCTGTCACCTTTGGCTGTAGTTTCTTTTGCATCAGCTAAAATAGAAGTAACTTGTTCAAGTAAGCAGAGTAACACTAGTGAAAAACCAGAATAAATAATCAGAGAATCAAGACCTTTGAATAGCAAATGACTCCATAAATAGTCCCATTGATTTCAGCAGTATTTCATGGCATAAGTAGCTACATTAGTGGAAACAGCATACAAGACCCTTAGTGCTTGGACAGAGAAAAACCCCCATAAAGTTATTTAAAAAAAATTCAATATTGTATCAGTCAGTTGACATGTTACTAGCTTATTCTATGACTTACCAAGGACAGAATCAAATGAGTTAATGACAAGGATGACTCCTATGTTAGCTGCTGTGACAATTCAACACACCTGTGACATGAAAGCTGTGTCCCTTATTTAAAAAAAAAGAGAAAGCAAATAAAGCCACACCAGTGAAATGCTTTCCATTACCCTTAAGCAAATGCTTCTTTAAGCGAGGAAGAACATTTTAGCAGATGGAGTTGCCCCTTTCTGGGAGGTTTATGGACAGTATCAAAATATTAGAATGTCATAACACGGTCTCCCCCTGGCTCTATTGCACTGGATGACTTGGAAAAATTCTTTTGCTTGTTTTTCCTTGAAATCTAGTAAAGAACGAGATGAAGTCCAAACATACTCTCTTAATTATGTGGGTTTTTTTGGTTAAACACATTTCTTAAAAACAGAGAAGTGTTCTCTGGAAATGTTTTGCAGCATCTTTAAGCCTGAATATGAGAACTGTGTCTGGATCCAGAGATCAGTAAAACACCTACCCAGCTTAAAGTCTTCTGGAACCAACAAAACTGTTCCCTGGATCTAATTGCTGTGCTGTGGATCCATTTTTGAAAGTGACTCCACTTAGGGAGTCGGAACATGATGCACAAGAGCAGTGGAAGAAACCACGATGACTGGGGAACGTAACAGCCTGACTAGAAATGGCATCAGTGTGGCAGAATTGGGTTCCAATACCTTCCTGCTGGTACTGAACTTGATGTCATCATTCTTGGGGAAGTAGGTGATGTATTTCAAGTATTCAATAAAGAACTGCACACCCACGTACATGGTACCGCTGAAAACTTTTGTAATTACAGTAATTCTAACTACTGTACACATCAGCTCTGTCCTTGCCTTCCTCTCATTTCTTTCTTTGTATTCTTTTCTTGTCATATCACATAGTAACTGTAGAAAGCATTTTGTCCAAATACAAGCTGCTTGTTCTGACTGCCGCTCTGCTGTCAGCAGGAGCAGTATTTCAAATAAGATACTGGACATTTGCCTCTATGAATAGCTACCTCTTTGTTCATTCTAGACTGTGGAAAGCTCATCTACATCTTTTGAGTGCACATTTTTCATTGAGAACCTCTAGAGCACAAAAGGTGAAAAAAGGAGATATTTAGCTTTATTGTAAACAATTCTTTGTTGTGTCTCCTCAGTTATGACCAAGGTATGTCTATTTTCTGTTGTGTGGAGCATTCTTGTTCCTGTAAAGTTTTTAAGGGAAGCACTTTGAATAACATTGTACAGTGCTGGTTTTTCAATAGCAATCTGAAAGTAGTCTGCCATTGCTTCTCTTTATATACAATAGTAAAGTGACACAAAATGGATAAATATTTTTCTCTCTGTCAGGTGAGGATAAGGCTAACCACCCATGCTGTTATCCCATGGCTGAAGGGTAGGAGGATCTGCTTAGACCCCAAATTTTGGGGAAAAGGTCCTGTTTAGTGCTGACACTGTACATTGCAACTGAGGTTGGAGGAGGTTAGGAGGAGGCTGGTCCCCCATGGTTGACTTTTGTAACCTTTTGGGTTAGGAATATTGTCTTGCTGTTATAGGCTCCCTACTGAATTATTGATATCCTTGAAAGACAGAGGACAAAGAGAAGCTAATGAGATATTTTTGAACTAATATAGCAGTAAAAGATTCCAAGGAATGAATTTCTCACAACCTTACCAAAAGCCTGAGGTTTATTTGGTATTGGCTGTAATTCTGGACCCTAATCTCATAAAACCTCAACTCCATTCTGTTTACAAAGTGGGACTCTAATGTTAAAAGGAACTTTCTAGTTTACTAGTAAAAAGTTTCCCAAACTCTTAGAAAACATAAATGAATATTCAAATTATACTGTTTTCTGAAAATCACTTGTTTCTAAGCAAACTCGTGACATTTAGGGAGGGGAGGGATAATGCTTGGTTTATTGTTTTGTGGTGTTTAGATAATTTTTTTCATACTTACTCTAAATAATAAAAGAAAATTGAAAAGGATCTCTCAAAATACTTCCTTTATTGAGTGATCTAATTATGTCTTACTATATTTAAAAAAGCCAACAATGTGTAGTATGAATTTGTGAGGAATTTTAAGGGGTCTTGTCCCTAAAAATTTTTTTTCCTTTTTATTTTCTTTCCCTTTCCCTTTCCCTTTCCCTTTCCCTTTCCCTTTCCCTTTCCCTTT
>NW_016690263.1:2729486-2901243 GCF_001604755.1 Lepidothrix coronata
TTTCCCTTTCCCTTTCCCTTTCCCTTTCCCTTTCCCTTTCCCTTTCCCTTTCCCTTTCCTTTACCCTTACCCTTACCCTTTCCCATTCCTTTAGTTGTTTCTTTTCCTTTTTATTTCTTCTTTTCTTCTTTCCTTTTTTTTCATTTTTCCTTTTTCTTTCAAACCAACCAACCAAATAATCAGCAACGAGCCAAACAAATTTTTATTTTTTAGTTCTGCTCTGAGATAAATTTACTATCCAAGACAGTACCAGTCAGGAGCCCAGCAGTCCAGTGTTCTCTAATTACTCACAAACCTACCTCTGCAATATCGAGGCAACTTGATCTCACTGCAGCAGTAACAGAGCATCCGGTTTTACAAGCTTGAGAGTGATGGCATGAGAAGGAGTGAAAATTGACAGCAAGTTGACAGAATACTACTGGGACTACTCTGGGGTCCATCACACAGTCATTTTATCCCTATGCCACTAAAAAAACCTAACAAATTTGGCACCAGAATAGCTATTACGGGCAACTGACTTAAGAGTAGTGGGTTTTTTTAGGTGTTTGCTGTGAACGAGGTTTTTCTCTTCAGCCCCTGGGATTATCCTTATATATAGATGGAGACATAAAAGAAGATGGGTGAAAAAAATCAGACAGAAAGAGGAAAATATTTGTTCTCTCCATATGTATGCGTTGTGCTGAGTGAAGCAGGGTGCTGAGATGGACTCCTCAGATGCTATCACAGTAACTGCAATATCATGTAGCTGTATGTCTTCTTCAAGCTGCTCTGCAAAATTCTATAGCGTGATCACTGAGATGGCTATGTTCAATCTATACAATCCAAAAGGGGAATGCATTTTCTATTAGATATTGAGCTTATTTTCTGTTCCCTTGGGTGTTCAAAATTCATTGCAATAAGGAGTCATTTTATTGTCTTAGTACCCTGGTTGTGCTTTGATTTCTGTTGTCTTAATAGAAACAATAAAAACATATATTCTGAGAACAGCAGAGCTACTGAAGTGGTATTTTGAGGATTTGTATTTGATAATCTTACATTCTTTCTTTTGCCCCGTTGCTGCAGCTTTGACCATTTATGCTGAGCTTTATGCCCAACTCCATTAGACTTCACTTTCCAGTCCTCTCAGATGTCTTTCATGTCTCTAGATATCAGCTGTGCAGAGAACCTTATAGCTCTCAGTAGTTCAGAGCTACTTTTGCATTCTGGCAGAATACTTGCTGACTGGATAGCAAGAGGTCAATCAAAAAAGATAACTGCTGAGCTGTTGTGGGACACTGGCTCTCTGTCCTCTGTCCAACCACTAAATTAAGTGAAACTTGTGGGATTTCTCTTTAAGGCTTTGACCTCATTCTTGTCTTTGTCTGAAGCTGGCTAGCAGTATTGGAAAGCATGAAGAGTATGGGGACAGACAGTCAATGTATCTCAGGTGGATCAATGGCAAAATATGTGTAGGGCTAATTAAAAATAAGAAGGTAAATTAAAAAAAAACTTTTATCAGAAACAAAGTAATTTTTTTTAATGAACACTAATGTAACATATTACTATTTCATACAAATACTTTGAAAATTTCACTAAGAAAAATTTTTGATAGAGTTGGAGTAAGACAAAACCACATCTTTTAAAGGCATGATAGTTATGATAGTTAAAATATGATAGTTATGAGTCGGGCTTGGCTGAGAAAACAACATTTGAATCATGGTACTGACACTGAAGTGCTTTCTTTATTTTAAATTTTCATCTGGCTCAGAACTTTGCACACTTGTTGTGAGATTTTAACTATCTGTTAGCGCATTCAAGCTGTATCATAAATAGCAGTATTGAAAACATATGCCACAGGGGAAAGAAATCTGTGATAAAACCAACTGTCATTATGCGGTAATGAATTTCAGTCACTACTAACCTGGATAAGTGTCTTTTATAGGGAAACAAGTGGCTAATTCAGCAAAGAACAATGTGTGTAAAGCTTCCAAGTTTTTAAGACAGCCCTAGAAGAGATAATTCCCTTTTATCAATGGGAAAAATCATCTGGTACTAATTTTGAAGCTGAAAACATCTAGTTCATTAAACAGTGAGTAAGAGCAATATAGTAACAGTTTTCATATATGTAGAAGGGAAATCCTTTTAAGGCAGCAGTTTTAGGGTACCTAGTTATAAGAAAGAAGAAATAAATCACAGAAAAAATTTAAATGGAGTGTTTAATCACTCCTAAAGACAGAAAAGTGACTTGAAAAATATCAGTAAAGGCTTCATTATCTGGGAAAAATGAAAAAGTTTGACTGCATTATCAAATGTATGTAATGAGAATTATTTTAACTTTGGAGTGAGAAAGCTTAGATGGTCTCATTATTCATTCACAGTTTTAACTTCTATGATTTTTTGACTGAACTTCACGTTGAGGTCACTTTCCTCTCCTGTTTCTAGCTAGCATATAAAATAACTATTTATATTATGGCAAATAAGCAGTCAGGTTAGTGTTTGCATATCATGGCCACTGAGTATTTTGCTATTAGGACAACAGTCTGTATATTTCTTTCAAATTCTCTGTTTAAAGTAGGTTGTACTCCAGCTGCTGACTATTATGTTCTAAAACAGTGTTATTATCTCCAAGGGAATTCTGCAAGAAAACACCTCCTTCAGGAATCTTTCATTAAGGGCAGAGTTCATATACACACTCCCCCTCCCACCTACACGCCCACCCAGCTTGTACATGTATTGATATCTCCTTTAATGTAGAATTATAATTATAGATCATATTTTAGCATAGCTGAAAGCAAATAATTTCTCTTTGGAAGGATATGGGGTCAGTTGTAGGATCTAGGAACAAAATCAGCAAAAATAAAGCTGCCGGTTTCTAAGCAAGCAGTACATTAAATCCACATGACTAAACATCCACATGACTGAACTTGCTTGATTCAGAGATGTTTTCAAGATGCACCAAGGAGGGTGTCATTTCATAACAAGAAGAACAAGACTTTTGGAATCAGGTTTAACCCAGGGAGTAAGCTTGTAAGGTCTTACTGAGTTTATCAAAGCAAAAATAACATATTTGCACTGTCAGAGTATTCACTGGAAAATATGTTCATGTAAACAGGTAGGATGAAAATGTAACTTCCATCTAGGATTACAACCTGTAGGTTACTTGGCATAGTGTCATACAAGTAGTAGCAGAAAAACTTTGGCTTCATTGCTGTTGTTTGGATTTATGTCACTGTCTTAGAGGGGACAAAGTCTCATGGATGGTTTTTAGAAATTTTCTGAAATCCACCAACTAGATTTTTTTCACTGTGTTTTGGCCTCTGATATTTAAGGCATTAAGGAAAACTGTGGGGTTTGATAAAGCATAGACCTCGTCTGTGTTGTGCAGGTGAACCAAACAGGCCAGCACAGGATTAAAAGTTCCTCCGGTAGGGTCTCTTGGTCCTGAAGGACCCAGCTGGGCTGCTATGCAGGGATGGTAAAACCTTTTCCTTCGGGTGCGCTAGGCTGCTGCACTGAGAGCTTTGGGAGATACAGGCACATCCAGAGTTTCCTACATAGTGCCTAGTCCAAGTGGAAAGACCTTTTTCTGAGACAAAGCTCAAGCAACTTTCTGGCAGAGCCATGCCAATCAGTCATAGCACAGGCATTATACTGTTAGTATAAATAATGCCCAACAGTGTTCACCTAACATATAATTCTTCCAGAAGAGGATTTACTTTGCATCATTTGCAGCAAACCTGAGGGACCATTAACCTCTGCTGAAACACAGGATTGTATAGATCTGTTCTGCCAAACTGATTTATGGCAAACCAGAGATTCTCATGTCTTTGTTTTCAATTTGGAGAGCTGTTCTGCACTGAATGGTTTGTTTTTCCAGCACAAAGAAAGGTAAATCAAGATTTTCAAATAACACACGTGTACCAGTTTTATTAGAATTTGTCTCACTAACATTTTTACAATGGCCCAGGAAAATCAAATCAAGATAACAGCAGAAATAATGACCAAAGAATAGCAGTTTCTTTAATCAAGGGAACATGATGATTAAATCAAAAGCCTTAGATCTGTGGATATCATCAATGGTCTTTTGACTATTAATAGCAATATGTCATCAGTGAATTTTAAAAATACATTGTTAGAGGGTGAAACATCTACATCTAGATGGAGAAAGGTCAGGACAGTAGTATTTGTAATTAAATCCATTAACTGTATTGTTGACAGTTTTTCAAGTGATTTAGATTAAAATATACCACTGAAATACAGCAATAATTAGAGAGAAGCCCAAGTCCCACAATTTCTTATCATCAAGTATACTTTCCCTGGAGTCTTTGATCCTAAATAGTATCCAAACTGTAATTTTTAATTACAACAAGAACAACAACAACAACAACAATAACAATAACAGTAGAAACCAGAACAACAAAATGTCATTAAGAAAGGCTTGCTTTTGCTTTAGAAACATTGGCAGAAATATGTCACAACACTGGAGCCTGAGAGACACCATTGCTTCCTGCTCCTGTGCTGTAGCCACAGGGAGAGTGAGCATTCTTCTACACATTTTGTGCATAGCAAAACTCTTCAGCACAGGAAAGCATTCAAACCTGTAAGGACTTACTAGTCTAGAAAAGCAAGAACAAGCATGTGCTGAGTGTTAGCTGTTCTGTGACAGTGTGGAATTTTCCAAACCCAAGGTGTATAGGTGTATAGGTGTATAGGTGTATAGGTGTATAGGTGTATAGGTGTATGCACTAAACACCATTAATTGCACAGTGCAGACATACTTTGTATATATTAGTGCATTAAAAGGTGTAGAAAAAGACTATTTGTATATACAAAGAACATGAGAAGGTATGATTCTTCTGTTTGCTGAGCCTGGAGGGAAGGGAGATTACAATCTTCTATGGAAATGTTTAGTGGCATCAGCTTAGGAATCCTTTCTTTTCTTTCCACTCTTCCTTCAGCAACTGAGCTGCAGTTTCCAAGGGAAAAGTGTTTTATAGACGATGTCTTACTGTTTACTCTGCCCTGTGTATTGGTCAGACAAATATCCTACGAAAAACAGATGTGATTTTCTAACTACTGATAGTATCAAAACAGCCACAAGGAAACCTGATGAAAGGTGCATAAGCATCTCAGTTCCTACATTGTGTTACTACTGCATGCAGATATTAATTTTGTATTCCTCAGATTGCCTCATTCAAATAGATACATTGTATTGATTTATTAACTCAGAGTACATTTCACGACAATTCTGTAGAAAACTGGGCATGAAGCCGTTTGGTATCATACAGGGATAAACTTGGGTTTGATAGACGGTACACATTCATTAACAGGAAAAGTGGCACCAAGAGACGCTTCTATTGTCTACCTTTGGAAGGTCTGTAGGGACTGTATAAGCACGTGAACAACAACACTCTTCCATATGTTGGCTGTGCGACCACTGAGATTGGAAAACTAAGGTGGTCAGTCACTGTGGGTTGAACACAGTCACTTCCTTGGATAGAAACAGTATGGTTACCCATGTAGATCACATACAGTGGGATGGAGCGTGAGAGGTGGAAGGAATTATGGCTGGCTGCAGAAGTGTCCTAGAGGTATGCTAAACTGAGCATAATCTATCACCCAGTGCTTTTGAGCTCTTAGTCACAAATAGGCAGAGGAGATCAATTTTATGCTGTAAACAAAGCACAAATAAAATAGCTATAAAGTATTGAATTAATTGGTTATAAGTATGAGATCTTTGCTCTTGCATTTTTTATTATAAGTCCTTTAAACTCAGCTGCAGGTTTTTTTTTTTAATTTAATTTACCTCTCAGTTATTTTAGCCCTTTCCTACTAGAATCTGTCATTTTCATTTTATAAGTACTCATGTACTATGAAACTTTTTCTCTGTCCTGAACACTTTTGGTGTATCTATTTCTCTACCTTTTATAGAACCATTTCCTCTAATACCAACAGCTTTTATATACTACTTTCTGACTGCAGCTCATTTGTTGAAATTTCCAGTATATCTTCTAGAACATACTGATAATTTTAACTTCTTTTTTTTTTTTTTCATATGAAGGGATCCTAGCTTGTCACAAATTGCTATAAATTCAAAAGTACAATGTGCTGTAGTGGGCAAGTTGAAAGTATCCAATATGTACTCTTCTTTCATTTTTCTGATCATCTCTATTTAGTTCTGTTAGCACTTTCTCAGAACAGATAGTAGTCCGTTTAGAAATGATTGGATTATCTGTTTTATCCTCAACCAAGTGACACTCATTCACCCATTAATAGTCCCTTGTTTCCTATCCAGAGGTCACCCAGAAATAACTTGTTCTACCTTAAAAAACCCCCACTAAAACTCACAGAATAATGTGAAATAAACAAATCCAATTAAATATTTCTTAATGTAAAATGTTACAATTTTTTTATAATATCAGAACTTAAATAAAAAGGGAGAAAAGGAAGAACAATTAAAAAATTGTCAGATGATTAGATGACTACGGCCATTTCCTTGGGAAAAATGTGTTTTCTCAGGTTATGCCTCTACACCAGAGAGTCTAATACAGATGGATAATTTTGACATTCTATTTTGAGGTGTATTTTTTCTGTTTCCATTCATTTCAAGATTTATTTTTTTTCTCAGAACAGGAAAGTTAACTCTTCAGACAAAGTGGACTCACTTCTTCCAAGCTCTTTGCATGCAAATAGAAAAACTTAAAATCAACTTCTCTAAAAATTGGAAGGGAGTAGCGTGTCTTGGTGTTCTTTAGGTGAAAGAAGAGCTACAGTTGAAGTTTGCTGAAGTGTGGTTTAGAGAGGGATAATTTTCCTTTCAGTTCTCACTGATGCTTCTCAGTGAGGAAACCAACTCCCTGTCCAAAGCTAGTTTTCCTGTTCTGTACAACATCACCTAAAAATAGGTGATATTTTAAATATTATCATTAATGGTAATATAATTTGATTTTTTAGCATATCAAAATAACGTAGTTCTTTATTGATCCATGGTGAATTTTGTAAAGCTGACTCTTACTATTGGCAGGGTCAATGTTTTTGGGCCCTAGATGTGTTTTTTAGAATAGAAAGGGGTAGTCCAGTCTATTCTGATACGGTTGCCTTCTTGTCCTTTCTCCAAGGAAATGATCGTGCGCATTGCAAATTTATTTTTCCCCATTAATATACACATAAGATCACTGTACAACGATGCTGGGAAACTATCTGCAAGAAGAGGGATGTTGTAACTGCATCTGCAGGTGATTAACATGGGATCATTCCCGAGAATCATGGTCCTTGTCTAGAGGTGGGTGTTGACACAGGCCCATATCCTGCACACAGAATTCTAAAAAATAATTAATAAATAATCATAATATTGGACAGCAACATTTTCCCAGAATGATTCAGTTATCTTTTAGGCACACTGAGCAGTTTGAGTATGTTGAAGACATGAAACCTACCACAGGATGTAGGCTTCAGTTTGTTAAGCATGAAGATATCTATGTGAAGAAAGAGTTTGGCATCTCAGAAGATAATACCACAATTGATAACACACAAACCTATATAAGGTCATGAACCCCCTCATGTAGCACTGTTTACAGAATGTTGAAAAATCAGAGCAATTGCTGTTGGAATGTACCCTGCTGTTTGTATGGATGTTGAGGACAAAATAGTCTGTGCTTGTGGGGGGTAAGTCAGATGACATTTATACAACAGATCCAAGGCAACCAATTATAGATCCATTGAGCATGAAGCTCAATCTATCATTAAAAAAAGTGTCTAGCTACCTGCAAAAAATGAAAATAAGAAGTCAAGTTCCATATGCTTTTTACAAGAGATAAAGGAGTGAACGTAGGAAATCCTGTACTAAGCAGTATGTGGAACAATTCTAGTACTGGCTGATGGGCCATTGGAAACCAGAGACTGAGCCATTTTCTAGGAAGATGGCATTATTTAAAATTATTTAACAAAACATTTGCCTTTCTATGGAGATTTCTAATGAAAGTGATTATGTTCTCCTATAGAATATATTTATTCATAAATACGTTAAAAAATTAAACCTTTATCTTGTTGAACATTTCTAAGCTATTACCTCTGACTTTTTTCCCTCAACAAGGGTTTATTATTTTACAGAGGCAAATATGAACAATTTACATTCTTACAATTTATTGAAGATGGTGTACTTGACATGGGAAACATCAATTCTGCTATTAGCATGTAATATAATGTGAGGTAGAAAAATCTGGAGAAATAATAGAGCAATAGGAAAGGCTGGAACCTGGAGGCATGGGGTAACTGGAAGAGAAGATCTAATTCCACATACTGTGGCTTCACTGTGTTTGAAACTTGCTACAGAAATTGCAGAAAAACAAATCAACAGCATATGTAGTGGTATACGAGTTTTTTTTCTGTTTTAAACTTTCTGTCAGTAAGTAAAATTTAGATTGAAATACCCAGTAAAATATTGAATGTAAAAAAAAAAAATATTGAGTATAATATTCAATGTCCTCACAAGTAGTCTTCAAATTATTGAGAATTGACTACTGTTGCTTGCCCCAGTCTATTTTCTGTCCTGGGCTTGAATTTTTCATCATTATCTTGTTCATGGCTTAATTTTGTTTTTGGAAATACAAAATACAAGTGTTTCTCATGTTATATCTTTTTATACATGTACATAGTTCCTGAAGTCAGGAATGGACACTTTCTTATTTTTATACTATTTTAGTAGTGTTTGTGTATGACAGAAGTAAATTAAGATGTAAAAAATTTATCCTGTTGTCTTTAAAACGTCAGCATGTTCAACTAGTCTTTTTCAAAATTATGAATCATGACACATAATTAAAATTTCTTAAAATAATGAAGTACAACTCTACATATGTGATAAATTCATCTTTACAAATAAAATATTTGGATTTGGTCTTAATTTTTTTCCCCTTATATTTTGTAAGATATGCTTTAAGATTGTCTTAAGACTTTTTGTCATTAAATGAAGTCTTTCCAAAATAAAATTAAAAAGAAGAAAAAAGACATGTAATCTGAGGACTTTAGGAGCAATGGAATTTAGGAATAATGGCATATTATCTGACACTCATAGAAAAGTTATACATAGTAATATCAATTGAATTGCTATTTTTCTTCTGTTTTCCAACATTTTGAACATGTAACAATTTCCTGCCACAGACTTTCTAGGTCTAGTAATTCTTGTACTTTTTGGAGTCAGAAATTGTCTTCAGATTTTTGTCATAGCTATATTTCCTGATTAAATCTACATTTCTGTTGGATTAGACTCCCTTGAAAAGCTTTTCTACTTCTGTGGTACTCCAATGGGAAGTATTCAAAGGTTCCATTAGTTTATTATTCAGTAGTATATTTATCCTTCAGTGCTTGGCTTTTAGTTTTGTATTATGGCATTTGTAGACTTTAACTGTATTTACCCATGGTTCCCTTGCAGGTTGGCTTTCATTGATTTGTGATATAATTCAAACTGAAATCAGGGAGAGTGAAATATTCAAAGGCAACTTAAGCTTTGTATTTCCCATAAACAGTAATCTGCCTGTGACCTAGGAGTGCACAGGTTTCAGTTTGGCTGTGGGGCAGGATCTATATTCAAGGGAAGCAGAACAAATCTGTGGAGGAATTGGAAACAGTTTTGAAAGTCTTCTTCACTGTAGATGAGATTGTTAAATTAATTTTACAGGAATGAGTAATTTTTAACTAAGTATATTAGGTCTCCCAAGTGATTTGCATGCATAATCAAATGAAAAGACCTCTGAAATATTGAAACTCTAGAGGAGAAAAGTGAAATTCTATTAAGAAAGAAAGAACCTCTGCATTTATAGCACATTCAGAGAACATATCAGAGTATAAATTTAATGTAATGCAGCAATGCTCATGTTACTTTAAAGGTAATTATATAGAAAAAGGGGCATTTAAAATGTATAAGTAGAGGTGTTTTTTTTTTTTCACTCATGCAGCGTATAATTAACAATATTCTTAAAACCTATTCATAAAAGAAAGTAATAAACCATTTGTAAATAATGACGGTCTCATATTCTTTGCAGTTAAATATCAATAATCAGAATGTCTTTTTTTGTACCCAGCTGTAAAACTACCTTTTTGACATATTAAATAGATGCAGGTATTACTAGTGTGACATTTCAATTTTCAATTTCAATTTAGATATATTAATATAAAAAGTTTTCAAAATGAAGAACTGTAGCTATAGAAAGCTGGAAAGCCTGCAAATTAAACCAATACTCTGCCTGCAAAACACAAAGTGGTAACAGAAAAGTAAAGTTGCAGAACATTTCACAGCAGAATTTAAAGGTGTAGATGTTGAGACCTTAAAATACTAAACCGTAGGTGCAGAATAAGAGAACCAGAGAACTACTAAGGAAAGTACCAAAGCTTGTTGTATCATACAGATCAATTAATAATGATTTGTTTTGCAGCAATTACTGAATCCTCACAAGATACATTTGAAAAACAAATCCAGCTTTCTCCAATGCTCACATGTTACTGATTCTTTTAAGAGCAAACATTTCTTAGAAATAAGGAGAAAGGGAAATATAGGAAGAGGTTCAAGAACATGCAAGGAAAAATAATAAAGGAAAAGAGTATAGACCGTAAGTGATTATAGGTTGATTTTGGGTTGATTTCATTTTTTTTTTCTTCTTCCTCACCTCAGTCTTTGAGAGCCTTTATTGCAGAGCAGATCTCTGTTCTGGCACATTCCATCTTGAATAGCCAGCATGCAGGATGCTCCCAATATATTATTCTCTGTTTGACCTTGACCCCAAGTACGGGTGTGCAGCTGGCTATAAGGAAAAGTCCTACCACAGCAACAAAGGCTGGGCTACATTGAAGGTTACAGGTCTGGAATAAACTCAGATGAAATTAGTTAGGGTTAGATTTTTTCCCCTCTGCTCTGACTGCATTTAAATTTAAATGTTTAGGAACAGCTTGGATTTTTTCCATATTTACTACTGTCCATGGAAAGGCATGGTATTTTGCCAGTTTGTAACAAGAAGTGAGAAAAAAAAAACAATATTTCCCTGAAATTAAGCTTCAGTTGCCATTGCTACATTTCAGAGATTGCACCTTAAAAGCCACAGCATATGTTGCACCTAACCTTGGATATTCAGACTGGCTAGTTTTCCACAAAGTAAGTTTAATATACAAATTCTTACTAAAATGTCATGGTTTAACCTCAGGTGTCAACTAATCACCATGCAGCCACCACCAGTGGTATGGGGGAGAGAATCAGAAGAGTAAAAGTGAGAAAGCTTGTGGTTGTGATAAAACCAGTTTAATAGGGAAAGCAAAAGCTGTGCATGCATGCAAGCAAAACAAAACAAGGAATTAAATCACTATTTCCCATGGACAGGCAGGTGTTCAGCCATCTCCAGGAAAGCAGGGCTCCATCAGGCGTAACTGTTACTTGGGAACAAAAATGCCATCACTCCAAATGTCCCTCTCACTCCAATGTTGCCTCTCTTCCCCACCTTTCTATGTTGAATGTGATGCCACATGGTGTGGGATATCTCTGTAGTCAGCTGGGGTCAGCTGTCTGGCTGTGTCTCCTCTCAACTTTTTGAGCACCCCCAGCCTGCCTGCTGGCATATGAGTCATTGTCTTTTTGTAAGCACCCCTCAGCAATTACAAACCCACCTCTATATTATCAACCCTGTGTTCAGCACAAATCCAGAAAACACAAGACTCTACCAACCACTGAGATGAAAATGAGCTCCGTCCCATGTAAAAATCAGGACGTAGAATGATTCAAAATATTAAAAAATATAATATTGATGTTTTATTAAAAATAGAAATGTTTTGCCTGCATGAAGTAGATGTTTAATGTCAAAGAATATATTATCATAGGTAAAGTTTTCCAAAGGACTTGTTTCCCTGTTAAAACCACTAAACATATATACATAAACACATATACATAAATGCTTTTCAGGGTACATTAAAACAAAGTGATTAAAATAGCTAAACAAAATGTTTGCTATCCAGTTTTATTTTATGACAAAAGAAACACCAGTTCTTATATCAATGTTAACAATCCTTTTTGAAAGGCAAAAGGTAAATTCCTTTTACTGTTACAAATTTTCAGAGAGCTGGATCAGAGGTCAATCCGATAAGAATGTTTCTTCCAGGTACTCCTCTCTCTTTCTTCAATATGGGGGAACACTAGATTCAGTGTAGCTGTGTACAAACTGTAAGTGGACACTGTGAGATGTCCCAAGGTCTTGGTCTTTCACTTATTCAGTCTAGTGCCCTTGCTGGATGTCACCATGTTTCCCTGCTACCTGCATGTTCACTTTTCCAGGCAAATCCAGAAACAAGGGGAAAAATGGTGAAGGCTGGGGGCTTCCTGCAGCACAGAGTGTTGGTGCAATCATGTCTGACAGTCTAGACACTTCCCAAATTCCTCTGAGTAACCTCACATAGACACTTAAAATAAGATGGAATCGATTCAATCTTTAGTATTTTAATACAGAAATTAAAATAATATTTACTGCTATGTTGAGTTTATACTGGGTTCTTCCAGTTCTTTCCTGTATGTACTTCAAGGTGATTTTCCATATGCATTATATCCATCCTAAGACAAGAGAAGTAACTCTCCTCTGCCTGTATATAGGTCAAGTTCACAATATTATTCCTTCAGATCACCTAGTATGTCATTGCCTATGCTGAGAAGGGTGGAAAAGGAGCAGTCAGGCAGCAACAGTGGACTGGCAAGAAAATTAAAGAAACATTTTATTGAGGTTTTGGAACTTAAACTTCTGGATCAATATGGAATCAGCACTAGAAAATCCTTCCCTGTGGTGAAATCTGCTGGTACATCTGATTCCTCTTTTTGCTTCATTTCCATGCTGGAATGAAGAAAACTGAAATAAATGAAAGAATTTCATTTTGATGCCAAAGTAGCATCCCTGCAATGTGGGAAGGATCTGAAAAAGCAGAAATCTGGTCCATGGAGAGGAGATTCAGACTTCTCCAACACTCAGCTAGATCAGAGTTCTGTGCTGCAGTTCCCCTGCACTTGCTGGTGATGAGAAACTAGATTAATACAAGTCAGGTGACTGAAGATATAAGTGCTACAAGAATACAACAAACATGCAAACTAAAGTCTTTGATTAATATCTGAAATTGTAGTTTAAAGAATACCTTTGTGGTGAAGTTGTTCCTATGTTTTTGATCTCAAAAAAAAAAATAATAAAGCTATTAAACATATTGGGAATTGTTGTAATAACCAGTGATTACACAACAAAAATGCATACTTAGTTCAAGGACATCGCTACTGCTTTCTGAATTCGAACGTGATGGTGTGATATGGGATTATTGAACTGGTAACCCAATGATCATTGCCCTCTTTCTCTCTTCCATTCCAAATAGTAATTTATTCATGGGATGGGAATCTTTGTCTGTGTTTTGAATTCAAATCTTGACACTGTGAAGCAAACTGCTATGTTGATATTCATGATTTGGGAATTGAAAGCTGTTTGTTTTTTCAGTCTCCTAAAATTTGAATTTAATATTTTATTAAATTTATGATAGTCATTCCCTTGTATGTGCAGTGAATAAACATTAAAAAAAAATGACCTAGACAATTTTAGGTCCAAAGGCTGAAGGAAGTACATGCACAAATAAAATAGGGAGCAAAAAAAAAAAAATCGAAGCCATTTATGTAATAGAAAATTCGTCAGTCATATTTTGGCTATAAAGGAAACATAACTCTACTTACATTAAGGCTAATTCCCTAGTGTGACTCTGTAAATTTTGTTCTTTTCACTTTGCTTGGATCTAAAGCTATTTAAGAAAGTAACTTACCACTTCACTGTTGTGCAGTATGACACTGTTTCTACAAAAATTACCATTTCAGTAACTTGTTCCAGGAGAAATCCAATGAGCTAAAAATCTTGACTTATTCATTTTTACCCCTTCAACCACTCTGACAAGTGTTTCTTGAACCTTGCTTAAAAGTTCTCTCATCTTTGCAGGGCACCTGGAAGCTTATCAAATCCAGGCTATTTTGAGCTGTGTGTGTGTGGGAGGTAGTCAAATGAGGATTGGATTATCATGTTTGATGGGTTATTGTGATGGTAAGAAAGACTCAGCTAATCACAGCATAATTACTGGTCTGGGCAGATGTGAAATGGCAACTGTGGTTTTACCAAAGCATTAGCAGCAGCAGCATAGAAGTAACTGGGTCATTTATAAGAAAGGACTTGTTTAAATACAGGAAAGGGTTACCAGCAGGATTAAAGAGATGCTGAACACTAATGGATAAAATAAAATAATACAGTGTGTATATCAGTTAGAAAATTGGGCAGTGGCTTCTAGTGTGAATAGCTTCATAGAGTAAAGCAAAAATATGAGAAAGGAATGGCCAAGTCAGTGATTAGAAGCTGAAGTCAGACAAATTCAATTCAGAAAGGAGAAAACTTATTTAATGGCAAGAATGATTCATGCAAATTGTGGCAGGGAGTGAGTCGTCTAATTACAAAAGTAATTACCTCAATGCAAATTTACCTTTATTGGACTATGAGGTATGAAAGAACTCATCAAGTGACCCATTGGTCTTTTTTGACCTTAACATCTACCAATATATTAGAAAATATAATAAACTTCTTTGCTGTTCTTTTCAAATCCCTTATCTGAGAGTTCAGGGGAGACTGTTAAAATACAGAACTGATTCTATTCGAGTTATTTTTTTCAATGTTTCAGGAATGCAACATTTCTACCCATAAATACAATAGTTCATCTTCAGGGCTCAGAACTGGTGTTCTGACAATATAAAAATCCACAGGTGCTATTGCTTGCTGCTGTATCAGAATCAGTAAGTTCAAGGAGACATCTAGAGTTTTGTTTACCTTTATGTGAAGAATAAGGGAAAGAAATATATATATGTATAGTACAATAAATTAATACAGATGGTGATTTAATACTAATAATACAAATACATGTAATTAAACTAACTGAAGCTATTAGGGAAATCAGTCAGAAGTACAAGTATGGCAGAAAGTATGCCCCTATACACAAGACTCTTTAGAATAACAGTGAATAAGATAGTAATTGCAGAAAAGATACTGGCTTATTATTCGAAAAACAACAGGCTTATTTTCAGAAGATCTGAAGTGAAGGATTAAGTCTAGTATAAAAGTTCATATCATATAAAAGAGAAGGATGAAGCAGTCAGTGTTTTTGGGGGGAAGGGATGCTGTTGTAGAGACACGCCAAGAAAGAAGGAAACTGTCTTTCCTTAACAGTTGTAGGCAGAATTTGTACCAGAGCCATGATACTAAGGCTGAATCACTAGAGGATGTGTTTAAAACAGCTTGGTCTATTCAAGTTTTAGAAGAGCTGATGAACTGCAGTTTCAGTAGGGAGAAAAAAAAAAGGGAAAAAAAAAAAGAAGAAAAGCAGAACTATAGCAAGTCTGGGGCAAGAGGCCCATATGCTGACTTTCTGAGTAGCCGTTTATGTGATAGTAAAGGTAAGAAGCTTTTGCCACTTATGTTTTTCTACTCTTTCATTATATGTGCATGTGGAAAGAAGGCAGGATGGTATTAAACTGACATCCTGCCCCAACTGCCAGAATGTCTTGTTATGGCTTCAAAGACTGGATTCACACAGCAGAAGGCACTGTCTGCTTTACTCACTTGCACACTAGTAAGGGCTCTCATGCAGCCTGTGGGAAACCTGGGCTCAAATTCCTCTTCTGCTGTTAGAAGACTAGAAAATGTAAGTCTTTTTCATCCCTATAGTAAGAAGAAACTCAATTGCCAGACTGTAGAGTATTTTGAAATTGAGAACTTCTCAGTCTCTTCTGTTAGCTCTTTTTCACTTCACATGTCATACTTAAATGTTCTTCGAGTTAGAGCAAAAATAGCTATCTAGTTCCTTGAGCACTTGCCTGGAAGATAGAGAACCTGAGTTTTTTGTTGCTGTTTGACATAATGATAGACACAAGCAGGGTCAGTGTCAACTTGCTCTCACTCCTGTGTATGTGATACCTGGTGCTGCTCTCACCAGGGCTGTTGTTCAAGGCAGCACCAGTTCCCAAAGGAGGAACTTGCTGATGACACACAAGGGTGAAACCTCTTGATGGCATTCAAAGTGCATCTCTGGTCAAAGAAAACTACTGGTAAAGTTTGTTTTGCACTTATGAAATACACTTTGGTTTGCAAGTGTCATCTGTGTTTACTAGCTTCCCAGCTCTTGCATGTCTGTCGTCTTGTCCATTCTTTCTCCAGTCTGACTCTCAATCTCTATCTTTGACAAGATTTTTTCTTTTGTGTCTGTGTTAAATTCCATCTTCTTTTGATCCTGTGTTATTATGTCTTCCTCAGAATGACCTGACTTTGTTTCTGTGATTGCTGTTTGCAGTACAAATCTCCAGTAAACCATCAAGCTCTAAAATCCCCATTATTATTTTTGATACACAAATCCCACATGTTGATGGAAAGATCCAGGGGTAATTGCAAAAACAATACCTCTAATCTCTTGAGGTCTGTTTCACATGTTTTTTTTTTGAAGTAGTTATCAAATCCTAGGATATAAAAAAGTTTATTATGAAAAAATTGAATCAACTATACCATTCTAACAAACTATTCCTGCTTCATCTTTCTTTTTATGCAGATATAAAATTGCAGATCTTTGTGAGAAATGAGTTATCTCAGCAGGGTGCAGAACAATAATTATTCATGCCAGGACTGCAGTGATAGACATTACTCATAACGACTCAAATTAATCATATGGCATATGATTGATGATGAGTATATCAAATTGTGTGGTGTGGATGCATGAGGACTGTGGATATTGCTAAACATGTCTTTGATCCAGAATCAGAGGTGATGTTTTTGAGAGAGGTCAAATCATCTGACTGTTTTGTTTAGTCATTAATATAGATCCACATGGCAAATAAAGGCAATCAAAGTCACTGCACTTGCCACTGATAATCTCTGAAAGAAAAGGCTAGAAATGTTATTGCTTCACCACAGAATATTGCCAATGAAACATGCCTGCATACCAACATAACAGTGTTCTTAAGATTCATATATGAGTCTTAAGTGGTTCCTCAAGTAAAAGAGAAATTTAAAAAAAAAAAAGGACAAAAAAGACAAAAAACCCTAAATCCCTACTTCAGGTTTATCTTGATTAGGTAGAAGAAGGATTTAAATTTCCTGGTTTGGGGGAGTTTTTTTTCTTCATTACTTGCTGTTAGCTGATACTGAAGGGTTAGATTGATGCCTAGGTTTATCTGTCCTTACTGAAGCACTACGTCTCCACATGGCCTCCATAGATTTTGAGTTTGCCACAGGATGGAGAATGAGGGCTTTTCACTAAGAGCTCCTTTCTTTTTCAAGTCCTCTGCACACATGAGGAGGGTGTGAAAGGAATCTTGGCTCTCACTCCTCAACATGGCAGTGAGCTGAGCTGAGCTGGCAGGGGTGGTAAATAGTCTGTACTACAGAGCATTTGCAGGTTACTTTCTTTCTGGAGCAAGTAGGCAGCTGAGGCTGAGAAAGGGATTGGAACTCTCTGAGTCACAATTTTTTCCCCAGCTTGCTCTGGAGGTGCTGTAACTACTTGCTGTCCCAGACATGGGCAATTGAACACAGGCTCAATTTGGCCCTCAATAAAGAAGAAATCATGAGTCTGAGAAAAATTGTTCCATTTCATGAACCAATTTTCTTATGAGAAGACACAGCATATCCACAGAATTTCTGCAAACAGCATAGAAGACAGATGTATATTATCTGTGATGAGAGGAAATGGCTGAATTGCTTATTTCAAAAAAATTAGTTTCCTTGATGACTCATTATTTCAAAAATTGCCTGTCAAGTTAATAAGCAGACTTTATTATTATTATTATCGTTTATTATTTCTATTACAGTAGCACTCAGGGGCTTCAGTCAAAAACTGGGGTTTCACTGTGCTAAGCACCATGTACAAATAAAATCTTCTGATGGTCTCTGCCCCAAGAAGCTTACTATTTTGGATACCCAAATTGCAAAATTTTGAGCATAACTTTTTAATACAAGTCTCTGGGTATGTATTTTAGTAAATAAACTGTTGACAATTTTTTTTTTATAGAAGTTTTTTTATAGCAGAGGAAATATCTGGAAAAAGTAAAACCATTCAAAAGAATCAAGATTTGTGTTTGTCTTTAGCAGACAGCGGCATAATAAAGTGCATGATAAACTTCGATTAAGAAACCTGGACAACTAATAAAAGTTGTATAATTTCAACCCCTATGCTGTGGAAAGGGACACCTTCTATTAGACCAGATTGTTCGGGGCCAGTGCCTCACCACACTCACAGTAAAGAATTTCTTCCTAATACCTGATCTAAAACTACTCTCTTTCAGTTTGAAGCCATTACCCCTTGTCCTGGCACTCCAGGACCTTGTAAAAAGTCTCTCTCTGACTTTCTTGTAGGCTCCCTTCAGGATGGAGGCCTGCAATGAGGTCACCCCAAAGCCTTCTCTTCTCTAGGCTGGACAATGCCAATTCTCTCAGCCTTTCCTCATAGGAAAGGTGCTCTATCCCTCTAATCATCTCGGTGGCCCTGCTCTGGACTGACTCCAACAGGTTGGTGTCTTTCCTGTGTTGGGGACCTCAGAGCTAGATGCAGTACTTCAGGTGGGGTCTCACCAGAGTGGACTAGGGGACAGAATCCCCTCCCTCACCCTGCTGGCCAAGCTGCTTAGAATGCAGCCCAGGATATGTTTGGCTTTCTGGGATGCAAGTGCACATTACTGGCTCATGTCCAGCCTCTCATCCTCCAGCATCCCCAAGTTCTCAGCAGGGCTGCTTTTGATCTGTTCAACCCCAGCCTGTATTGATACCAGGGGATGCCCCAACCCAGGTGCAGCACCTGTCACTTGGCCTTGTTAAACGTCATGAGATTCCCATGGACCCATTTCTTGAGCTTGTCCAGGTCCTTGTGGATGGTATCCCATCCTTCAGGTGTGGCAACAGCATCACTCAGCTTGGAAGCATCTGCAAACCTGTTGTTGGTGGGACACTGTAGGTCCCAATATAGACCCCAGAGGGACACCACTTGTCACTGATGTCCATTGGGACTCTGAACTGTAGCCACTTCCAACCAATTCCTTATCCATCTAACAGTCCACTCATCAAATCTCTTCCTTAACAATGTTTCTTTCTTTTTTAGCACTATCACATTAAAAATGTAGCATTAAATGAAGCCACTCAGTACTGAGACCAGCAGAAAAATTATTTACCAGCTATTAGATCTAGGAAAAAAAATCCCGATATTTTAACAGATGCTGAATAATAAGCAAATCATTAGGAATTGTGTCATGATGCCTTTACAGCTTTGCCTGTATTTTTAGTAGTAACTATATCTCCATAACTCCCACCTCCATATCTTGTCCATTATTTTTTCTTACTTAATTTGGCAACTCTAATTGATGATAATTTCAGAGTCACTGTAGCTTCTTAAAGTAATTCATATCACATTCACCTAGCAGTTTGAGCTGCCCACTCCTTGTATTTCAGCGGAGATTTTCGAAGAGAACATTTTGTTAGGAGTTTCTTCACCACTTAATTTAGTGTGCTTAAAAATCATCTTGATAGTCTATAGAAATAAAGGTACACCAATTTAAAAGCAGTCTATTGGCAAAAGTGGAACCATACTTATTTGTATCAGGCCTGAATCTGACATTGTCCTTTGCTATTAGTCTAATTTGATATTGGGTAGTTTATTTCTTAAAAATGTGGAATTCAAAATCACAGAGGCAGAAGTTATTCAATACTTTTCCCTGGAAGAAAAAAGTGTGATTTTTTAAAATCAAGATTTAAGAGCTGTTTTGACATCTATTTTATATTCCTGTATAGTACACTATCAAAGCTTGGTTTGTGGCAAGCAAACTTTCCTAAGCACAAATGAGGAAAAACTCCAAAGACCGGTGATTCAGAATTTCCTAGACTTTAATTGAACTTTTAATTAGCATTCCAACTCTAGAGCATCATTTTCTCTTAGTCTTTCTTGAAGGCTGTTGCTCCTTCCAGTCAATTACACTTTTTTTTTAATTGGCTCTTCTTGACGAAGTGTCGTTTATTTACAGAATTAACTGCCCTGTCCCATAAGATTCATTGCAATGCAACACTGTGCCTCACCCACCTGTCCACGGTAATGCCACAGATTTCAGGTAAAGGCAAGAATGGAACCTCCTAACTTTGTAAGCATTTCATCTCAGCATCTTAAACACCTGGACAATGTCTCCAGTGTATCTTTTTTATAAGTAGAGTAAGGAAAATGCTCATAAATCAATTCAGAAACTGAGAATTAATTCTGATCCTTAGTGTTGTTCCTGTATAGTGTGTATTGGCTCCAGTGTGCATTGGCTGCACATTTTGTTGTTATGTTAAAATTTGTCTGAGGGTCAATCATATAATTCTGATACACATATTAGAAAATTGTGTTGTAGGATTTTTTTCCAGTAAAATTATTCTTCCTCCCAAGTATTATTGACTATCTTTTTATCTGTACTTCCTAATTAGTTTTGAAGAATGTCATTGTGTACCCTCAGTCTGGGAAGTGAAGTAATCAGGTAATATTCAGAATCACTGGGCTGTGTAATCTGATTGTGAATGTTTACTTGTGATTCTGCTATAGAGAAGAATCAAAACAGTGCAAGGACACCCAGAGAAAAATTCCAAAATGAGCTATCAGAAGTTTATCCTGTTGAAATGAATATTCTTAACTACAAGCCATGTGTGCAGTAACACGAATTAAAAATAACAACCCTTACAGTAAAGTGTTTCTTTTAACTTAACAGATCAGGTAGTAATTCTTCTCTCTTCATATCATCTGCTCAAGGTTGCTCAAAGCTATCTTATCAGATATGAGGCTACGACATGAGAATGAATCAAAGTATTTGGAAGGAATTTGTTGGTAAAATCTTTTGGGCATCTGGCTACTGGCCATGCAATCCATTGTATGAAGCACTGAGATTACCTGATGCTGTACAGCAGTAGCAGAAGAATGTTAGATTGTGCTCACAGTGGCTCTGTAAGAGAGACAGATCAGGGATAAATTGGAAAACAAATTTAGAGACAATGAGAAAAAGCAATCTAAGGATCTCAGAAAGCCATAGGCTAGATAAGGATTGGATTAAGATGGAAAGTTGGAGAAGAATATGCAAGTCTGATGAAAAGAAGCTTCCTCAGAGATATGAGCTCCTGAACTTATTCTGAAGATTAACCTGCATTTGTGACAATACTATATCTGCTGGGAGGTCATTCCAAATCCTAAAAGTACCTTGAAATCAGTAGATCTTTTTAACAAAAAATGACGTGTGTACAAATAATACCAAGAATACTGGACTGATGAGAATCTCTTAGGGTTAGTTTATAGACTATGAGTTCCCATATCTACTGATATCAGTGATGATTCAGTCATCCTTTTACACAAAAACAATTTACAAAGTTCTATTTTTGTCCACAGAACCTGACAGTATTCTTATAGGGTGGCTATGATTCAAGAGAGTATGCATCTCACCATCAGCAAGTGAAGGCAAAGTGGGTGGGAGAGAGGAGGGAAGGGAAGAGCTGTCATTCATTCCTTTATTCACTGAGTATAACACAGGGCAAGCAAGAAGCAAGAAGGAGCTGTGTGTGGTTCTGTGATATGAGTGCAAATCTAGTAATTTGGGCTGTTCGTGGTATGCTGCACAATGTACTAAGGTTTGCCAAATTTACCAGTCTGACCCTATCTGACAACTTATAATATCTATACCAGGGATATGTACACCACTGAGTGCCCTGGCTACAGTTTCTGGCTACTTATATGGTCCAGAAGTGCCAGGGAAGCTTGGTGTTACCTGAAGTTTCACATATAGTAGAAAAAAATATTCATGAAATGTGCAGCATCTGTTGTGATTCATGTTCAACTGGTTTGGTTTGCATTGTAAACCCTCATGAAAAGCACCCTGCAACCTTGACAGTCTGGATCAAGCCTAGATACCAGACAAGTCTAAATGCAGTTCATTTTTCTGTAGTTTTAATTCTTTTTTTTTTAACATTTATTGCTGTCTTAAAAGACTGATTGTTTTTAAATTCACACTTGATTTTTTTATCTCTTTGAATGATTTAAGTTGTTGTTTAATTCTAGATGATTTTTCTGTGTCATATTCTCCAGCTTTTTTATCTTCGCTTAGGTATCATTAACCTTCAAGTGATACCATCTCTGTGTTTTATACTGGTCAAATTTTATGTCTTCTGCTTTCTGTCTCTGCTCTGTATGTACATTGATGTTTGTCTCATATATCTCCTTATGTTTAAGTAGCTCTGGTAGTGTTTCTTTAACTTTCTATAACTCTGGTATTGTTAATTTCGACTTGCATTTCAAATCAGAAGCCTCATTCAAACCTGAGGGTTGCAACTTTATTTGTAACCAAAAGTAACTGTACTTAATGTTGGTATATAAGAGATGCCAAGGGCATGAATACACTCTCCATAGTTTATTAGCATGGGTTAATGAATGGAGTTCTTCGGGGAAAGATTAGATGCAACAGTTTACACAGTTAAAGGGAGCCTTATTTTCTCTCCTGCTAAAAACTCCACAAGATGCTTACCACTGTACTCTGAATCAGGTGATTTTCTTACCACTTAGGTCTCTTGTGCTCCTTCCAGCTTCCTTATCCCTCAGATGTGGTCACTCAGACGCCTTTAGTAGGCATGCCTATTTGTATCTTCCAGCTTCTTAACTCTTATCTGACCTCATGCTGCGTTTAGTATTTTTATCAGATAATGGACACCTAGTTCAATAGTGGAAGGCAATTTTACCATAATAGCTTTAACCAGATACTTTGTTTTTCCTCATATCCAGTCTATTCTCACCACTAAGTCTGTTATCTCAAAATTAATTTTACTTTCCTACTTAGAAGTAGCAAGTTAAATTGAAGTGCCTCAGAAAACATTGGACGATAGTAAATACCCTACATTCCTTTGACTGATTTATTTCAATTGCTAATGTTTAGTTCTCTAAGATCATTATTATAGAATTGGTCTCCAGGGAGCTCAGCAGCTGTCTGTCCCCTATCCCACAACATTGTGATGAAAATATTGTTTCCATCACAGCCCAGTAAAATGTCCAGTTTCACTGATATATGTAGTGATATATTCCCTCCCTTCTGCTCATCTACCTTTCTGGTTTTACCATTCTTATGGATTTTTTAAGTATCTACAGCACAACCAACTGCAATTAGATCTTTACCCTCCAAGTGACTCAAACCTTCTGTCATACAGCTTGCCTATTGATATAACATCTGCGGTACAGAACAGTTACATCCTATAATTAGTAGGTTTAAATGACTATGACATAGAAATCTCTTAATTTCAACTGCAGCAAGCTAGAAAGTCAAATTCCATTTCTATGCATGAGCAAGAGGCAACTTCCTTATACTCTTCCTGTCTAAGAATTTCTGGTCATGTGGGATAAACCTCAAGTTCCTGAAAACTTTGAGCAAAACCGAGACTAGGGTTTGGTTTAGGACCATTTAAATCGAGTCTCAGTTAATGCTAATGATAATTTCATGTTTGTGACAATATGATTCCAAGCTAACAAATGTTGATGAAAAAACTAAAACACTTAACTGCCATCTCATTGTCTATGCCAAGAGACTCTGCGTGAAAAGGAAAAATATCCCACTCGAACTGTAAATGACTGACTCCAAAATCTAGAACAATTTATTCTATTCAACTCTTCAAACCATGGTCTACCATCCTGTTTTTTCTCTCAGCTATGAGGAAAAGCTCCTGGTAAGTCTGGACTTACTGAATGTCTAGCTGAGACTCTTACTCAATTTGAACCTCATCTAGTATTCTTCAAGAAAGAATCAAACAGCAGGGCCCCAATGGCTCAGCCAAATACAAAAGTCAAGTAGCATTTTTAATATATTTATTAATATTTTTAAAATGTTTTACTCATTTTGAAAGTATACTTTACCTTTCTTCTTTATCAGAGATTGCTCCTTGTTTTTAACTTAATTTTATTTTAATTTATAAATAGCAAAGACTAAAACTAGTAGATGCCTTGTGTAAGAATTAGTTTTAAAATCAGATTGAAGACAAACCAAAAGTAAGAAGTGTAGTGACAGAGAACTTTCAGTTCAAAATCTTCCACGTTTTGTGTTTCACAAGCTTTCTTAATTTGTTTTATTGACTTGTGGGCACACAATACCTAAAATCACTTGTGCCCATGATTAGAATTCAGATTACAGAAAAGAGAACAAACATCCACCCTCATTAGTTCATCACTGCTATTACTCAGAGAGAGGGTCAGATGAGGGACCAAAGTTAAAAAAACCTTTGTTGCGATCTGAAGCAAACCCAGGGTAATGAAGCCACAATGACATTGTTGCTGGTTCTTAGATATCTCCTTTCCTCTCTTTAAATAAAAAAATAGCATCTTTTCATTACAGTTAAAAAATACAGCTGTCTAGTAGGTTGGTGTTACCGACTCCCATGCCACAGCTTTTAGGATCAGTTGAGTCCCAATCTTTTTGTTTAACTCTGTGATATTCCATTTTTCCTGTGATGATATTTCTCTTATCTGTATCAGTTTTATGCCAACATTATTTAAAGCCGTACTACTTACGATTTACAACACCATTATGAAGAGGAGAATTAGGTTTCAGAGAGATTTATCATCTCTTCTCAGAACAAAACTGTCATACACACAGTAGCACATAATGTTGATTAATTTAATAAAATAGGCAAGATCCTCATTAGCTGGTGAAGCTCCTTTGGAGTAAATAAAAGTAGATTGTAATTTGATACCAACTGGTCTAGCTCTATTTCCAGCAATAGACCTATTCTTGCTTATAGCAGTTGAGAATTTAGCCCACTGTTCTGGCACACGCAAATGCTATTATTTTGTACTTAGTATTTTTTTTAGGTTGTTGTTGAATCTCTTATAGGTTGCTCAGAAGTTTCTACCTATTTAATCTATCTGCTTTGCTTGCCGTGAGTCTGTTCCTCAAAAAAATGTCTAAGGCAGGGCAGCAGCCCACACATAAGCACAAGCGAGACAGAAGGAGAAGGAGTGAAAACAAGAAGTCAGTGGAGCACTGCCAAGTTTCACTAGTTGAGGATCTGCTCAGAAACATTTTCAGTGCTTCTTTCAGTCTTGCTAGTGCTGGTGTGTAGCTTGAGTCTTTGGTTTGAGTCCTTTGAGAAATATACTAGCAGTAAGAATAAAAAAGCAATTTAGGTGGCATCTTTGGTTATCATTGCTGTCAATCAAGCCAGGGTTTGTCATTAACATATGCTTTTCAGAGAAAAAACTAATCTACGTTTGGTAACAATTAGAAACATTAATATTGCAGAAATGAGACTGAAAACCTGATTTTTTTTTTTTGTTGGAAGCCTGTAGAAGAGAGGATGAAAAATGTACAAGACACTACTGATATGAAAATATTTTTAAAATATATTTTTTATTTTTCAACCACCAGGAATTACCCTAATATAAGTGAATTACTTTATTTTTTTTTTAATTAAAATCTCATTTCCAGTTTCAAGAACTGTTTTAAGTTTTAAGCTAATATAGTAAGACGAGAAAAGAAACTGTAGAACAAATAAAACAATCAGACATTACAAAAGACATATTGAGTTTGTTTTCGGTTCACTGAATTTTAGACATTTTCAGGCTTTGTCTCTCTTCATCCAGAGTCAGGCTGAGACAATTTCTCTAAATGTCAATTTTCTTCAAGATATGGCAGAAATATTTGTTATCTAGTTCTAATCAATCCCTTTATATTTTTTAAGGCTGAAAAGGAATCTCAGTAGTTAAATTGCCTGGATAACAGAGACAGACACCAGAACGAAAAGTCTTTTATTTTACAAAACTTTTTCTCTGATTTTATGTATATACACACATATATATATATCTTCAATTCTGACAGTGATCTATCTGCATTAAGCTCTAAGCATTTTTAAAAACATGACTTCTTTCAGATCACACGTGCACTGAACAACGCTGTATGTTATGACATATATGACTCAGTCCAACCATATACAACAAGTGTATTTCATTGCTTCACTAATAAAAAAACTGCAAGGAAGCCAGTTCTGGGTTTAACTGAGATTCTCTTCTAGTGCCTTGAAAAAAAGAAAAAAAAAAAGCTAATCAGAATCTTTATTAAAAAAAAAAAAAAAAAAAGCTAATCAGAATCTTTATTCAGTACATATTTTGAAATATAGGTGTTTATTTTCTTCACAGAATATAATATTTTCAAAATTAAGTGTAGAAGACAGTTATTGAAAAAGTGACTGTTTCATTATCACTTTCAATAATTTCACAGTTTGATGAAAATTATTGAAATAGATTATAACTTAAAAGTACTTTTTTCTCCAGAAAACTTAGAAGAAAAAGTTTCCTATGACTATAGAACCGGTTAGAATAATTTGAAATTCTGTAATTTGAAATTCTGTACTGAAAACCAAACATTTCGCACAAACCCAAAAGTTACCACCACTTTGCCCATCTCAAACGTTTAGGTAATTGTGAGCAGATCCTTAGAGGAACAAACAAAGTCATAAATAATCCAATCTCTAGAAGTTTAGCTGATTGTGGCCGGGAAAACTGATTTTAGTTGGAGTCAGTAATCATCAGAACAAATTAGTGAGAGAGTGCACCACAATGTGCAATCTTGCTAGGAAGACAATGTACTTCTTTGGAAGGAATGCTGTATGTAGAGAGAAATACGGGAAGCATGCTGAGCTCTGCTCTGCAGGAAATACAACAGGACAGGCAAAGCAGTCTTTTCTGAGTTTAATTCTGAGAAACTGCGAGTCACACTTTATTCCCCCCAATTGACAATTCTTGTATCTCACATTTAGAGACTTTTGTGTTATACTATTTCCATGGCAGAATAAAATCGAAAGTGTTGCATGACACATACTAAACAGAATGTGTTAAGATGTCTGTCTTAGTTACCCAGAAAAAAATCTGGAGTAACTCAAGAATTTGGCTCATTGATTTTAGACTTTACACTTAGCAAAATGTAAAGGCAAGTGTAACAGAAGAAGTATCAAAGTCACTTGGAGTTAATCTGTTTTAGGTAAACTGATACAATGTTGTTAAATCATGTTTATAAAAAATCCACAAAGGGCTCAGGAGAATTGGTAGGGAGAGCTTAAAAACATGTAGCTTTTTTTTTTTTTTTTTTTTAATGAGTCAGAAGAAGAGCTGTCCTTTCTAAATATTCTTTTACTTCCAACTGCCTAGCCTAGAGCCTACTGACGTGATGCAGAGATTTGGCAGAGCATAAGTATTTTTTGAAACTTACTCATTAACACCTTGGGCCCATCCATCAGCGTGATTGACATCAAAAGACAATGCAATTTTTTTTTTTTTTAATAGGACACAACAAGTACAAAAGCCTTTCTGTGGGCTAATGATGCACACCTGACAGATGTGTGAGTCATTTGACACAATGGGTGGTATTCAAGAACACTATCACCTTGCAATCGACTCAGTATAGTATTTCTCCTTATTTTCTGAAATCCCTTTTTCTTCAAAATAAAAGGAATTTAGGGATAACTGTGCAGGATTCAAAGTAAAGTCATTTATATGCTCCATCCTAGAGATGCTACTAATAATGATGTTCATGACATTATCTGAAATATTATTAGGAAAATAATAAGAACTTCCTGAACTGTGTCTAAGAGGTAAGCTTCATGTGTTCCATGCCATGCACTTTATATTATTGCACCAAATGAATCCAGCAAAGACTAATTGGCACAAGGGAGTAACATAGCAGTGCAATAAAGATAACTTGTCACCTTTTGCTTGTCTGCTCAATGTTGTCTCTAAAGGGTAACAGGTTTTATTATATCTTGCTGTATTTCAGAGATTCAGCAGGCAGATTATGCAAAAGTGAGAGAATCACAGTGGGCTTTAAAGTAATATTACCTTCACAAAGGAGGAAAAATGACAAAATGCCTGGAAGAAGATATCACCTGGTTGAAAAACAAGTCTGGGAAAATAGGCACTATGAATGCGAAAACTTTCAAAAATTTAATTTGTCTTTTAAGTGGTCTGTGAGTCTTTTGCCTAATCTTTCAGATGGTTCCTCTGCCTATCTATAGTAACAAGAGTGGCTGTATTATGTGGCTTGCCGTGTGAACTCAGGCCATTCAAGCCAGCCTGATCCACACTCATATTCTTCACGTGTCAAGCCCTGCTTCTCACCCTCCATCATGTTTTTTCTGGACTTTTCCCATGGTGCTTGCATCTCATCTTCATGAATCTTACATTGATCCAAACAATGGCATGTTTTCTCTCATGCTGTAGCTCTGAGACGAAGCAGTTACCATCTGCATATGTTACAAATCCACTTCCTTCTAATAACCTAAGTATTAGGCATGGGTAGCCACAGTTTATTTTGAAGGACTGAGCTCTATTCTGCTGTGGCTGATGAAGTCCTGTCTGGACAGGATATATGGCTACCCAGAACACTTATTTATATTTGAGGCAATTGAGGAATGAGAATTGAGAGCTTATATGAAAGACTGAAGATCAGTTGATACTGCAAATTATTTAGCTACCAGTCTTGCAAAACACTGTCCTGGGGCCTGATGCCTGCCCAGAAGGTTCCTGAAGTAGAACTGAGATATTGATGAGCTATTCTAGTAGTAGAAAACATCCCTGTAGGTGATACGACTTTTAAAGTCCTAGGAAGCAATGGAAATTAGGAATGACATTTGTTGTGTCATAAAAATAGTTAGAAAAAAAGAGTGTAAGTAGAATTCCATAAAAATGGTGTTTTATTTGGCACAGTTTTCCAGCAGTCAAAGGTGCAGAGGAACATTAACATAGACAGAAATATAAAATTACTAAAGCAGCAGAGAAAATGACAGACCACATCAATGCTTACAATATCTAAGTCCTCATCTGCCCTTGCTCTCTTTTCCCTTCCTCTTGTTCTCTTTTCCCTTTTTAAGTCTCCATGTAAGTGCAAAGCAATCCAGGCACAGAATGAAGGGTGACTGCCTTACAGATCTGCCTAGATCTGTAAGATTTCTGAGCTGTTGAATTTCCAGTTCCAATCTATAATGTCTGTAGGCTCTAATAGAATTCTAGGAAAATTTGAAGAAAAATTGATATGCAGAAGTCTTAATACTTCATTTGGTATCCAGGGAAACTTCAACAAGATAAGAGGAACCTGAACTTTGTCCCCAGAGGAACGGCACAGTGATTCCTGCTAGGTTCTCCATTGAAATCAGCACATGCCATTGTTTCTGCAGAAATAAGGTCTGTGGACTTCAGATCTCTTGTTGATATTACAAAAAAAATTCAGTACCCAGTTCCATGGCATCTCTTCCCACTGAAGCACTCTAGGTTTGTTGTCCCCCTCTCTCTTCCATTCCAGAAGGTTTCTCTGCAGCAGTTCCTCCCACAGTCACGGTGGCACTGGGTGTTCCATGCTTCTTTTCAGCATTTCAGGCTGAAGTTATAGTACTCTTTTTTCAGCCCTTATTTGCTGGACAGCTGGTCTCATTTAGGTGACTGTGATGGGAAGCAAACACAGTATTTCTATTTCTTGGTGTTTCATAAATGCTTGTGCGGGAGGTTTTTAGAAGCCTGGGAATTATACAAAAAAATTAGAGGACCTTCTAAGTTATAGAAATGGTATGCCAAAATCTCACCTAGAGCTAATCTGAACAATTAGGTTCCATACTACATGGAAAGACTATCTGAAGGAGGTAAATGGGATCTGTCACAACTCATACTGGTGTTCTAGATCTTGGTAGTGTATGAGAGCAGATTCTGTCACATATGCCATGTCCTTCTTGTGTTTGTTTCCAGGGTCAAGTTCTTGTCTGATTGCATAAACAGTGCATATCCCTTTCAAAAAATAAACAAAAGCAGAATTTTCAGAGCATTTCAAGACAGAACAATGCCTAAAAGCTGAACATTTAAATTATTCATGGTAACATTTTTGGTTCATCCATAGTTCCTTCTAGCAAGTCACTACTAACCATGGGGTTAGTCCTGTGTGCTGGAAATGACAGTGGCAGTGCTATTGGGAAGATGGTGTTTCTCAGCTTACTTCAAATCACATTCATTACTCTTTTGTTAAAAGCTTCAGAAAGATATGAGATAACCCCTTTTAGAGATTGATGTGTGAAAAAGAACAGAGTGAGAGAGACCAGCTGTGACCAAATTTGGTACAGTTAGAGGTGGAGAAGCTAGGGCTTGGACTTTTTAGCAGTGAAAGCAGACCTTTAAAGCCTCATGTTGTTTTTGGCAGATATTCTACTCCTCCCCATCTTATTTACACTCTCTGTTCACGTCGGTTTCTTTTTCAGCCTGTTATTTGCAGAGCAGAGCTTCTTTGCACTTCCTTCTGCCAGCCTCCAGCTGATCATGAGCCACAGAACAGTCACCCAGAAACCTGTCACCACTGGAATGGTGCACCAGAATGGGAAATATGGAGTTGGACTGCATACCCTTGACAACAGGCTGTGGAAGAGGCTGAGTCAGCCCCTTGCTCAAAAGGCCATTATAGCATTCAGTTGCTGCTCTGCTTGCCATGTGTGATAGCACATTGCTGCTAAAATGGCATATTGGCCCTAATCCTGAAAAGCTTTCAGACATGTATGCATTCAGTGAGATGAGAACTATAGAGAGATGCCTATGCTTCCTATAAGGACATCATATTGGTAAAAAAGGATAGGTGCAGTGATCTCAAAGTATTTTCTGATACAGAAGTGTGAGTAGGAACATAAATGCACATATGTATGATTTGCGCACGCATACACACACACGTGTATATATATATATATGTATAACATTTCTGTGACTGAATGGCATTACCATGGGGATAATAAGACCCACAAATAGCATAGTTAACAAATTTAGCTTGCTATTTTTGTGTCTTTCATTCCTGAACTGCCAGGGAGTAGATTGCTATATCCTCAAATTTATCTTTGAAAATCATCTACAAATAGCTTGTCTGTGAAACTCATTTGACAGGGTTACTTACACGATCACCTCTCTATCGATCCACTGAGAATGCGAGTTTGTTCTAGTTTTTAAACTAACAAGGCTAGTTCTTTAGCTCAGCCTGTAGCAGTTTGTGCTCTCAACTCTCAAATTATTTAGCATTGGGAGCACTCTGAAAAACTCTTAGAAACAAAAGAATTTTTATTCTGCATCTGACTGAGAGTGTGACATCAAATTTCATACAATACCATCTATATATTTTACCCTGTTTAGTATAAAGCAACACATATGGAGAAAGGTTGGGAAGCTGAGACTCCTTGCAGCTGAGTGAGCGCACTAACCATACTCTGCTGCTCTTACAGTCTTTGTTGTCAATGTGAATCAAGCATGCCAGTGATTAGACTTACACTACTACAATGTCTGAGTCACATAAATATAAATAAATTACATATATGCATGTCTGCTTAATGAGCATGTATGTATACAGTTTTATATATACATATGTAGATTTAGTGGTGAAAATGTTTTTATTTTACCAGTTTAATAGTTTTTTCCTTCAGCTAATCCAGCGCATAAATACTAATGGTATTTCGCATGGTCTCTCTCTGTGTTCAGAATTTTTCAGTGAAAGAGAGGGAATTTTCAAAGTAGAAATTTGCTTGAGAAATACTCTTTTTTTAGCTGATGAATCTGATAACTCTTAATTTGGGTTGGGGCGAGCAGTGGTTCCTGGTGAAGAGGGACCAAATGGAGTTTACCTCATTAATGCCTTAATACCAGCTGATATGTTTTCTTTTTTGCAGTCCTGTGATTATACACTTGGTACACTCCAGACTGTCTGCCTTCCCATGCTGAGTCCAGTTTTTCCATCTTATTGGCAGTTATGTACACCACAATGCTTGTTGTCTGGGGAATTTTACAAATCTGTCTCTAAGACAGTAGGTGCTGCTGGTGCTCAGGGGTTAGTAATTTCAAATATGCCAGGGTTTTTTGCTTATAAAATATGAAGGAAAATTCCAAGTTAGTTTTGTTTCCAGGTGGACCCTTCAATGCTTTATCAAAATCTTCAGATCCTTGTATTTTATAACTTCCTCAAAGACAGACTTTTTTCCCTACTGATTGATCTTGAATGCACATAGCTATTGGTAGCAAAAGAACTGCTCTGGCAGTCACTGAGTGGGTTTTTGTGAAGGTCAGTAGTAGGCTGGTACCTCCTGAGGAGCTGGAAAACCTATCAGCTTGCCAATGGCACTGTCAGTTCAGAGAAACAAGTACATGACTTTTCCCAGTTTTCTATCAGGTGGAGACTTAATGTTTCTTGAAGAAAATACTGCTTTGAGAACACTAAAAGCAAAATCACATGACGTTTTGGTGAATTTAATTATTTTCCACCTGCCAGCACTGTGTCTTATGATGCTGAGGATGAACTCAGAATCACGTGCCCTCCCCTGACTCACCTTGTCTGCATCTTTGGTGCTTTAACAAAATTGAACTTGTGCCCACTGTTCTATCAAGAACTATATTCCATACACTAGGCAGGGCTTGGGGCACTCTCTGTAGCAGAAGGGTTATAATGGGAAGAAGTGCTTTCTTGTGACTTTGTTATGTCCACTCTTTGCATAAGACCATTTAGTACTCAAAACCAGGTCCACTGGCAGGAACTAACATCTTCTGAACTCACAAACTACAAAGAAACCTAAGGTTACTGCATCAGCAATGACCACAGCTCGAAGTTATATCATGTAATGCAACAAAATATGCTTCAATCCAGAATGAAAGTGGCCATACTGTGTTACCTCTATCCTAAAGCAACTGTGTAACATTCAAACTGTGACCGTTCTCCTTATTCCGGGCCAGTATGTCCTTGCTGATCCATTAACAAAATCATAGCCACAAAGCAATTAGTTGTTGATGGTATTTAATCCTAATCTTACATACTTAATTTTGTGCTTTAAAAGAAAAGAAAATCCTGTGTTTTTTTCCTAAATATAGAAAAGATATACACAAAGCTGTGTTCCTGAGGAAAATATTGGCTGCACACAGGCAATGTTGAATAGGAACGCTTTACCATCAGAAACAAAGGAAACTTTTTGACGACATAAACTGATGTTTTTCATCTATCTGTGTTTTACAGCTTGGCATATATTGGCTTCATATACATAAAACTAAAAATCTTGCATTTTGTTAGACCAGAACAGCAAAATATATTCATAAAATTACAACATAGCTAAAAATAAGTAAATACCCAAAGGGAATAGGTTTCATCAGCAACAGAGGAATGGAGAGTTTTGCAAGTATAGTTTTAGCATTTAAAGTTTCACAAAGAGATTTCGAGGGAAAAATTGCGTTAGACCTCCCCGAACTCCCCAGTCCAGCCCCGAAGCAGGGTTTGCGGGGGGAGCGGTACCTGCACCGCTCTCGCTGCACAGGCTGCAGTCTCACAAGCGGCCACGAGATGGCACTGTGACCCCTCGTACGGGCCTCGGCCGCAGTCCAGCCGCCCCGGGATGCCCCGGGATACCTTGGAAAGGGCTCTCTGCACCCCTCCCTCCGGCACTCCAAAATCAGGCACCGAGGAGCAGAAACAAGATTTTTTAAAAAAATGTATAGTTTCCTTCTGCAGGATGAGTAACATTTCGCCGCCGCCGAACCGAGGCGCCGTAAGGGCCGTGCCCGCCGGTGCCCGGTGCCGGCGGCGGGAGGGAAGTGCGGGGGCACAGACCCGCAGTTTGGCTCCGTGACCGCTCGGCGCGGCGAGGTAGGAGCAGCAGTGCAGCTCTCCTCCCGGAGCTCCAGCGGGAAAGCGCTCCTCCAGGGTGCAGCCAGCCTCGTTTCCCACGCCTCGTGGCGCCTGTCGGGAAAAGGACGAACCCTGAAACCTTAATGTCTCACAAGTACCACTGTAACGTGCCGACATTTCAGTGCCGGAGCTGGCATCAGGGGGTGACTGCAGGAGTGCGTGAGCCCGGCTACGCGGGGGCCGAGTCCTCGCCAGCCTTCTCCCCGTGCCTGGGGGTTCACCCTGTACAAAGCAGACTTGTCATTTGCCTTTGAGTGAGCGCTCCGCTATACCGCGGTCTGCGAACCCATGGAGATAACCCCCCAGTGAAAACGATTTGGTAATCATTAATAGAGATGAGGATACCGAGTTCAGTTCCTAACGCAGCATTGCTGTATCTGGAAATTTAACCTTCAAGCACCACTTCCTCACCTCGTGCTCTTGCATTGATTCTGCGTTTTGTCTGCCGTGTCTGTTGCTGCGCACAGATACCGTTCGAGTAGAGCCTGGATGCTAATTGGGATGTCTGCACAATATTTACACAACACCTGGCACACTTGCTGCTTTTACATTATAAGATATTCAGTAATAGCGCTAAGACCAGTGGGCAAAACTAAATTAAAATAATTAGTTTTATGCATTTGCCTTAGTGGTGGCTGTTCACTAATTGTGTTCCTTGAATGTGAATCTTATGGAACACGAATTTAGTAATTTTACCTGGCAATTCTAGGTCTATTTTAAATGGACTGTGTCTACAAGCAAGATGTTTACCTGTGCTCTGGAAACAGGGTGAGTGCTTATATAATGTTTCAGAATCTGCAGAGAGAAATGTCTCAACGAGAGTCAATGTACTGGTGTAAATGAAAGTCATGTCAAGCATGAATGCAGGGAAGAGTAATCGTTATTATGAAACCCCCTTCTGCTCCCTTATATTTCCTGATCCTGGATTTTTTAGAAGATGTGACTTTCCAAAAAGAAATCTGTGGAGCTGCTTGGAAAAGAAAAACATTGCTTTTTATTATATAAGCCTTTTCAATGGATTAAGTGAAATACGGATGAGACATTTTGTTCTTTTCTAATTAAGCAGTCTGTATGAGTTTTGAGAAATAATGTTTGAAAAAGACATTTCACTCACATGTATTATCTCTGATGTTGTTTTTCTCAGGGGTTCTAGAGGTATTTGAATTATGAATTATCCATCCTAATTCATTTCTGTTAGGGCCAAATAATTTATTCTGAATAAACATTCTTGTTCTGAACGTATATGTGTATGTCTACTCCTACATATCCACACATATAGTTCTTACAATCTACCTAGTAGAAGAGGCTAAAGAACTTATGCAAACATGTGTGAGTAGGAGGCATCAATTATTAGATGAAGTGGTTGAGTCCAGAGTACAAGTAATTGTGTAGGAACATCCATTTTTATGAGTTTGCTGACACACTGAGCCTGACTGGTGAAAAATATCTAAAAGTAATTTATTTGCTCTCTTTACGTGATTATTTATTTCAAGACTCTGCTTATAGTGGGAGGTCTGTACCTCCCTGGGTCCACCAGTGATGAGGAGATGGACAGTTAGCTGTTGTTGAGTTGGCAACAGAGTAGAGGAGACTTGGTAGAGCTGAATTTGTTTAAAACATTTATAAAATTCTGATTTTTGAATGTCCTTTTTTTTTTAATGAGTGCATGGGCATCATAGAAAGTGTATGGAAGGTGGGAAAGATTTTGGAAGGAAAACCAGAACCAAGCCACTGAAGGAAAAAGTATTTTTGTTATAGATATTATAATAATATCTGTACTTGCTGGAACAACATTTCCTGAATTCATCAGTCACAAGTTCCAAATACTTGATCTGTGCCCTGACTTTGTTGGGTGGAGACAAAATGATTCCCCCAGGAGTACAGTCAACAGGAGGTAATTTGCAAGGGTGTCAAGAAGCCTGCTCTGATGTCCCAGAGACGGGATTATCAACAATAATCAGATTCCCATCAGGTTTGTGAAGAAGTGGTACGTGCCTGTTGAGTTGATGTTAAGATGTTTAAATGAAAAGCTTTTTGTTCAGATCCCATATCTGTTCAGTCTCAGTCATTGCTGTTCAGATTCTCATTCTCTCTTCATTCTCCTTAAGATTCTTTTGGGTGCCCTGGAGCAATGCAGTGAACAGGTCTTCTGATCTGGGGTGTGTGCACCAGTGTAGTCACCCCTCTTGTCTCTGGCCCTGCAGCAAGAGCAGTAGCTGCAGCTGCATGGCCTCTCCCTGCATCTCTTTTGATGTTGAGGTAAGATCAGAGTCAGTTCCCAGCTGCCTTCACCACAAGCAGCCTTCTACCTTTGTAACAGCAGATAATGAACTACCCTGCACCCTGCACCACATCACTGTCCTGTGTGCCACCTGACTCACTCTTAACACCCTTGCCATGAGGAGCCAGGCTATATCTGCAAGGGGAGGAGTGGAGTGGGTCCAGGCCACCCACCCCCTGGTGCCCTCAACTGAAATGCGTGGTGGGGCTGCTGCCCCATAAGAAAACAATTGCACTTACTGCTGGGAAAGGGTCTTCCCTCTCTGGAGCAAAGGAGCAGATGAAATGGAAATGTTTCATTTCATGCATCTCTACCGCTGTTAGACCATGCTTGTTACATGCCAGCAGTGGAAGTCTTAACCAAAATGAAAAGAAGTTTAACCATAAGTGTAGTCACCTAAGGAGAGACTTAATCTGCTGTTAATATTGCTTCAGTCTTCAATAGTGAAGATCAAGCCTTTGTGTTACAAATGAAATTTTATTTACTCATAAACATTAGTTTTCTCAGATTTAATGTAAAAATCACTGTCATGGTAAAGAAGGCTTTTCTGGGTTTCTGACTACTAATTTTAAGCAGCACTTCAATATCTGACAAGGAGAGTGCTTGATGTTAATTATTTTTTGATGTAAGCATAATCATGTACAAAATTTGCTTTCATGCATAAACAGTCTAGTATATGAATGTATGTTTTTGCAATGTGAACCTGAATAGGGAAGAAAATAAAACTTTACAATCTTCAGAGTTATTATAATCCAATTGTCATACAACAAAGTACCTTGTCATTTCCCACTACGTGGCTCTTCCATATAAATGTTGCTTTGCATAATTTACTCTGTTATACTTAATTGAGTACATTGCTTCAAAATTGTTATTTATCACGCCTAACATTTTTTCTGAGAAGAAAAGATAAGTATTTTGGGCTAAACTCTATTTTAGATTCTTATAAACATAGCCCTCAGAACTATAAGCCTGAATTCAAATATTTGTGACATTGGTGACCTCTGAAGGAAAGCAGAACTGGATTCTGGATCAAGCAAGAGGAATAAAGTTGGACTTAGTAAGTTGTCCTTACTAAGCTGTCACTTAAAATATCCAGATCTGGAGGAAATTTAATGAACTGAATTTGCTCCCTCAGCTGGAAGAGTTTTGGCACATATATCTGAAGAGCTATTTAGCTATGAGAAGCTAACCAGTGGTTTGGGATTATGCGCATCTGTCAGCTAAATCAAAGATCCCAAGGCTAAACCCAGCATTCGGAGGCAACATGTAGATCCATGAATTTTATGGAAGACAGTGTCTAGACACTGATAAGCAGTTTTCTTGCATACACATGCTATAAAACGGTGTATAATTGTTCTCATTTTAGTAACAGCTTTCAGAAAATTACTGTTAGGAAAATGGAAGAAATGTTTTATACCAGTGACCTTAAAATTGTAGTGCAGGGATCTAATTGTGTTTTCCAGTCATTTCTGCCATGTTAGTAATAAGTATCTATTTTGAGATAAAAGGATGCATTACAGAGGAAAAAGATGCTTTTCCTTAAAAGAAAAATATTTGATTTGCAAAAACTGTGGACATGTTATTCTTTTGTAAATACGATGCAGGTCAAATGCTTAGTTTTATAGTGTTGTTACTCTTTATGTATTTTCTGACTTCAAATGTATTAACAGAATAAATAAGACAGGAGAAACAAGAACTATCTACATGTGTGTGTGTGTCTGCCATTTAGCCAGTATATGCATATTTTTTTAAATAAATGGTTTTAATTTCAAAATTATGAAATATTATGAAATTATGAAATATGAAAATTAAAATTACAAGCCTGCAAGTAATTTAAAACCATTGTGTTTCTGGTTTATACATTCCTTAACAATTTTTTCTGTCACAGATGGTAACATCATAACTTCAGATCTCATTGCCATCCATTGCTGGCTGTTCCTGGGTGTGGGAAGAGGTGATGATTAGCTAAGACAAAACTAGCTGTTCACAACATCTTGAAATTTTGTTGTTATTGATGATAAAAATGACTTTGGAATAAACTGAAAATTTTCATGGAAAATTGCCTGTTTCTGTCAAGGTTTCATTTTTTTCCTTTAAGTCAGCTGCATATGCAATTATATAATTGATGTTTCCAGTGCTATATATTTCTTTTGTTTTCACGCTTCTACACATTAAGGATATGAGAAAGTCACAAATGCAAGAAAGCAGACATTACTGGAAGAATTTGTTAACAGCAACATTCTTTGAGACCACAGAACATCTATATTCTTAGATACTACTGTTTCCATTTCAGCCTTTCAATGCAATTATTTATTTTTCTGTGGCAGTTTCAACGAATTTTGAGTCCACAGGAAGCACATTGGCATAATTCTTCATTGTGCTACTAAAAGGATCATTGTGTTTCAGCCCATTTACAATGTATTCTTTGCCTTAATGAAAATTGGATATTTCTCATGCTCCAAAAATTAATTGGAGTTAAGCAGAGTTTTGCTACTTCTGCTTTTTAGTTTTATTTTTTAATTGGACAAGGATCATTTATGTTGTAGAAGCAGCAAACACATAGGAAGACCAAAAGGGCTTACAGTGGAATAAATCACATATCCAAACTTTGGAACTGGTGTCAGATCTCACATGTTGTGATTATTTCTAATTCAACTGACCTCTCTTGCTCAAGATATTTGCTTTTCATTTTTCAGATTGTATTGGCCCTTTGGTGACTTTGCAGCATCTTTCCCTGCCACCTTGACTAATAAATTAATTTTGTGTCCGTTAACATTAGTGTGTGTTGTAAAGTAAATCTGTCCTCTATGTTCCCATTTATCTCATGTTGAAAGTAGAAGAATTCTGAAGGAACTTGGATCTAGGAACATCAGGAATATCAACTAATACTTTTCCAAGTGCTTTTTTAATAGTGTAAAAATGTTCAGATTATAGGATTGGAAAGTTAGAAGCAACATTCATATGTTCACTTTCAATTCTTGTGTAAATTAAGCAGTCTAAAGCTCTGGCCATTCAACTCAGCATTTGACTATGGCCTTAAGTGTCTGACAGAGCTAAAGGAATTTGCATTCAGCACATCTAATTCAGCATGCTTAAGCCACCATTTTCCAAGGTTTTTGTCAACTCTTTCTGCATAAAAATATCAAACTCCAAAAGTCTTGCTGTGATCCATATTTTCATAAAGTCTGATGAATCATAGGAGTATATCAGTGATTTTGCACATTGGCTAATCATTTAAATGTTTTTCCATAGATATTTTCCCCTTTGTCACTTTACATGTGTTCTGGTTAGTGACCTAAGTTTACTGTGCTTGCCAGCCTCCTCATCTGATATGTCTTTGAGTTCTTAATAGAATCATAAAATGGTTTGCATTGAAAGGGACCTTAAAGATCATCTAGTTCCCACTCCCTTGTCATGTTTAGGTGAGTTTCTGTGCAATTCCTTTCCCAGTCTGTTCTGGTAGTGAGACCATGACTAGCTGCCAATTACTCTTATGGGGTAGTTGCTTCTTTAATTGTCAGATATTCTGTGCACTCAAGTGAGAGCCATCGTAGATGGGATTTGGTGGGACAACAAGCAAGTGGTGTGGAATCCTGGAGGTGAAGATCATGTTATCCAGGTAGCAGTTTCTGCTTTCAGAGTACGTATCAATAGGATTTCTCCCATCTTAGCAATGGGAATTCTGATGACTCATTTCAGGCTTTAGAACTATATTAAATCTAGACATAAGACATAGCAGTCTTGTGTAACTCAAAGTTACACTAGTATGCAATTCACTTTTGTTGGTTCTGTGCCAGATTTGTCAGCAACCTGGCTTTGACTTAGGCAAGTTTCAGTGTGTTGCCATGCATGTGTCTTAAAGTGCATCAGAGCTCTTTTACAGGCAAGAGACTCAAACTCTGTCTATCAAAGTAGCTCTTGGGCTTTTCTGGAACACAGCTATGAGATCTGTAAGATACCTCTCACTGCAGATATGAAACAAATGTGGCTGCCCCTGCAGCATGCTGAGGGTGGGAGTATTGCTGTGCATGTGTGGGTCCTGAAGCTCTGCAAGATAGAATGCTACCGACAAACTATGTGGTTATATTCTGAAAAAAATTGTGATATCAATGTAATGGAGTCATTAATCTTTAGAATGCCAAGTTCTGAAAACTAAACTTAGGGATCACGTAGGATGTGGGACTCTTAAATCTGCATCACTGGGAACAAAACCTATGAAGCTTCTCCATTCTGTTATTTATTAAATACAGTAATTTGCAGTAGCTTGCAATCATACTTCAAGTGTAATTTGGAAGAGTAACAAAATTTGCTTGTGTGGCTAATATCTGTATTGAGTTGGTAGTATTCTGACAAACAGTTGATTTTTTTCCCCTTAAATTACTATTTGCTGAAATCAGGTCTTGATGTCAGATTCAGTTTTGATAAACTTCCCAATATAAGGAACTGTTAGAAAAGAAATTTTTAATAGTCAAAATGCCTACCATATTATAATTAAGGAAATTAGAGGAGGTTTAATTCAAAACATTTTTTCTTTTTTAGTTAATTTAGACTAAACAAAAATTTAGAAAAGGAAAATATATCAAAGTGCAACAATTTTATCTAAAGAGTACTTTTTATACATATAGATAATCCACTCATGCAGACACTGAGATTTTTATTGTCATGCTATTTGTGACAGTGACATTGTTTTAGAATACCCCAAACGTTCACAGAGTATCTCTGCTACTTATCTCTACAAACACCTTTTCACTGTAATGTACACAGACAGTTATGTCAGCCCTCCTGCTCACAACAGACAAGGCTCACTGACACATATGTTTGAAAGGGTCCTCTGCTACAGTAGAGTGGTAGTGGGAAAGTTTTGATGAAAAATTTCATATGGACAGTATATGGGAGTAAGTTATTCAAATAACATGTATCTTCAGCTCTTAGTCTCTTCAGTGAAACTGCTAGTGGAGTGTTACTTAATGAAGTTTGCTCTGGCAACTTGCGAGAAATGCTTCTGTATTGATAGACTGTGAGCAAATCTGGAACACCTTGGATTTGGCAGAAGTAGCTCTACTCAGTCACTACAAACAACATTAACAAATTTTCAACTGATTATCTTGAATGAAAATAATTCTGAGCTCCTTACTAAACTCATGGGCCATTTCACTTGCTTTCTGAAGATTTCAGACTGAAGTACAGTCTGATTTATCATCTGTCTTTGAAACTATCAACCGAAGTGATGGTCTGGAACACCTTGAAGGACTCTTGGGCTTTCTCAGGGCTTGAGTCCTTCCTGTTTGTCTTTTCTGAGTGTTACTGGCTGTTCTCAACAGTTATCTGACCTTGTTTAGCATGAATTTTCTCTTAGTTCCCTATAAAGTCTCTAAATTTTCAAATGTGGTTGTTGCTGCATTTTCAGTGAACAATTTCAGTGAATAAAGTATATACAATATTACATCTCTCTGCTTGCTTGAGANCTTGTCCTCTTCATTTCATAATTTTCCTAAACAGGTTCTATTTTAATTTGCTCTCCCAGTTTTTGTTGTGAAGAGCTTTTGAGGAAAACCTCAGTGTTTTTAGTTTACGTGATTAAAATTCTCAAGTGGCTTTTCAGTCAGCTGTTAGTTCTGCAACAAGCTTTAATAAGAAAATAAAAAGCCATTTTCTAGAAACTGAGAATGTCATGTAGGAAAAGTAGATATGAACCTGTGATCGGCATCCGGCTCAAGCTTCCAGTGTGCAGTGTGGGAGCTACTGCTCTTACACATATTGTGCTGCTGCTGCAGAAGTGGGAGGAGATGAAACTCCTGCCATTTCTATGGCATCACTCAGTAAGGCGTAAATGAAGTATGAAATAAAAACTCTCAGCCCACTCAGTACACAGACAGACAAAAAGATAGTGCTTTATACATGCTGCTGTGATATGCTGTTTGCTGTAATATTAACCTTACACAGTGCCAGAATGCTCCCTAAATTTTACAATCTCAGGTCAAAAGGGAAATGATTTATTGTTAGGTCTCCTTTTTCTCTCTTTCCACCAATATGCTGTGGCATGACAAAGCTGGTTTTGCAGAGCAGAGCAGAGCAGGAGTGAGGTACAAAGACTGTTCTGAGAGAAAGAAATTGTGTGAGTCAGTAGGCACAGTTTGCAATGTACTTCAGGGTAAAAACGATAAAAATCTGAACATTGAATGCAGCTCCAGATTCAGAAACATTTGCTGTCTTCATTCTATTGAGTTGCAGCTCACCTGGATGATTTGGAGGGAAGTAGCAATAGGTGGTAATGTATCATGCTACGTTTAAATTCATTAGCACTAAGGAGTCTGTTTGTGTTGCTAGGTAGCTCATTTGGTGTGACAGCAGTCTTTGGATGGAAATACTTTTCAGCCAGATTTGCCTCTAGGCCTTGCCCTCATAGTTTAACAAATCATTACCTAGATCCTTGTGGTATCCTGTGCACTATTTTTAAGCCATAAACCAGTCTTCTGGCAGCCTTTTTATTTGGCTGGAAATGTTCTGTTGCTGAAGTTTCTGAGCTAGATCCAATGCTGATGTAAATAATGTAGCTTCACTGATGTCGATAACAAGCTGGCTTATACTACCTGAAACTCTGTCCTTCAGATGCAAGTCAGTAGCCTAAACTCCATGGCATTCACATAGAGGCATATATTTCCCTCTGTTTTTCGCACATATTTCCCTCTGTTTTTCTAATCCTTGTGTGTCCTTTGTAGAACTCTGTGATTTGTGCTGAAAACGGTGCTGAGAAATAGGATGAAGTGACATGAATATTGGTTTAAAATGCTGGACACATGAAACTCTGCCTTGTTCTGACTGAGACCTCTGTGTGACTGCACAATTATTTCTCTCTTTGCGCCTACACTCTTCCCCTTTCGTTTTCCAGTCTTACAGAAGTGCGGGGGTAAAGTCAGTAAATGCTGAGATACTGCAGTAACAGAGGCTGCAGTACAGATCAGAGGGTAACATCTCAAAAAAGCCTGATGGTAGTCAGAGAGAGGCATCCAGTAATGCCACTGTGAACTAACACAAACTCAAAAATACAGGTGCAGCCTGTAAACTGCTCAGCTACTGGACTTCTGTATGAAGGAAAGGTCATGTGTGGTTGGACGTCTGTGCACAGTGAGGTCCCCTCTGGTTACAGTGAGCACAGAGATGGTATGGATTCACACCAAGATCTTTCTACAAAGCTTTGCATGAGGAAAGGGAATGTGCAGTACACGCATATTCAGGCTGATTCAGCCTATAGATCTGAGAGCTCTGGAAAGGCAGGATAAAGTCTAGCAGTAGGGTTTTATATAAATGCCATTCTGACTAAAGCAGGGAGCATGAATATAAGAAATTACAGCTTGCTCCATTCTGCAACACTTGCCAGTGTTAACATGTCCATAGGGAAGGCCTTGTGACAAGAAATCAAACCAGTAAGATTGAAAGAGAACCAGACCCCTTTGTAAAGGCACGAAGGCAATTGGGTCATTAAAACATGCTACAGGCTTTTTAGGGGGAAGGCCACTGTAGTGCACATGTAATATTTGTATTAAGTCTTAAGAAAGCAAATAACCCACTTGGGGCAAGAAGTGAATGTCACCCACATTGGAAAAGGCTGCAACACAATTGAGTGAATACAAATTTGGAGGACCATTTGAAAGTAGGGCTGTAGAGTTCTTGGTCTGGTTAATAGAGCTATACATTTTCCATAAAGCAATTTACTATTTAATTTGTTGTGTGACTGTCATAGACAGAATTTTCTGTTTCTGCCCTTTAATGAATCCTAAGTAAAAGAAAGCTTCCTTATTATTACAAATTGAGAGGGTAGTGGAAACAAGACTTGCACTGCTGCAACTGAAAGTCAGATAGAGGAGCAGTGCATTACATGGGTTAATAAAATCCCAGCCTAATCAGATAATAGGCACCACAATATAAAGTGCTTTCCTCTAAAATAATGTATTTGAAAGCATGTTTTAAAATCATTCGGGATCAACAGAGGGCAGGACTTGGATTTATTGTGTCTGTATCTATTTGATCATAAAGGTATCGCACTATAATATGTAAGTACTGGTCAGATGTACATTTTGAAAACAATACCACATTGCTCTTCTAAAAATATTCTAAAAGTATAAATCATTTTCATAAAGATGGATCCTTGTTGATCCTAATTTTTTTTTTTAGATTGTAAATGTATGCTTACAAACCCAAGAGATATACATCGGTTCTCCTAATTTATGTCTGATTACATTATTTCAGAATTGTCTTTGATATTATTACAGACACATTTAATTCAGACTATTCATTTCAGTTTCTAATGAAAACCAGCATTCTGACCTTACCCTAGTGAAAAGAATGGATAACAAACAGAAGTTGTTGGAAACCTTTAAAAAAGCTGAATTTTGTAATGTATATTGTTGCTGTTATTACATTTTTTTGTTTTGTTTTGTTTACTAAAAGAAATAAAACAGGTGGTAAAAACGAAAACAAAATTCAGAAGATTTTGGATCGTTTGAGTGAACTATCAGGTAGAAAATGCAACTTAATGTAGAAAAATGTTAAACAATTCATCTGGGAGGAAGGAATCAGTGTAAGAACCTGTACTAAATATGCAGTCATCCAGCATACTGATTAGGAAAGAGATGAAATAGTTATAGAGAAATGACTGCAAACATGAATTCCAATGCATTGTAGCATGGAATATATTAGGGAAGAGAAGGCAGCATAGCTATCATAGGAGCTGGATTGAAATTTCATTTTAAACAGGATTTTAGTTTCTTAGATTTTTTTCTTCAGTGGTTGAAAAATAAGAAAAATAATTGCTTAAAGCAATTTTTCGTATCAGTGAAATATTTCCTGTAATGACTGCATGGAAATCCCTGTTTCTTGAGAGTACACTCTCTCAAAAGGTACTGCTCTAGACAAAAAAAAAACCCCACCAAGCCAGAAATTCCAAGCTATACAGATGCACACATCATGTACAAATCAAAAGGTATTGATGTTATCTTAGGCTTATGCTCCTATTAAACTGAAATGTAATGCCAAGAGTATTACATTTAGTGTTTAACTGCCTTACATCTTAAAGAATTACCAGGGTGGTTAAGAAATCATTTCTGATTTTCAGTTCTTTCAGCCTGCTTTTCTGCCCAGCAGCTTCTTCACCAAGATCACAGGTAACCAGGAAAAGCTGGATTGCAGGGGGTCCTGAATTAAACTCTTGGGCACCTTGGAGTAATGTGTTAGTCCTGAGTATTAGGCATTTCAAGACTCAAGCATTTATTGGTAATGCTGCAGAATATGGCCAAGTGCTGCTGTCGAGGTGCCCTAGTTCCTTAGATTCTTATAATGAAAATATTTTTTCATGTTTCTGTATTATCTATACTCATATTTCTCCCAAATTCCGGTTTTAAAGGCTTTTGTGCTGTCTCAAGCCTTTTTTCTATTGGACTAGAAAAGTGATGGAAAAACGTGATGCATTAGCACCAGGCAGCGTGTATGTTTGCCTGGGATCGTGCAATCCACATGCAGCTCTGCCAGGAGCAAAGCAGGACCACAATACTGCTGGGCACTTGTCTCCCAGGACTCTGAAAACTATCCAGTGGCCAACTGTCATGCCACAGTTTAAGTGCACCTGTACTGTCTGTCTGTGCCGTGAGAGGTCAGTGGCTGGTGAGATGGAGTATGTGCTTCTGTCAGCTACTTCTGTTCGCAGTGCGGTATTTTAGCATTAGCCTAATTTACATGGGCAATTTAACTAGACAGTGAATGGGCATCCATGCCTTCCTGTCAGTACTGCAAGAAAGTCACGATGCCCAAAAGAGAGATGAGTGTGAGCAGAAATGTCTTGCGCAGAAGCATGGTGTCATGAGTGTTTTTATGCATCACTGCACGAGAATGGGAGTTTACCTGGCAGCCACAGTGGAAAGGCTGAATGTATTCTGCCAAAACAACTGGCACAGCAGCTCCCTCTTGCCATTGAGAACCACATTTCAGCAAAGACGTCTGATGTGGTCCATACATGTTTCAGAATCTCTGTATCTGTAATGTCTATACCATTATAGCGCTGCCATTTAGCTTTATCTTTGAAATGGCAGAAATTTACATGATATGGATGCTACGTGCCATCTATTGCACAGGCTCCCAGCACAGCTAGATTGGAGCAAGTGACCACATAGCCTGGCTTTATTTTCAAATAAGTGCTTATTTATGCAAATATATGCTTATAAATAACGGGAAGGAGAAAAATATTATCTGTTTTAAAGAAAGCCACTGCAGCGATCCTCACTCAATACCCTTTGCCTGACTTCGTGTAGGGGCCAGAGACCAGTAGATGGCAATCTCCTCCTATCACAGGAAAAGCAGTGTTTTAATGCGGGACCCTTGTGAGCATCTTCCCGTTGCTTATTGCAGTTTACTTGAAGGGCAAAAAGACCTGGAAAACGTAGGCAGCCTTTGTTAGGCACAGAATGCAAAGCAAAAGTGAATTTCTACCTTATGAAAAACCTAGCTGCTGGTATCTGTGAAAAGAAAAGCAAGCTAATCTAATGGAATGAATTTGTATTAATCTTTCTCATTTTTAAATACAGGACACTGTGCTATTTTACAGCATCGTGCTATTCCTCCTGTGTTCTGCTAATCTTTCAATGTACTCTTTAGAAAAAAATGGAAATGGTTGATTACCTGTACCCTAGATTTTCCTTTTTTCCCCAGTGTTTAAAATGAGGAGAAATAACATGATCTTCAGCTGACTTAAAAAGGAGTCAAGGAACAAAAGAAAAGCATTTTTCTTTCTATAGTGACGAATTTGCCATGCTAGAGTAATGTGCCCAAGAAGCAGTGTGAGAGTCTTGTTTAGCATTTGAATTGGAAAATAGATGGTATTACAGGTATTGCTGCATAATTTTTATACATGTTTTTCATTGCAGAGGAGAAGATTAATGTTGCTAATTTGAATTATATGAAACTCTGAGCTGATAAAGGATCAGGATTTTTTTTTAAAGCAAATATTAATAGTACAGAAAGGAATATTCTTATTCTGTGTTGGAAATAATTGTCAGTTATCTCCTCATATTGCTTTAAATGAGTCTATATCATTTCATGCAGTATCATACTGCAGGCATTTGATCATAACATAATGATGAAAGAGAAAACTAAATAATTATCCTGGATATTCTGACACTGGTAACAATATAAGAAAGTTTCTCTGGGAATGTAGGATTTTCTGTACTAGCCCTAAATACAGTTCTTGATATGCTGTCCGTCTTTACCCGCTACAGTAGATTGCAGTCCTGATGTACCCTTTATGCTACATATTAGGACTTAGCTGAGTAGCATGTGCATACCTTTTTGAATAGCATTCACTGAGGATCAAAATTAAATGTAACCTGGATCAGTGCCTTTTTCTGTAGAACAAGATGAAGGGGGAACTACTAAAACTGGAAGAAAACCAGTGCTCCCAGTGTGGAGCAGGAGAACTGGATGTTCATATGATCATGCATGTCAAAGTAGCTGAGGTTAAAGTGAGTATTAGGGCCAAGGCTGATTCTTGCACTTGGTTTTACTCTATTGAAAGGATTTTCATCTGATTATATAGATACCATGTGATCTGTAAGAGGTAGCACAGAAAGGCTTTATGAGAAACAATGACTATAACCAGATACTACACCATGTATAGTTTACTCCAGCTTACAGGTACTCTTGCATTTTACAGGCAGTCAACTTTTCTTTATATGAGAAAAACAAAGGGGGAGGAATCCAAGCAATGTTCGTAGCAATACTGTGTTTTGAGTAAATGATAGAGTGATAGACATATCATTACAGAAGAAAAAACTTTCTTATATTAAGATGGGTGAAAAGAAAAGAAACAGGCTTGTTCAGTGGGTAGAAGGAACAGATTTATGAAGAAAAATTATAATAACTTAAATTTTCTAAATCATAAGTGCTACAAGTGGTTGAGTATATGCAAACATAGTTCTGAAAAAGTAGGCTCAGTAGCACAACAAAAATTGCTGGAATTACTTTTCATGATAGAAAGGAACATCTTTTACAATGATATTAAATAGGAAACAGAAATTAAAATCTCCTTTCCTGCAAAAACCTTTGTATGGCAAAACATATTCCAAAGGAAATAATATATTTTCACTGCTTGAAACAGCTAAATTTTCTTTAAATTATATAAGATTAGAATATATAAACATTTTCCATCTCTGGCTTGCGTACTTAAAGGACAAAAAAAGTGCAAGTGCTACTTATGATTTCTTCTCATCCAGAGAAGGCTGAATGTTTGTTTACATTGTGGTGGCAGAATGAGAGAACAATTTTTGGTGCCTACAGTCAAAGCCAGTCAGGGTACCTACATTTGGAACCTCAGTAACACATGTTCTCAGTGGAGGACAGGGATACATCTTTTTAAAGGTGATTAAAGGTATACAAATAAAGCAGCAGCTAGGCTTAATTTCAATGTTCTCAATAACTGTTTAGAAGCATTAGAGTTGTTTTTTTTTTCTCACCCACTGATTATATGGGGAACCTGCACTCTTTTGAAGCTTACTCTAGAGTCTTAAAGTTATAAGTAGTACCTCATTAAACGTATGTGCGTACTTTTGACCACTTCTCCAGAAACAGTCATGTACTATCATTTTATTCAAAATCAATAAATAAGACTACAATTCAATATTCTCTTTTCCTTCTGCCTTTGGGATGATTTTACGCCATTTATGTTCATGTAAATGACTACAGAAGATACAAAGATGAAAAAAAAAGAATTTTTTTAGAGCTGTGGTTTGTGTTCTTTTTTCTCCTCTGATAAGCAGGGACTGAGAAATCTGGGGCTACCATACTGGCTTCAGGGCTGACATTGGACTTAACTGCTATAAGGGTTTTCGTCAGTCTTATTCCAAGATTTCTGAAATGCTGCTAAAAATGAAGCTTCTCTTTTCTGACAAAGAACTGGGGATAACATCACATGTCTTTCTGGTATGCTAATCACTTTTGGATTTCAGCACCCAGCAACAAAAATTAACCCAGCAGGAAAAAACTAGTCTAAGGGTTGTTTCATTCCATCAGTCCTGCCATACATGTTGTGACATAAATGTTGCCAGAGTACTTTTGGGGGGATTTCCTTTCTAGAACACTAGGCCCAGAATCAAGTACTTCCAACTATATCATTGTTAACACTTGCAGAAGAATTCTCATAACTTCAGTTCCTCTTGGTTTTGTATCAAACCAACAATTTTATGGGACTGACGTTCATTTAGGGATTGTCTGGTGCAGCAAAATAAACTAAGCTGGTTAGGTGGCATTGTTTTACTGCAGAACTTTTTAAAGCTGAAAAGGGAATGAAAGGATTTTAATAAAGAGTAGGAAATAAAATATTTATTGTGCAAATGCAGCAGTGTTGGACTGTTGTGCCTGAATTTTAATACTTATTCATACTTCCTGTTTCTGCAGTAGGAAATAATTTTGATTTTTTTGTTGCTGTTTTGTTTTGTTTTCTCGGTTTTACTTGAATTCCTTTCCAGACCCTTAACAGCAGAGATCTAGTGTAACCCATGGAAGTGAATCCAGTGAGAACCAAACTCTCAGAAACCATCATGTTATGTTCAAAGTCTTGTTTCATGGGCAAAGAGGAAGAGCACCTGAAGTATGCATAAGCATACATATATAAAAAGAAAAAAGGGCATTGTTAGAGAACTGAAATTTAAGAATATAATTGTTAGTCCAGATGTAGCTATTACAGCAAAGGAGGAATAATAAGACAGTTAAAATTGTTATACCTGCACTTAGTTTCTACCCTGTTCCTGATATCATACTCACCTTTCCTCTACTCCTCTGGTCCTAATGTCAGTGTTTTTATTCTGATGAGGGGGAGTGTTACGATGAGTTGTCAGCACCCAGAGTTCATCACTGAGAGGGATGTGATGCTCATGTTGATGGTTTCTTCTTCTTCTTCACTGTAGGATCCACTTGTACCTCTTTATATTTTAGCTAGCATGCTTGTACATCTTGGTTCTTGGTTGGTCTGCAATACATGTTAATCACAATTTACTATATTTTGTACTTTTTATGTACTTTAAATAGTATTTCTTTGTACCACTAAACTGGGTTTTTGCCATCTCTAGGTTTGTATCTCTTTAATGGACTACTGAGGAGTTGTTTACAGCTGTGGGGCCTCCAGCTGTAGAACCAGTCTACGCCCCTTCTTCTTCCCATGCCTGTACTACTCCTTAGCACATTCTCTATCTTCACCTCTTTAGACCCCTACATGTCGGGCTTGTATTTTCTATATTACATTATTATGCTAGGTTCCTGAAAATGTTATGATATCATGCAAAGATAAAAAAAAGTGAAAGAAATTAGCCTAGAGACTGGACAATTAAAAATATTGCTGTTACAGCTAAAGCCAGTGTCTTGGTGTAACCCCAAATGACCACTAAATACCTTGCAGCTGCTCACTCACTCCTCCATCTCCCTCACCTAACATAAAACCCATGGGTTGAGATAAAATAGTTTAACAATTGAAATAAATTGAAATAATTGAATTCAATAATTGAAATATGGTAAAACATGATAATAATAATAATAATGAAAAGGAGAGGGAGAGAGAAGAGTGAAACTCAATAAGAACAAGTGATGTACAATACAATTGCTCACCATCCGCTGACCAGCGTCAAGCCTGTCCTCGAGCAGCAATCAGCACTTCCTGGCCAGCTCTTCCAGTTTGTATACTGGGCATGATGTTCTAGGGTATCGAATATTCCTTTGACCAGTTTGGGTCAGCTGTCCTGGACATTCTCTCTCCCAGCTTCTTGTACAGCTCCTCACTGGCAGAGTATGGGAAACTGAAAAGTCCTTGACTTAGGGTAAGCGCTACTTTGCAACAACTAAAGCATCAGTGTGTTCCCGACACTATACTCATACTAAATCCAAAATACAGCACTGTACAAGCTACTAAGAAGAAAATTAACTCTCTTCCAGCCGAAACCAGGACACCAGGACAAAAACAAAACCTGAAGGAAGGCTAGGAAAGCTCAGACAGAGCAGGCCTGGCAAACTTCAGTCCTGAGACAATGCAAATTCAGTACAAACCTTATGGCTTGCTACTAGCTGTGATAATAGTGTATTATAGATCTATGTGGCTGTAGGAGAACAGGTGGTACTGAGCAGATTCCCTGCACTGATATTCCCTAATGTTGAGGCTGTAATCTTTTGTATTTGATTAGTTTAAACCAATTTTCTGACAAATGACTGCACAGCTGATGACCTGATACACTCAGAACTGAAATAATACAAGAAATAATGTTGTGGCAGGAAGACAATGATAAAAGATGTCTCCACACAGCATGTTCTCACTTGGTGGGAAAACCGGGTAGTGTTTTCATGTTCAGTGATGGGGAAGAGACCTCTGCAGCAGGTGTAGAAGTCATCTATGGTCAGACAATCACAAAAGAAAATATTAAAATCAAAACTGAAATCTTCCACTTAGGGGAAATAAAGATCAGGTGCAGTGAGCAGTAATTCTTTGCAATTAAACTTACACTGGATAGTTACAGGTGTTGGGACAAAGGAGATATATTTTTTGATTCATGAATATGTTGATTTTTAATATGTATTTCATTGAGTCTGATCCTCATGATCAGCTTACTTGCTTTCAGCTCAAGACTGTGGAGAAGGATAACAAGGTGATATGTTACCTTTGCACTTTGGGAAAAAAAAGTCGAAGTGGAAAATAAAGAAGAGAGAGTCAGGGCTTTATAAGCTACGATCTTGTTTATGCTGGTGCAGGGATGCCTTTATGCTGATACTTGCTCCTAGCATAGATGTTTTATGTTATGCAGGAAATGTTCCTTGAGACCCTAGCTTTTATTCTTTCACCACTGACCACTAGGCTAAACATTACATTAAAGAAACACACATTTTGTCTTCCTCTTGTTTCTACTCATCACCATGATACAAGCAATTTTTATCTGTTTTTTGGCACAGTTTCAGCCACGAGGGGTAGGGGATGGTCAGTATTTTCACAAAAGTGAACTCTATAACCTAGGGACATCCTTCCCATGGAAATTGAGAAATATATTTTCCTCAGGGCTCAAGGAGGCAGTGGAGCCATTTTCCCCATTTCCAAATGAGCTTTCTACAACATTATCATTTTGTAAAATTTGATATAATTTCAAGCTGTGTTTTAAACAAAATCCCAAATAAGCTTATAATTTTATTGTGTATGGAGTTATTGTTTGCTAAGAAAGCTGTTAGAACATGTACAAGATGAGACCTTCTAGAGAATTTATCTGAAAGAAACCTAGTTACTGGTCTGTAAGTGGACTTATTTGTTCTGGTTAAATTATTGCAATTTTGTTCCCAGCTAGAAAATCACAATAACATGGTGTTTTGCAGTATTTGAACAGTTTTTAAAAGCCTGAAATCTCAAAGAGGACTGAGTTTACATGGTAAAGTATTATACCCCACTATGTAAACCAGCTCGTAACCTTAAAGAATGTTTTTTGTACCACATGTTGATAACTCATGAGATAGAGTTTTACAAGCAGCCAGGCAAAAGCAAAATATCAAACTAGATGTCTCCTAGCCACTTTTATACCCTGGTAGGGGTAGAGTTACATGAAGAAAGAGAAAATAATTAGAGTAAAACAATCTGTTCTAGCAGAAAAACTACAGGCTGCAGTGTGTCCCACTGCATTGCAGGTTACCCAAACAGAAGCATATACAATTTGCTCGGGCAAAAAAATCATCCAGTGAGCTCTTTCATTGAGAGAAAAGGATAGTGGCTGTTGTTGCAGGCAGCACAGGAAAGGGACTGAACATCAAGCTAAGAAGAAGCTGTTTTAATTGTTGAGAATGGTTTTTAGGAACCCAGGAAACAAGCCTGTAAAAAGCATCTTGATAAACATGAGATCATCCTACTGAAAATGAGAGAATATGGAGGCATCTCTGTTTCTTCTGCTTTGCATATGAAGTGCTCAATCAAAGCCAAAAAGAGGACTGTCTTGTACTTCAGATGAGACTGTAAGACAGACAACACACAAAGGTGTGCAATGATTGAAGCCCGGGCAGTTGTATTTTACACATCAGTACTTCTCAGTACGAAGGAAGTATATTTGTGAGTTACATTGCACAACTACATTGAAGGTTGGAGTTCTTTTCTATACCTCTTAAATTCACTGCTCTCTTTCAGCTAGCTGCTAGGTGTTAAGAGCAGTTAGACTGTGTTTCTGTGGTTATTATGAAGAATGATATGTACATAAGAGTAACATTTTATTTTCTTGCTTAACTGTCACTGTTACATCCGTGAACTGAAAATAATACTTCAAGCACAGCTATTATTTACTCAAGTCGAAAATATTGCATATACATACATGCACTTATCCGTTTGAATTTCACCCTGTTTTACCTGAAAACCATCCAGAGAGGCTCAGTTCTTTACACAGGGAAAAAACCAAATTCTGAGTGGGGGATTTAAAGAAGTATTTATAGACAGTAAGATGTAGATTTTCAATAGTAACCAGTTATCTATTTTTGTAAATCTCAGCAAGCACATATTGCATTTTTGGCAGGTAACTAATTTGGTAAATCTGTCCCTTGATTTATAACTTAAATATGTATTATCACTTTCTACATGTACAATATTTCTGAATTTTTTTTCTTTCTATTCTTTGGACTCTCACATCACTGTCTTCCCTTTGGGTTGCATGTACAGAAGTAAAGAACTAAGAATTGTTGAAGTGTCTTTGGAAGAATGCCAGGTCAGTGAATCAGATATTAGAAGAAGAGAAAAAAGTCCTTTGGGTCACCTAGTCTAACCTTTGCCTTCTGCAGCATTACTCATACAACATACTCACTAACCTCTTAATCTAACCTTCTTTTGATGATTTCTAATTCTAACTTGCTAAAGGTCGGACATGCAATTACTTTCGACTTGAATATTAGTAAAGAAAGGGAATAGTTAAAAACGTGGATATCCAGACTTTTACTATTAGGATCATATATATTTTTTTAACCTCAGCGTTTTCTCTTTAGGTCTAACTCTCTCTTTGAATTGTCATCCTTAGGTAGCCTGATTTACAGGCTTAAGGCCAAAAGGCATTCTGATAAACTTTTAGTCTGACCTCATAAGTGAAACAGGGTATAGAGTTTCATCCAGTGATTCCTTCAGTGGGGAGAATTATTCTTTACATCTTTATCAGTTAACTCCTTTCCTTCATAATTTTGAAGAAAATATTTACAGATTGTCATCTTACCCTTCCCTGCTTAAAGGCCTTTGCATTTCAACACTACATAAAATTATGCTCTCTTGTTGAGTCTTTCATACTGGATTATTTTCCTATCTTTATGTTGTCTGTAGGAGGTCTTCAGAAAGTGCTAGATTCGTTAAACTAGTGAGACTTGTTTTCTTACTTCAGTAAATGTACTTATCTTCCTCCAGTTGAAATATAAAAATAGATAAATAATAATGCAGTATAAAAGCTGATTTTGTAGTTTAAAAAAACAGGAGAGATTTCAAAATGAGTGAAGAACTGATATCATTCTTCAGAAACAATGTGCCAATGATGTGAAATTTTAAATAATAATTTATTCTTACTCAGAAAATCTCAAAGGGACAATGAAAAACCATGTGCAATAATTGCACTACCTCCTGTTCAGAAAAAAAACCCCAATAAACCAACAACAGCCAAGAAAAAGAGGATTATAATTTTAATAAGTCTCTCATCTAATCAAAACCTTACATAATATTTCAGTTTTAATCCAACATGCAGGCTAGCATATGAGGAATTATTTTTGTGTTGAGTTGTGTGTTTCCTTTCCAAACACATCTTCCAAATTTATAATAAATATTATTCTTTATTTGTATTGTTAACTGTATAGTTGCTATCCTATAAGATTCTGTTTTCTTTATTTTGTGTTCTATCTGCTCACTCAATTTATCAAGTTTTCAAGTGAGAGCAGAAATCTCTGGGACATGAACCAAGTCTTTATAGCCATAGATAGGTTATATATGAGACCGTTATGGTTATTATAGTTGTTGAAAAGCCTAGTTATTTCCAGAGAGTTAAAGCTGTTTAAAAGGCAGATATACAGACACAGATAAAGCCCCAGATCTCTAAGGTTTGCTCCTGACGACTGGTCTTAATTCACAAATTCAGGCAACAGATTCTTTGTCAGTTCAGAACTTTGAATTATCTTTATAATTGTTGTAATATTTATAATGAAGCATGATAGTTAAAATCTAAATTAGAAATTACAATTGTTACAGTAAATCATTATAGTAGTTTATAATTGTCTCTGCAGGAGATGGTGCAAGCCTGGTATTTCTGCAAGAAAATGTGTTTGTGTTTATTTCGAGTGCAGACAAGAGCCTATAGTGAGTCCTTGGAGATAGTACTAATATGTGACTTAATGAAGAAATGAATAAAATCAGCTGTTTGAGGGTTTTTTCAAAAAAAAGTTGAATGCATAATTTTGTGAAGAAAGAGTTTCTCAGATTTAAATTTCAACTATCCAGATGACTGCTGTACTTGTTATTTTATAGCTGATGCAAACACAAAGGTATTGTGTCAAAATGCCACTATGGAAGTGAACTGAAATTATCAACATGCCTTGATCCCCATGCTGGAAAGCCTCCTGAAATGTGATTGCAATCAAAGGCACACAATGCTGAAACACAGATTATTTTGTTGAAATATATGATTTGAATAGCTACTCATGCACACATCGTGTCTGGTACAAACCCATAAAAACAGGGTGGTTAAACTATCCTTACTTAATCTTACAACTTATCTATTCATATATCTCTTTTCAAGAATATTCATTTTATTTCTATCACAAGTGTTTCTCCTTGGTTGGAGGAAGAGACCATAGTGCAGCCAAGTAACATTCAACAGGGGATCAAACGTGCACTGGAAATCTGGAAAACTTGGGAGTGCACAGAGAAAACTGTAGTGTTTAGTATATGATTGTATTCATTTGTGCTGATTTTGGCTGGGGTAGAGTTAATTTTCCCCACAGTGGCTAGTACAGGGTTATGTTTTCAATTTGTGCTGAGCATATATTGAGATGTTTTTGTTATTGTTGAGCAGAGCTTACACAGAGCCAAGGCCTTTTCTGCTTTTTATACTGTCATGATGTTGAGAGGACTGGGGTTGCACAGAAAGCTGGGAGGAGACACAGCTGGGATGGGTGACCCAAACTGACCAAAGGGATATTCCATACCATATGACATCATGCTCAGTATATGAAGCTGGGGGAAAGAAGGAACAGGGGGGGATGTTTGGACTGATGGCGTTTGTCTTCCCAAGTCACTGTTAAGTGTGACAAGGCTCTGCTCTCCTGGAGATGGCTGAACTCTTGCCTGCCCAGGGAAAGTGGTGAATCAATTCTTTGTTTTTCTTTGCTTTTGTGTGTGGCTTTTACTTTCCCTATTAAACTTTCTTTATCTCAACTCATGAGCTTTTTAGCTTTTATCCTTCCAATTCTCTCCCTGACACTGCTGATGAGGAAGTGAGTGAGTGGCAGTGTAGTGTTTGGTTGCCAGCTGGAATGACACCATGACAATCATGCAATTCTGCTTTGTTTTGACAAGAAAAGAACTGGTCCTCACTGGAGTTCGACAGATTAGATATAATACAGAATTAGATGTTGATGGTTCTTCTGGAAGGTGATGTTACTTGTATCTGCAATACATGCCAGAAGCAGAAGAACCTCAAGCAAGTCAGGAATGATAAGCAGTTTGTGGTTACTCAACTGACTCACAGTCCTGGGAGCTCTGATGGATCCAGGAAGTCTCAGGGCAGTGTTTTGATGTTCTGCCACCAGATGGTGATAAAACATGAAGCAGAAAAGAGAAAAAGTTGACACAGTGGATCTGACTGAAAGAAGGCAGCCATTCTAACTTCCTCCAGGCCATTCTCTCGTGTGCAATGGGACTGGTAGTACATATTGAGGATGGCAGTATGAGAACTCCATAGAGTTTAACTTTGCAACAACTGCCTCTTTGAGCCTATGAAATGGCATTGCAGACTCTGTTGAAGACCTATAATAAGAATATTAGAAAAGATGAAAGCAGTACTGGAGCTGGAAGAGGAACAGGGCAATGGAAGGAACTTGGGGTTAAAAAAACCCCAGGGAATTCAAGCTGTAGGGATTAGTAAAGTGTGAAATAGTTTAGGATAAGGAAATTAAGGAAAGTGGGGAGAAGGGAAGTGATTAAAGACTTGGTTGCTTTGCACACATGAGGTTGGCAAAGCTTTTGAAGTTTGTCTCTTGCTATTTGCAACATGCGTCACTTGCTTGGCAAATTATTTAGAACAGTGTTATCAAATTACAGTCCCACATTCCTTTATTTTCTTTATTTTTGCATTCATATGCATTTTTAGTGAAAGTTTGTTAGAGCAAAAATATCCATTTGTGCCTTTCAGTGTCTGCAAATCATTGCTATTTCTTTTGCTCATTTTGTATATGTCCTCAGATTTGCTAATCTGATATTTTTATGCATTTATAAATCACTTTGGAAGTAATGCTTATTAGTACTGGTTTCTAAGACATTTGAATCATATTTGAGATGTTATTCATTACTGCAATAAGCATCCAGTTTGTGTAAGCAAATAGAATTTTTCTATCAACAGAGCTAACACAGACCTAGAGCTTCAGTTAAAAGTCTTCCGAAAAGCCCAAAGGATTAAAAAAAACCCCTGCCTTTGTGAATTTTACATTTTGGCTGACACCTAGGCTAGCAGCTTCAAAGAAACAGAGGTTAAATATATTTGAGACTTATATTGTGGTAGATACAATTTCATAATTTGCTAGACATTTCTGCATAATGGTGCTATAATTTCCGTTGTTAAAATTTACTGTTGAGTTTAGCCATCATTATAACTAAATTCTCCTGCAGACTATAACAGCAGGAAACACTGGAACAATATATTAGTCACAACAAATTAAATTAACAAATAGTTTCCAAGATTCTGAGACAGTAAAGATAGAAAAGATATAGTAGCACAATGAGACAGTTTCAGTTTCTGCTGATCTGTGGTTTTTCCTTGCTGTGTTTGAGATCTAAGGTCTAGAGATGTCTTTGAGTAAGCAGTGGCCAGGTAACTCTTTCAGTTCTGCTCATTGTCATCTAGTTCCCAGCTGGATAGATGACAAAGATCTAAGGATTCTATTCTGAATTGGAAAATAGTACTCTGGTACTGAAAACTCAAAGCCATCTTAATACTTACAAATCTTCAGCCTGAGTTTAAGAAGTGTCTGCAGATGAAAGAGCTCATCGTCACTTAAAACCTCATTCTTCATTCATTATCAAAAGCCATTCAAGATCAACTCTAGTGAAAGAAAGATAATCAGGCTTTTCTAATCCAGTCCAAGAAATGTGCTACTGAACATCTTTAAAATCTGATCTTCAAGAATGGACACACAAAGTCAGTAGCAGTTTTGGCCAGAGAGTCTCAAAAGACAAAGTTTAATTTCCTTCAGTAAAGTATGCTACTCATAATATTTTCCCTAAAATTAAACCTGAATTTAACTTTGTTTTCTTTTCAGTTCAATTCCAGCATTATAAGTCCACTCTAAATAATCTCTCTGCCTTCCTTGTTCTTTCAAGCATCTAGATAATGGTTGCCTGCTTCCTTTCTCTGCTACTCAGGGATTCCACTGATGTAAACACTCCCAGTATATTATTAGTGCAATTTTATTTCATCATCATTCCAATTAATTTAATGGAATTACAAAATTTTAAGCCTGGAAAGCAGAATTAGATCTGTAACTGTGTTTGTATCAGAAGATAAATTCGCTTTAATAATTTTTACTTTTATCTAAAATTCTTGTAGAAAACTCTTTGCAGAGGTAGGTTACCTAATTTTCTCCAATATAATTCAGACTGCAGCAGGTTCCATAAAAAAGTAAAGTGTTAAAGAAATCAGAGTGGGAAAAAGAGTGTTTTGCTTCCATAGCTGCTGAAACGCAGGCTTTGTGCACTGCTGTAGACATTTCTTAGGAATTTAAGACACAGTGGAATTTGACCTTGACAGGCAAGTCAAAAGGCAGTGGATAACTTGGAGGCTTCTGTTGGTTTCTGGAGAGCCTACAGGGAAGTCACGGACTTTCTTCTAACCTTCACAACCATTTGGTGACATGAAACGCGTCACATAGTCTATACCACAGTTGTTGTGGGAATTCGACGTTTTTGATATTAAGTTGGAGTTTTACAATACAATGGGAAACTTGAGTTAATGCAATTAAAGATTGATTGGTTCCAGCAGAGTTTCTTTCTCCATAAAAAATGGAGATATTTTTTTTAAGAGAATCACTTAACCTCTACTGAATGTATTTATTACCTATGATGACAGGTATGTCCATGAGAGAGTATATGTACAGAGAAAAGATTTTGTTTTCTCTATAAAGTGGATGTGAGCCTAATTTTAACTGCATTTCCTCTTTTATAATTTATGTATGGAAACATACCCTCTAATCTGTGGCATGATTTCAGCAGGAAGAGTGAACAATAGTTTATATTGGAAAATCCTTGTATAGAGATGGACAATGTGGGGAGAAAGATTCGTATCGTTCTGAAACTAGACAGATTTTTCTTTATTTCCTTTATAGATCAATGAATTATGCTGTCATAATAAAAGAATGGTTTGAGAGTTATTAGATTTTAAAAAATTAAATATATGAATTAGATAGGAGTGATATATCTCACTGTCAAATAATGGTCTATGATAGTAAATGTGCACTGGATTTTCACAGCTCTAATTTTAAGTGATGTCTCAAAACAGTAATTGGAGATACTTCTCATGGAAGATAAAATCCTTGTCTGAAACCTGGTTTCTTTCTTTGCCTTGCAATGTAATATTGAGACCTTGGGAATCTGGGACCTTTAAAAAGTATCATTGCACAGTAAATTACATTTCCACCTAGTCAAAGAAATCAGGGAATTATATTATATTTAGTATATTGTGTGTTAATGTATATAGTTATGTATACATATATAAAACCAACATATGATAAAGTTACATGCTAAATTTTCTTTTATGCCATGTTCCTCCAGTACTTTCTCAATTGATCTTTGTAGTGATTCATTCATATCGTATGACATACTGACAGACATCCAGGACAAATCTAGAGCATGTGAATGCTTCTGTAAGTCTCTCCAGTCATAATTATTAGTATGTATTTTTCTGTCTCTTTGAATGGAAAGGCTTGTGTGGAAAATGAGACTGGGATTTTGGGAGGCAATTCATCTGTTAGATTTGCTTTTCATTTTTTTGAAAAGCATGGTTCATATACAGACTTCAGACCTAGAATGAAAAGTGTTTGATTCACAGGTTTAATTTATTTAATTTTTTTTCTTAGAATGTTCCTTCTTCAGAATGTTGTTTTTATGCCACTTAACTTATAAATGCTTTCCTCTTTAAAGGTTGTATTTTCTCCATGTAACACATAATGAAATATATAGTAATAGTTCATTGTAATTTCCTTAAATTATATGTATATAAATGCATGTAATTATCTTTTTGAGGCTGAGGAAATGTTTCAAGAGGTCAAAACTACAAAATGGGAGGAAAGAACTGTCTCACTGCAAGATTATGATGCTTGCACTGGCACATGAAACCATCTGATTGTGAGGAGGTCAGGTACACCTTTGCATCCTCCTGGATCCAACTGGTTCAGCCATACAATTTTCTAGGGGCTCTTGTGCTGATACAGCAGCCTGTCCATGATTAATTCCGTGTATGCAGACATCTATTTGGCTCTATTTTTTCATTAGAAAATTATAATTTTGGAATATAGGTCTTTAGAATAGATATTGTAATGGATTCACTTGACTGAAGTAGCAGATGAAAGTCCAAGTGGCTTGAAGAAAGTGCTATTGATGATTTTAACTTAGTTGTCTAGCTACCTGTGTGAAACAATCAGCTTGAGATGTACAGGAAACTGTTGAAGCCCTTCTAAATATGCTTCAGATTTAGAGGTCTGAAGTACTCTGAATACCAAAAGTTCTTGAGGAAACATAATGATTTTGGACAAAGATTCTCAAATCTTTTCAAAGAATCCAAGATTCTTAAATCCAGTATAAAGAGGGAATGAGTTCCATAAGTATCCCTTTTTTTCTCCCCTCACCCTCTCAAGATTTCTGTGTACCTTTAAATAATGTAAAAAAATCACCTGGAATTCTACTTCATATCTCTTCTCAGAATTTAAGAGAACACTGAGCATTGCTTTACTACACTATAAATAAAATCCATCATGGATATTGACCTTTATAGGAGTTCATTAACTATGAAAAATAGTTGTTCCAAGACTGTGATTTTACTGTAAATCAAAACAAAAAAACTCTGAAACCTTGTTTGCTATTCCCTCCACCCCCCAGAATGCTGGTTTCCAGATAGTTTGGTTTCCAAGTTGGGTTAGGAGGACCTTGAGAATTTCCTGCAATGTGTAATTTATGTGGCACTGAGAAATGAAAAAGTTGTGCATTTGAATAAATCTGCTTTCATAGTGAAGCTATTGCGGACCCATGTGTATGGTTTGACTTGATTTCTATATACAAAAGTTCAGTAATTCAGAACTGGAAGTAGAATTGGACCTCAGCTACATCAGAAGGCTCTGATCCTAATAAAAATTATCTTTTTTTCCCTAACATGGAGATTTAGCAAGGAGATATTTCTTTTAAGCTAGAGATTTATGAGATTTAAATGTATAGATTCTGACATGCTTCAAAGATAAAAATATGGTTAATTATTTGATTAGACAACTTTGTCATTAAGAAAGTGGTTGGAAATCATTCCTGCCAGGACTGCAGGATCTCATTGTTATTCCTGAACTTGCCTAGTACCTTGCTACTAAGACAGTCTACCTGGATGAGGTATAGAATACATGGCTCAGTGAGTTGCCTAAGAGAAAGGCAAATCTGCTGAGTACTGCTGATAGAAAATGGGTGCAGTGTGGGCAGTCTTGCACATCTTACCTACCTCTAGGTGTAAAAAGATTTCAAGTTTTCTCCTTTGTTCTGAAATCCACCATTCTGTGGCATTTGAAGGTGGATATGGGAGTTCTCTATTTTCATAAAGAAGAATGATACCAGCCTCCTCAGTCTGTCAATAATTCTGCTGTCTGTCTCCTAGGCAATGGCTAGTATATGACACTTGAGAGATGAGAAGTGTAACATGACGTCAGTGTGATGAGACTCAAACTAAAAGTTTTGGTGCGCCCATCACAAGAATACCTCTGAAGACTGCTCCATTGGAGCAGTTTCTTCTTGTGTAGAATAATCGGAAAGAACAGGATAAAACATTAACATGAATTTGTAACATTGAGACTGCTCAACTTATGGAAAAAGCCACCTCTACATCTGTTTGACGTTATGCAGAGAATAAAGTTAATATATACATTGAAGAACAAGTTAGAATCTAGTAGTTGTATTCAGGCAAGAGCCCTTGCACCTGGCATAAAGAATCATACTGATTCCTGCTTGGTTTTTTTTCATTCAGTGCAACACATTTATTTAATCACATTAACTAATGTTGTAACTATATAACTATAGTATGCACATAGTTACATAGTAATATTATAGGTATGTTATTATCATTATGTCATGCATTATCTCAACAGGAGAAACTGTTTCTTTGTCCCTCAAAAGCTTGGGAAATATTTGTGGAAAAATATTCAGAATTTTGGATAAGAAGTAATGAGCTTCCTAAAATACATGTTATTTTATGCAAGACACCTACTGGACTTACTTTAGATGAAGCTCTCCTAATAAGGTCAATGGAGAAAAGCTTAATTTGCAAAGTTGGATAGAATTGAAAATAGCAGACACCCAACCTTGTCAAAATGAAGGCAATCTTGGACAAACATAGATTTTGTTGCTGAAGATCTAAGTGCACAGAGGGTATAAGTGTCTTCAGAGTAGAGCAACAGCAAACCTATTGCTCTTTAGGTTTACAGTTCTTTATTTGTGTGCTCAAAATGTGAGGTTGATATAAGACACAGCTAAATTGTTCTATAGATTTAATTCTATCTAAAGTATTAATTGATCTGTAAAAGCCGTCTTGGTGAATGAGTCTCCTGCCCTTAATAAACTTAAAACTGCAACTTAATAAAGGCCACAGGACACAGTTTTTACTCTTTTCACTCTTCTTGGAAACTGGTTTTGATATCTTTCAATAGGAAGAAGTACGGAATTGCCAAATGACTGATCTCGTATTAGGTCCTCTCCAGTTTTTATAAATAAAAAAAGTCCCAATAAATGCAGCTGTATCTCTCAGAGTATTTCTAGGAAAAAAGATCTGTTCTCACTGAGAAACATGATAGAAGAATTCAAAGTCACTCTTAATAGTCTCTACTGTTTCTATTCTACTCCTGACTATACCTTGTTTTTTTATCTAGCTGCGTTTTCTTATCTGTCATGTACTTTTGTGATTTCAGAAAATTTTAGAATATATGGGACAATTGCTTTTCATAGTATTAGGTATAACTTTAAAAAAAAATTGTTCTTTCTATCAGTCTTAATATTCAAGCATACTAACTATTCTGTTTATAGTATGACCCTTCTCATATGATGAGTGGTTTTTCCGTTTGTTAGCAGGTGAGTATTTCTCATTGATTATTTCTATCTGTACTTACTATTTTCTTAAAATAAAAAGATAATCTACTCAGGGGCTAAAACAAAACCAAAGGTCATGAAATTTAAAGTTCTTTTAAAATATTGGAGGATATTTTAAAACTTTAATGCTTGTACAACCATTGAAAAATTTACAAATATCTCTTCTTATTAAACTAAACTGTAAGAGATGTGTGTAGTATTTGGAACAAGCTATATAAATATTTCAAAGCACAGTCACCATAAGTCGAATTTGGCAGAGCAGAACAGATGTGTCCACCTGTTAAGAGACTAGGCTATCAGCACTGGGTATGCAAGATGTGATTGAAGCTCATGATGGGAGCTATTTAGGAATGCATCCAGGTTAGCAGGAGGTAACAGAGATTCTGATTACCGTAGCTTTCCACTTTCCCCCAAAGCGATAAATGACTTGAATTAAGCAAACAGAATAATACACCCAGGACCACTGAAGGGGGGATGAATATCCTAAACTAAGTGAAAACTGCAGAAATTACACTTGGTTTTCAATAGCAATGAAAACCACAGGGACTGAATACAGTGGACTCCAAGAACCTTTATTTATTCTGTTTAAATTTGACATCCTAAAAACCAAGTAAAATTATTGATTCAACTACTAGAACAATGTTACTAAGTAATTTTTTGAGTCACTTCAGTAAGCCGTGAGAATAATCACTCCAAAGCATATCCAGTGCACAGAATATCACATTCATGTCAATGTGAATTTTGTTCAGCCCAGATTGGAAAATAATTCTGCTTTTTTGTATTTCCTAATAAAGAACAGAAGCATGTGGAAAAGAGATACAGATCAAAACCAGATTTCAGGTAGCAAAATGCAAAGAGAATGAAACAGATATTGTGGTGAGTTTATATTTTCTTGAGAAAAGAATGTTCAGAGGTTTTTTTATTGTGTTGTCAAAAAAATAGCTTTGTACCACTTCTGTTTTGCCAGCTCATATCTTCTGAGTACTCCTGGCTACTTCATACCTTTGATACTGTCTTACAGTGTAGATCTATTAGTCTGCAGAAAAATAAACTATAAATTTGTTCAACTTCTGGGGTTTTAAGTAAAGCTTTAATTTGATGTCATGGTTGATGATGAGGTGTGAAGCAGAATTGATCTCAAATGCTGGCTTAGTGATATAAATGAAAATAATGAAAACTATGATTTTGATTTTATAAGCTAATATAAATTTTGTATAGATACAAGTGAGAAAGAACACAAGTGCCAATAAATTATTTTTAATTTCATTTTTCCTACTATTTAAATATTTTCTTATTAAAGGTTGCTGGCTATGGCTTGTGCTACTGACTATAACTGATGTGAAATTTGAATGCTTATAAGTACAAAAAAAATAATTTTATATATTATGAGAAAAGTACTTAGAAATGCTGTATGACTATGGCAGACCTGTCATTGAAGGATCAGAAATACAAGTAAATCTCTGGGTTCTCAAAGTTACGGCAATCGTTCAAGTCAAGTCTATCGTATTTGTTACTTAGGGACTAGAAGAGCACGTAAAGATATCAGACCAGGATGTGGAAGTACACAAAGAAAAAAAGAAGACATAGTAGGGAAATCCTGGGATATCATGTTTCTTTGATCAGAGCTAGAAAATACAAGGGGTTTTCTATATAGATGTTTTACATGGAATTATTTGAAATATGATATTGTACAGAAAGACATTTTCTAATTAGAAAACAGTTTCCAGATTAAACATTTTATTTCGTATCAGAATTAATCTCTAAATTATCAATGGTAAGCCTTTTATAATAGTTAATTTTAGCAGTGTTATTAAGGTTTCATATTATTTTTTGCTGAAACAAACTGGAAGAAACTCTCTTTTTATGAGTTCTTTGCTCCCTCTTCAGAAGAAGCTTTCAATTGTGATGACCTGGACCAAGTGGTTCTGTGTATTTTTCAGCTAGCATTTAGATGGGAGAAGCATGAGACTAAAAAATCCATTTTCATGTTAATCAAAATGAAACCAAACCCAAATCCATTATGAAAATCAATGAATCAGACTTGATAATTTTTAGTTTCAGGACACAATGTAAATTAGTGGATAATATAAAGAATTAGAAAACAAACTGAAAATCAGTTTTTTCTCTTTCCATAGATTTTTGGCTATGTTCATTTCAATCAGAACAGCTGAAAGGCTTTTGAGTCAGAACAATAAGCACACTTCAGGCCTGTGGCCCCCAAATGCTGACTTTCTGCTGTTGACAAGGATGTAAACAAGCTACTTTTAGTAGTGTTTTATCTATTGTTAGAATGAATAAAGCTGTTGTTGCAAACACAGCTGAAAGATGGGATGGATTTTAAATACTTTTGTTCCCGCTGAGCCATTACCAACACCTGCAGTTAAAATAATTATTTCAAATGTTTTTCTTTTTAAAAGAAGGAGCAGTTAGCAGTAGACCTGTCTTGTTATGGTACATTAACATCTGCACTTAATATGATTCCCCTTGATTGTAAACATCCTGAATTAAAGCTTGTTATCTCCTTTAGAAAGTATGTTTTATGATTTCACCTGTTTTGTACAGAGATAATTAAACATTTCACTGAAATACAGGTTGGATAACTATAATCTTATTTTAGCCATCACAGACATTGCTGAATATTTTTATAGTGTTATATTGTGAGTATTTAATTAAACCCTGTCCTGACGTAAAGCAAGTATAACCACTGAGGATTGTAAATGGATTAGAGATTCTGAGATTGAAGAGCAGATAAGAGTTGAATATAAGATTTGGCTTAATTTTTTTAAAGAAAATGTTTTCTTAATCATAAAAAACAAACATTAAATCACATTAAATCTAGCAGTAAATATGAAACCTAGAATAGGTGTGGAATAAACAGGTTAGCTCTGTGCCTTATTTTTACCCAGGGTTTGTACTATAAATAATAATGAAACTACTCTATCAACATCAAAATGTCTAAAAAGATGTGTACTTTTTCTACACGAAAATTCTCTAAAAATATTAGGAGTTGAAGAGTTTATTTTAGAATATTATAACTTCAAGGTATTTTCATATGTCCTATCTTTGACCATGCACTGTAACTTGACCAGAACAGAGCCAATCAAACAAGCTCTTAGTTCAGTGGTATTTTCCACCTACTGTAAGAATTCAGCTCAATCAGAGTAAGCTTTCAAAATAAATTGTTAATTTATGTATCACAATAAGCTTTATTAGCTTAACATCTGAGGCAAAAGTATTTGAAACCTTTGGTGGCTCTTGGGCTAGGGTGATTTACGTTAGATGAAGAAGCAGATCTATGTTGTAAATTGTCTCCTAGGTTTCATTACTGCTTCATAGATTTCATCATACAAAACCATTGGTGCTAATATTAGCTTAAGATAATCATAGAATCGTAGAATGGTTTGGGTTGGATGGGACCTTAGAGATTATCTAGTTTCCCCCCGCATGGGCAGGGACATCTTTCACTAGACCAGGTTGCTCAAAGCCCCATCTGACCTGGCCTTGAACACTGTATTACACTGTTTCCTGGTGCTCATTCACATTTCCATAGTGTGGAATATTACATCTTTGTGACCACATGGATATTTATTGGTCAGAGTGTGAACAACATAACTGATCTTATGTTAAAACATTTTTTTACTTATTTATTGCAGATAGTCCAGTGGCTAAGAGACCACCACAAAGTAAAAACAATCACCTAAAAAATGTGGGGACTACTGGCACAGAAAGATCTTTTCCTCTAAAGAAACACCTAAAACTTCTCTCTTTTGGAAGGAAGAAGATGCAAGAATTGCTGCAGTTAAATTAATAGCTGTGTGTTTTTCTTCTCCGTGAAAATGATTTAGAAAAATCCTCCAGCAGAGCATAGATAACTGTAAAAGAAATGAAATGGAGAAGATCCTTTAAAAGTATTGCTATCTGCCTATTTTTTTAATTTTTTTTTTTTTAATAGTGGTATTTCTGGTAATAGAGGGTTTTGAAGGGATATCTGGGCAAGTTTCTTTTCAAACCATGAAGCATTTCACTGATCTCCTTAGCATCATTCATTTTCTGACCTCTGTATTCTGGACTGCCATCTTCTCTTATTTAATCCTGCTTTCTAGACTTATATACGTTTGACTAGATTGTTCAAGGTAGTCTTACCTTTGCAGGAGTTTTCAGGTTTTTTTAAGATCAGAGTAGTACTGCACAGTTGCTCCCAGAGTGCTTGTGAGCGATGCCACACAAATCCCTTCCTCAGAGATTGAGGGCATCACCCCTATTATAAACCAGCTATTGTCATGGTCCAAGGTTAGTTTCTATCACCTGTGGCTGGGTCTCCCACATCACAGTGTGAATGCAACATTGTCAAGACTTGGGGCAGACCTCTGCTTTTCATGTTTAATTTTGCTCTCTATTTTTCTTCCCTCAGTGAATTCTAATTTGGTTCTTTGAATGCTGTGTGCCTCAGAGCTGCCACGACAGGCACCCAAGCTCTCCCAAGTGCCAAGGAGAGCTACAGGAAAGGTCAATATTTTCTTTTAATGAAAATAACATAGTGATGATAATAATTAGGTAGACTATATTTCAGGGTTAAAGAAAAAACAATTCTTGAACCACAGATCTAATTTAAGGTCTGAGACTGGCATTATTTTTCTCAATTCATTTAAAAACTGATTGGATAATGGTGAAGGAGGTTATTAAAAGGAAGTACTTAAAAGTTTAAACCAGTAGGATTTATGTCCCCTCTACTGTGATATAAAGCATTTCTTTCTGATTTTAGGAACTGCTTCAGCCAATTGTCAGCCTGAGAATGTACTGGTTTTTGAGGAGCATTTCTGATACCTTATATCAAAGGCAGCAGACATCGAACACTTTCTCCAGCTTGTGTAATAGAGCTGCGCTCTTTAACTCACCTATCATTTAACTGATGTGTGAAAGAACTTTAACACCTACTTTCTTCTATTAACACTTACTAAAAATAAACAAAAAAAAAGGAAGAAAAGAGAACATGTTATATTAAAAGGTATACTCTGTTACTCACTTGGGATTCTCTTCAAAAGACCTGTTTATTTGTTTTTAATTCTTAGAATAAAAGCACCTACCAAAATTACAGTACTTAAAATCCCAAAAATTTGTCATGAATAGCCAATATTTTTCAATATTTTTCATCAACTGAGTCTCTGTGAATTACTTTGAGGTATATCCTAAGATTATCCATATTGGTATAGGTTTTTTGACTTTATAATGGGTAAAACCATATTCTATATTTATACTAACACAGCTGAACACGATGTACTTGAACGAGGCTCCAAAATTTCAGAATAAGGGCAGAACAGAATAAGATGGAAACCAACTGAAAAATATATGGGGATGCATGTGCCTTGCTTTACTGATATTTTTTAAAAGGAAATAGTCTTGTTTAATTTGAATTTAAACTTGCTAGTGATCTTCCAGAAATCTCAGTTGAGGAGTTTGAGAGACTTGATTGCTTTTAAGAGAGCTGAGAGAAAACCAAGGATTCTGATAATACTGAGGGATTTGAAAATGTTACCAATTCTTCTTATCTATGATAAGATTTTTTTTATCCATGCTATCAAGGAAGTGATATTTTATGGATATTTTATCCATGTTATCACTGTGAAAGATTTATCTTGAAATTTTTGTGCTGTTACAATGACAGTACAGAAACTTGTTGTCCTGCTTCATGAATACTACAAAATCTTTTCTAAAGCCTTGGCAAACAGACAGAAAGATGTGATTATACATAATCCATACACCCTCGACTTTTATAGCATTGCTTTAATGAGATATTATTAGTAGCTTCAGTACCATTTAATTAGAATGTTGCCATGATCCCTAAATCAAATAAAGGTTTTTGAACACAGTAGTAATGTTTATCTTATTTTATTTTTCTAATAAACAACCTTAAAACATGACTTTGGATAAAGTGTTATAATGCCCCTAATATTATATATATAAAGTATCTTTTTTATGAGGAAGAGCTACATGTAATTTTTTTCCTGAAGATTGTTATGAATACATATGTGTGTGTTTATGTATGGCTAAGAGCAGATGAATCAGAGGCTAATTCCTAAAGTCCAACCTTCTTGATATGGATGTAAAGTGTATATAAAATTATACTTGTGTATAATCCTCAGTGTATTTTCAGAATGTGATTCAAGGTTCAGAATACATGTGATAGAATCTTACTCACATCTTAAAAACCAGACAACTCTGCTAAATGTGCTCAGACTGTCTCGAAAAAAAGGTGAGTGGTTGTGTATTATTCTGTCATTGATTACCGAAAGTACACTGATTGTTCCATTTATTAGTCTAAATTTTAAAGAGAAGCAAAAATACCTGTCCTGACTAAATAAACTTAATTCTTTATTTGACACTGTATTAAGAAGGCTACAGCTAAGTCTTTCTGCTATCTGGAAATAGATTATTTTTCATTGCTTAGTACATTCTCTGTCTAGCAGAATGTGTGCCATCCTGGCTGATAGCCCCAGCCGTCACTACTCCTTTATTATTATAGTTTCTTATAGACCTATATTAATTACCCTTAATGAACCTGCTCTGTGCAGAGACCTCTGCCAAAAGGCTCAATATGACAATGGTTGCCATACTTGAGTTAGCAACGCCCTTGAACTTTCTGACTTGCAGTTTTTGGCTCATCCTGTAAACTTTGTAGATGCCAAGAACAGTATGTAGGAGAAATTGTGTGCCCTGTTTTGCGATGCATTTTTTCTGGTTGCAAATACTGAAGTAAAGACAAGAAACACTACGAATTTTAATTTCTTTCTGGTTCTAGTTCTTTTCTGTTCAGACATATGGAGTAGATTATTGAATTTCTGATTCTGCAAGTTTCTCTTGTCATCACTTCAAAAAGCTTTTAGTAGTGGAAAAGCCCTGTTAGTTGTAGGACATCCTGCCAACATCTTTACCTAAGCAAGATTCAATTGATTGCATGCACTTCCCAAATGTTCTTGCAAACCGACTTCATAAATTTTTAGAGCAGTGAGATTCTTTAGTTCCCAGGAGACAGTAAAGCATTTGCAGATTTTTTTTTTTTACCTAGACTAATCTGGGGATTGTTCACCTTGTATAATGTGTCTCTACCAGAACACAGGTTTTAACCTGTCTAAATTTAAGCTGAAAGTCAAAATTCTGGATCCCCTCCTTATTGTCTGCAGAGCAGAAAATCTACTGTTTTCTCAGGGAAACAGAAGTGACTAAAACTCTTTTCTACCTTTTAGTCTCAAGACTGCAGTAAACATATAGGCATACTATGCAGGTGGGAACCCATACTGTGAGAAGCAGTGACCGGTGTTTCAAGATCCCAGAGGAAAATTGGATTTTCCATGGAGAAGAAAAAGTGGCCAAGGACTAGTCAGGGGGTTTGCCTTCTGTTTAGCATTAGCTAGTGAAAAGGAGACCTCTGAACAATCTACCTATCAGATAAGTTTTTTGCAATTCATGGGCAATATTAATTTCAATAGTGAATAGTGTTTCCCAGTGGTTTAAGAATGTCACGTATTAGCTCTCAGTTATGAAAGATGATGAAAGAAGACCTAGTTTACATTTGGAAAAATTTCCATTAACAGGGGTTTTATTGACATTCAGATATACAGGATGCACAAAATACTCTGACACCTTGTAACAAATTACAATTTTGTAATAAATCTACTTCCTACAGTAAAAATATTAAAAGGTTTACAAATATCCCTGTAGTTCAACAAAATAATTTATTTTATCATTTGGCTGAGGAGGTGTGATGACTGTGTACCAGGACCATACTATTAAGTTTATTTTTGCTTAACTTCCTAAACTTGTACTGACCAACTGCATATTCAAATTTAATTAATGCCAGTGCACTCTTTAATAGGTATATTTAAATTCTTTGGCATCATTTTAATGGCATATTATTATCAGCTTCAGAATTGTCTAATTAAAATGTCCTCAAATCAAATAAAGGTTTTTGAACACAAGAATGTTTACTTTCTGCATTACTTTTTGATAACATCAAATCACAGCTTTAGAGAAATTCCTAGAATGCCTTTAATATTATGTATATAAAGTATCTTTTAACAAAGAATAGGTACACGTATTTTTTTCCTTAAAATATAGCTTTGTATATATGTGTAACTGTTATGTGTGTATTTATGTATGACAGAACCAACATCCCTACTATTAGAATGTTAACTCTGTATTAAGTGAACTGGCTGTCAGACTTGTTTTGTCTGGTGTGTTTTGCCCTGGTTGGAGTTTAGGTTTTGCTATTTACCTTTCTATAACTGTGTGGCGTAATTCTTATCATTTGTAGTTTGGTGCTAGCAGACATAATAAGTAGCTATATTCTGTAAGAGTGAATTATTTCTGCAGTATAATGATGATGTAGCGTAAAGGACTTACAGGCTTGGGTTGACAGCAGAGACCTTGTAGGTGTGGACATAGGCTGATAAACAAGGGTTCCATGAATATCTGCCAGTGGTCAGTTACTAAAAGGAATACAAACTTATGAACTGGACAAAGCTAATTTTAGGGTAACAGAAAGGGTGAACAATAATTGTCTAACATGTACAATGCACCATATAAAGCAAAGTTGTTTGTAACACGAAGTTAAGGACCAATAAAAAAAGATCAAGGTCTAAAATGTTTTAAGACCCCTTAGAAGAGTGTGCCCAAGGGCACACAGGAGTGAGGAGAAGGGGAAAACTGTCAATAGCAACATCCTGTGCTTTTGTTATAATCATCGCACACTCTTGCTGAAGACCTCAGGATTCTGCCATATTTCCAAACATTTTTCCACTTGACTGAATCTGTTGACCTTAAGACCAAGGAGCAGTGGAAGGGTGGAGATTACACCAGAAAAAAAAAAAAAGGTATATAAGGGGAGATTTTGTGGGATGGGGGCCCCCTGGTGGTCTAGTGGTTAGGATGCGGCCCTCTCACCGCCGCGGCTCGGGTTTGAGTCCCAGTCAGGGAAACTCCCCCGGGCAGATGGAGCTCGTCAGCCCTGTAAGGCCATCCATCTAAGAGAAGGTCACTCTAAACAAACCTACGTCCTGAGGACCTCGCTGCCACCGTCCGAGCTCGCTCGGCCCCGGCAGATGAACCTTAGGATTTAAGGGTGGGCTCAGTTCAGTGCACACTGGGTCTCACCTAAAAAATCCACTGTGCAGGCTTGAAGGGTTAATGACCTTTCCCAAATCTTTGTTCGCGAAGACAGGCCATGATGATGATGATGATGATTGTGGGATGAAAGCTTTCAACTCCAATACCATTAAGCAACTCCTTTCTTATTTGGAGTGTGTTCCTATCTCTGTAACTGGACGAATAGTTGTTTGTTGCATTTTGGCTGTGCTGTAAATTTTTTTTAATTACACTAAATTTAATTAAATTCTTCGCTTGATGTTTTATCCATAACAGGTTCTTGAGCTTAATGAGACTTAAGAAAGTTGAGTTGTTTTGCACCTACATTAGAGAGATGCAAAATGCTAGTACAAACTACTTTTACCATAGCTTTGGACCCAACGAAATAAATTATTCAATCTTTTTGTTGAGGAAGCATGATGACTATGTACTGGCATCATCCCATTAAGTTCCCTTCTGCTTAATTTCCTGAACTTGTACTTGCAATCTTGATATTTAAAATTTAGTTTGGCTTTTGGAGTTAGTGCTATGCTAGCAAATGTAGAGAAGTCTGAACGTCTCGCTAAATTGATTTTTATTTAGGAGTTAGTTCTCTGTTATCCTGCCAACTTCTGTGAATAATAACAGATTATCTCTTCCTGTTACAACAGCAATCACTCTTTTATTTATTTTCCTGCCTCTTCAGAAGAGCAATTAATAAAGCTTAAATAAAACCTGCATAAGCCAATCCCGAAGTTACTAGCATAGATAAACAAACAAACAAACAAACAAACAAAAAGCAGTTTGCTTATATCTGAGTAAATATGTGCAGAAATACAAAGTGTATGTGTGGGTTTATCAAGCTGCCAAGGTCTTCAAATTCTTACATTTTATTAATTTGAAAGCAGGTAATATAAGTTAGTTATTATACGACATGAAATGCTGTCCCTAGGTTTCATGAATATTTGAGAGTATTATGAAAAGAAGACCTGTGTATTATGAGAGTATTATGGAAAGAAGATGTGATTGCTGGGTACAGACAATACCTAAATTTTATATTTGCAGAAATGTATGGCTTATTTATTCCACATCAAAATCTCTGTGCCATGGTTAAAGTTAACACACATATTCACATTAATTGTTCCAACACTAAACCTAGGTGCAAAACAACATTTCTATAAAATTATATAAGTAATAGATAGAGAACTGCATAGGAAATGGAAAAGTGTCTAGGAAAACATGTATATGTTTTAAAATTTTAATAAATCAAATAAATCAGTTTAGATAATGGCTTTATTTAGCAGTTGACACAAATTTTTAGAAAATATTGAACAGTGAAATAAGAAAAAATGTTTTATTTGAAAATTAACAAGAAAAATTTTTTTAAACAAAGAATAAAAATTTCCTCTTAAGAAATTCAGGAAAAAATCCTACTGTTTTCAGTGTCTTGACAAATGGAAAATTTTTTGCTGTTGGTTATGTTAGTGGATCATATTTACCATTGAAGTAAAATGGCTCACTTTTAGCTTGAATTTATTTGATGTTATCTTTCTGAGATGAGACATTTGTGTGTCTATATACTACACTAAAAAACTTTTTGTTTGATAAGAGAATAAACTGTCTTTTGCTGTAAAGTTTGCAAAGTCCTCTCATATACTTTTTAATCTCCTCTGAATTTTTCACAGCTTTCCAATATTTTTAAAATAATGACAGACGGGATACAATATTCCAATTACTATCTCATCAGCTTCCTGTATGGGAGTAAAGTCTCATCTATTTGGCTACTAACTAGTTTCTTATTCATTTAGTGGTGGTTTGTGTTAAAGTCGTGGTTGCAACGTCACGATTTGAGATCATGCTTACTCACTACAGACTCCAAATTCTGGAATTACTTCATCAGGATGGAGTCCCTCCATTCCTACCTGTAAAGGTACAACTTCCATACTTTTTAAGGAGGTTTTGACCTTGATGTGGCCTTTAGTGTATAATTACATCTACTATGAATCTGCATAGTTTTCTATTTCAGCTTTCACACGCACGTCATTATGAAGCCAATTTTTTTGTGTATTGAGGTATATTAATTAATGTCTTATTCCAGGATTGTATCAGTGCAATATCTGGCAATTAGGAAATATCAGGCAGAGGAAATATCCTTTGTGACCCTGAGTAGCTCATTAGTCTTTGCTCTTCAATACAAGATAGTTTTGTCTTTGGCATACTCAAAATTTCATTTTGCTGCACATCTTACTGGACCAACATAATTTTGTCATTTCACATTTTAGAACTCTCTTACATTGGTTCATTTTCTATGACTCTCTGTATCCTGATCTTCCAAAAATGTGCATCTTGGCTAAATGTTTTCACATTATGAGTAGTTCATTTAATATGCTTACACTCTGCTGACTTTACATGGTGGCAGATTTGGCTAAACAAGTGTATAACTGAGGATGCATGGAGGAGAATTTTCTTAAGTGTTCTAAAGTCTTCAATTGATTCATCTTTTTTAGCTCAGAGCGGATTTATAAAAGGTGATTAGTATGTCATGAACTTAAGAGCTTTCATTAATTTTACTTTTCTTGTACAGAAACAATGTAATAACTCAGCATAGCAGAGGGACTGAAAGAGATTATTGTTCTGAACCCATTGCCTTTGCAATTAAGCTTCTTGAAGCAGTTTTCAGTTCTGTTAAAATTCAAAAGATTATGACAGACTGTCTGAAGCATGATGATGGGCCTATTATTGCAATTTGCAAATGATCCCCCTTAAATGTACATTTGGAAAATAAAAATACAATTTACATACTACAGTATTATTGCATCAACACTTTCAAGTGACATATCCATTATTCATGGGTACCTTAAAAAGAAATAGAAAAATGTTTTATACAAACATCACAACGGAGGCTCTTTAAAATGTACAGAGGCAATACTTTGCAGCTATATTCTCAGTATATCAGTGTAGGTAATATTCATGAATGAACATAGTTGTTGTCTAGTAATCTGCGTATAAGTAATGAAAAACCATGACCAACATGTGCTTCACCTTGGGGTCCTACCTCCAAGGTGAGCTTCCTAATAATATCCATAGTACAGTGTCACAGAATTACACTCTTGTGTCTTGTCCAGTGAATGTTTTAAGCAGTTACATTGAACATTGAACATTGAGAACATTTAACTAGAATCCCCTTGGCAGAATCACTTTCTCTAAGTTAGACAGAGAAGTGATTTTAATTCAGGTCTCAAAGATAACATATATCATATGTGATTTAAAATACATCCTAAAGTAATAAAAGTGAGTTACTGCTTGTCATCTCAGGGTTTACAAACCTATTATTTACTTAAATTTAACATTGAAACAAAGTAAACATTTTATATTGGAAAATTATAAAGAAGTGTCTAGTCTACCTAAAACATAAATTAAGTGATTTTTACCTGGCTGTCACATAAAAAAAAAATCATTTATCTTCTCATATGATTTCAAACTATGGCCAGTGTGTTCAGTCCACATCGTCCATGGCTGCTTGTATAAGGAGAACAGTAGTGATTGGCCACTTCATGATTCAGAAGAAAGACTAATGAAATTGCCATAATACATTATGAGTGTTGAGAGTGTTGATATGAACACTGGTTGGTCAAAAAACCCTCAAAGAATAACATTGTTGACTAGCAACGTATCACTGATGATGTGGATCTATTGTAAATTACAGTTTTTGAGGTTCATTCACCGATTAGAAGATCTTCATGATGAATGGAAGGCCTTCTAAAATTTCATATATCAGTACTCTACTAAGTAAGAATTACTTAGTACATTTTCTTTCTTGTTTGAAACAGACAGGAAGACACCAGCTGTTGCAGGAAAACACTGCTCAGCTCATGCAGTTTAAATCAAATAATTATCAAGTGTTTTATTGATTCATCAGTGACATATAGTTAATCAGCAACTATATATTCAGATTCAGTATCAGCAATGTAGCAGATAAATGAAAATACTTGCAAACTATTAAAAAACATGACACCAAAATGTTCTAAACAATCCCTGCTTTCCTCCGTTGTCAACAGAGTTGGCTAACAGCACCCCCACCCTATAAAGTGGGTGCCTTCTTCCCTGGCTTGCTTGGAGGGGTGGGTGCTTCTTCTCTCTGTTCCCCACCAAAGCCCCCTTCAAAGGTACACCTGGGCTGTGTCCCTGCATGCTGCCTCTGGTCCATCACTTCCCTGGCTCGCAGCTGCTGCCGGTGTTCCACTGGGAGGCTGCTCAGCCTGGCTCTACAGGGTGATTGTGAGGGTGCTACATCACTCCTCCAGTTTCCGCTCCAAGGTCTCCTTCTACTGTTACAAATTTTCATACTTCATGCTTCTTTTGAAGCTGACTTCTTTTTGATTTCAAAAGTCTCTGTGAAGTTCTCCAGTTATGTTTTAATCCAACTGATGGTTCATCAAAACTGAAGAAATGAAGTCTTTCATTTGTGGGGTGCTCTATTTATGCACTCTGCTCACACTCAAGTTTCTGACCCAGCAGCTGGTCTTATCTGAGCTGTACAAAATAGGTTTGGGCTGTGCAGGAGCTTCCCTGGTCAGTTGATGTATAGAATTGAGACAAAATACTCAGTGTGTGTAGGACAAGGATAAATTGTCCCCATTGGAGCAACATGGCAGAATTGATTTATCTGTTTTAGTGAGCATTAACTGAGAGGCCATCAAGTATGAAAGCAGTGATGTGCAAATTAAAAAAGATTATCACCTGCAAAAAAAAAAAGATCAGGATCAAGAAAAACTCCTAAAATAACAACTGATCAAAACAAATGTGATTTGACAGAATCACTTACCATCTTCTTGAAATGATTATAGTTTCTACTGATTATAATGAAAGAAAAATGGAAGATTTACTTTATTATTTTTATGGAAATTATCTTGAGCTTATGAAGTGAAAACAAAGCTTTGTCATTGCATTAACAGTGATTAGCCACTCTAGCCTGTCATCTTTGTTTCTTTTCATTCCCAGTATTTAATATTTTCTAGCAATTGTTCTAATAAAAGATTGGGTTTTTTTCTTTTATAAAGCAATCAAGATTTTTGTGTAGAACTCCTTTTATTTTGACAGGGAAATACTTTGTGAAGTACAAGACAGTAAGGAAAAATCAACAGTGGAATTTATGTTTGTATTCAGAATTTAAAGAAAAAAGCAATTTTTTCATTATTATGCTGGAAGAACTAGATCTGGACTACAATTTTTGACAAAACATATTGACATCTGAAAAGTTTAATTTGTGGATTTTTTTCCACATGCTTATATTCTAATTTCAAAAATAAGTTTGATGGAACTAGAATCTCATGCCAAGGACAAAATTACTTGTAAAATGTTTGAGATATATCCATGACAGTGTTACCTGTTGGTCAAATAAGTACTAAACACAAGACCTTATTCTACTTTATCCAATGCAATGACCATCGTACAGTGTCCATAACTGTCCAGTCTTATTGGCTATGTACAAACATCCCATACACATTGTATTTACTTTGTAGTGGTCTAGTGTTGCAGAGACTGGAGGAAAACAGATCAAGACAACCTTTGGAAGAATTATTGTGCTTCTTATTCCAAGAAAATTAATAAAACCCAACAGTATCCTTTAAAATTCAGGAGTCAATAATTATCCTTTATATCAGTGACACTGACAAGTAAATCTCAGGCCAGACTTTAGTACCCACTCAAAAAGAGTCCTGATTATGTTCCTACATGTTTATTCTCTTCCCTCTTTCACACTTAAATCTGGATATATCTGACTATTCCTCTGCATTTGTGGTCATGAAATTTACAGGGTGACTTTGTACTTTATCCATTGTAGAAGGCTGATGTGAGAAGATGACAGAAAAAATATAGAGCATGTATATACTAAGTCATGTTTTCAGAGCAATGAAAATGGAACATACATGAGGCTATAAATGAACTGGCTGCCCCAACTCTTAACATTCGGAGAGAGATCCTTCAAAAGCAAAAAATGACTTTCATGCAGGATATGTTTCCAGTTTTCAATGTATCTCAGAAATGTTCTTTTTAAAATATTGCTTGAGTTAGCTAGAAGTCTGCAAAAAAGCTGTAGGAATGAAGCTATCAAAGTGTCTTTCTCTCTCACTCATAAAAGTGAAATAAAGCTGGACTGCGCTACCTTCAACCAATGGGAGGGACTGTATTTCAGGGAGTTAATGAAAGGCTTAGAAGAGGGTTAAGGAAAGCAAGGCCTGGGCATAGCTGTTTTCACATATTGGATAATTGCTCTGGTACTAAGCTACAGTCTGACTTCTGCCACTCTCACAAGCCCTAGACTCGGGTATGCCAGGGCACAGACTGTCTCGCTTAAAACCTGTCCTGTCTCAGACTGACCCATGCTGTGTCCTTTCTTCTGCAGGGGTGGAAATGTCAGAGATGTGACCAGGTAACTGGCCATTGTCACCTCATTCTGAAATCACAGTGAAGGTCACAGTCTGCAGTCTTCTCTGTGATGTAGCTGGTGTCAACACTTCTCACTGCTGGTTTCTCTCGTTTAAAACTGCAGTGCCTGGCCTCCCTGAGGACTTGCAGCAAAGTAGCTAAAGTATGTATTACAGGATAACCTCACTTTTTTTTTGACAGCAGAGACAAAGCTTGGAAAGTATCTATTTAAGGGAGTAGAAGGCATTTGAGCTTCTGTCCTTTCTGGGAGGTTTTACTAAAGTAGAGGATCATTCATTCTGTAGCCAGTATCGAGAATCCTATGGTAAAGGCTGTCAGGAAGTTACTTTTCAGTTAGTGGTCAAACTCTTTCTTGCAGTGAATCTGGCTCTGTAATAAGGAAATATTCTATCCATATAGCTTGCTGTTTCTTTTACAAAAATATGATGAGAGTCTTTTTTTCTTCAGAACAAATATGTTCTTTCCACTTTATGTTTAATTGAACTAATAAACCACAAAGATGCATCACAATTTTTAGCTGAGGAAAAAAATTATGATTATCATTCTTTCAAACTTGGGTAAGGGAAAAAAATGTTTAGCTGTGAATTTGAGCAGGATTTTTTCCAAGAATTTTCTTTTGAGTGCCTCGTGAAGCATGAACTACTCTTTTGTGTTCCTCAAGGATAGATATGCCAATAGGCTAATATGTATCAGGATAGAAAAAGATTCAAACCATGTGAATATTTATTCATTCCTGTTAACTTAACAAAACTGACAGTCATGTCACATCTTATCATGACATACATGAGACAAAGTACAATATCTTAAAACTCAGTTCAAAGCAGCATGTCATGTACAGCAGCAAATGTAAGGAGACACTGTTTGGTTTTGAATGGGGGGGGTAAAAGTCACCACTGTCTCTAGATTTTCTTCTGTAACAAATGCCTTACTCCCAACATTTAAAATGTATTGAAAGTTGAATGATGTGATTCTCGTGGTGGTCTGTGCAGGGCCAGGAGCTGGAATCAATGATTCTTGTAGGTCCTTTCTTACTCAGGATATTCTATGATTCTATGATTTTAACTTTATGATATAATACAGTGTAGTCCAAACTTATGAACCTGTACTGAGAGTAGAAAGTGACACCTTTCACATTAGTATAGTTCGATACAACAAAAATATGTTTTGTTAGAAGGATGTATTCAAAGGAATAGGTGGATATTAGGTGAGTAGTTTACTCTAATTCCAAGGGGAAATTAGAGGCCTTATTGCAGATTTGTAATTTGGAATGTTCTTTTTTTTTTAATATTAGTTATATTCCTAAATCATAAATTTAATTTTTTAAGTCCCCAGTTTCTACACAGGAAAGACCACAAACATACCCTTCAAGGATGTGCTTACATCTCATTTACTTTACTGTTGGTAGAGGCTCTGCTTAATCTATCTGCTGAACAGATGACCTCTTTATGAACTGTTTTTGTACTAATACTATAAATGTGCAGGTGCCTATCATGTTTGATAAATGACACAACATGCTTTCTTAAAGATGGATTCCTATAATTTCAGGTAAGTTGAAGCCCATAGATCCTTGGGACTAGTACAGTTCTGCAGAATCACTGACAGAGCTTATGAGGATTATTTTTTCTCAGTGATGTGCCTTTCCCCCTTCCAGATACTGCAGTATGCTCTGTGAAAGTAGGTACCTACTTTAAAGGGTACCATTGGACTGCATTCAATCTGATAATTCTAGAGTAAAGGAGTTTTTTTTCTTAAAAAGACAATAATGATCGAGAAAACAGATCTTGCAAATCTTCACTTTTCAATAATTTCCACATAGTTTTTCAGTATAAATGTTTCAGGTACTATTCCTTCAATTGACTTCAATAAAGAGTGAAATTTGGCAGATGATAGCTAGTTTTGATCTTTAAATATTTGTTTAAAATTAAGACTTTCTGTTCAATTCTGTGATGCTCTTATACTGGCTGTACATCCTGGGAGTCTTCCTCTCATTGTTTCTCCCTGTGATGTGAAACAACAATCCCCAGAACTTCAAAAACTGCATGAGAACTGTATCCCTGCACCATTACTGATACATCTTTTCTCCAAAACAGCTGCTGAGTCTTTGGTGAGTATTTGGAAATGTTTTTGGTTGAGCATAATTATTCCCTATTTCTAGGTCATAGTTTCCTATAAAGAAAAGGGAGTAGAGAAAGCCTTGAGACTTTTGCCAGAAAAAATTACATTCAAGCAACATCTACCAAATGTTAAACATTTGTTCTATACATAATTTGAAGAAGGGAGAGGGAAAAGGACAGTGACAATTTTCTCTGTGTGGATTACTTGCAGACATTCTGTTTCCTAATACCAGGGTCTTGTGGTAGCTCCTTTTTTTTTTTTTTTTATTACCCCACAGCTATTCATTAGCTGATGTGCCAATGTCTGTCACAATTTCTCCTGTGGGACAATGGTGTCTTAATATTTTAGCAACAGCACAGCGATGTAATTATCTGTAAATAATTTAGCATGTGTTTCATCCATGTGGAAGCTATCCAATCAGTCAAAGCAAAAAATTCCTAACATTTCCTATCAAAGTTTGAGCCTTCTACAATATGCTTTTTGTCATCTTTGGCTTCTCAAAATCATTCATTAGGTGTTTTCTTCCACAAATATTTGGAACATCAAAACCATCTTACATTGCTGGGGACAAATTCAAACATGATCTGAATGAGTATGTCCTCAGAAATTTAGGAGGTTGCACCCATATACTCCATAACTGAACATTTTGGGCCTTGTTAATATTTATTTCCTATATTCAGGAATAACATATAGAATTTTAATTAAAAATTTTAAAAGAAAAGACTATTAATTATGCTGGTTATATATTTTCTTCTCTCTGATCAAGCAATCATTCAAAAATTAATTTTTATCAGTTTCTTCAGTTTCTTGTTACTTTCCTTCTTTATCATTTTACCATGACTTCCCAGTTTCTTAAAATGAAAAGGAAGACAAATTAAAACATTTTTCACCACATGGGCATTCAGAAGGAGAGGGATTTAGTTCAACTGACACCAAGTTTCTGGGGATTCAAAAGAGCCAGATCAGATCTGTGCTGAACATTGGTGCTAGTTTATTCACATTTGTTATGTCTGCCATCTGCTTCTGATTTACCTAGCTTCTAAAATATTCTTCCTAAAAAATAAATGAGTGCATGTGAATAATCCCAAGGAATAAAAAGGCATTATTCCTGTTTGGGAAGACTGGCATGCATGTAGTTCTTTCTAGGACCAAGGTCAGAAAAACAGTTTGAATGGAGGCCTTGTCTTATATGCAAAGGGTTTGCCATTCTCTGGACTTTATATATGTATATAGGTATTTGACAAAGTTTGACATGAGAAGTTTCCAATATGTATCATTTCTGGCTAGAAGAGGAGTTGGCTTCAGATGTTTTGAATGTTTAATTTTCCCTTAAGCTTGTGAATGATTGTGTCTTTCCTCGAGTATGTGTGTGTTTGGGACAACTTATGGGTAATCTTACCTTGCACTGCAACCCCAAAAGTCTCCTTGTGATTTTGAAGTCAGAATAACATGAAGAACAGTCTCTGCAGTCCTCAGAGTGAAAATCTGTCTGTGTACATGGCTATAACAAGGACACTCATTACCTAGAATTGACATAAGCCATGTAAATCTATGCTTAGGATGGATATACTTGACACAGCATAAGTTCTAGATACTTTTGCCTGGAAATAAATGATTAAAGGTATATCAGCATGTTTAAATGTGTGAATTCCACTTGCATCCAGAGAGGTGTGAAAAATTAGCATAAAATATTTTTCTTCAATCTCTGTTTTACTACTTGACTCTGTCAGAAGTGTAAAGTATTTGAAATCAAGGAGTTTTTGAGTAATAAGTGACCACTGTTACTAGTTATTGAATGAGTTTCTTCTGCTTTGGTACTGTTGCTCTGGAAACAAAAAATTATGTCCTTTCAGCAACGGAAAGGAAAATATATTGAACTGTTGAAATGTATTAAGCATAACACTTTTCTGAGTGTAAAACATTGAAAGATAGAGGGCCAAACTCTGAGGTTTTTTTTATATTATGATGGAGCCTCACTAATCAGTACCCATCTGACTCTCAAGTGTTAGCTCCTAAAAAGCTAATGGAGCAGCAGCAGTAAGGATTCACAGAGCTATGAATTTGGTACTGCAGATCACATTGGAGATTTGAAGACATAGCTTTTGTGCAGGATATGTTTTAGACATATTTGAATAATATTTGCAAATAATATATAAGATCATTTTTTCCCCAGCATCAAATGCATTATTAATGACCCGTATTATTCAATCAATATTTTAGAAGCTCAAATAATTTTATGTAAATATATTATTCCTGATTTTTCCCCCTTTTCTCTGTGTTTTTTCCTTTAGCTAAGACAATTCCTACTAAATTTTGTTTTACCAAATGACAGATTCAGTTAAAAGTTTTTATTATACTGTTAATAAGCTTTTCTAATATGCTCATGGGAAATCACTGTAGTGTTGTTAGTGTGCTGTAAATCCACACCTGAGCTTAATTTACAGTAATGTGATGAAGGAAAAAGTCTAGTAAGTACATATGATTTTTCACTGAGATTTTAAATTTAAACCAAGGATATTCTTTCTGGTTCCTTTGGATTCATCAAAATAGTTGATTTGCATCATAAATATGCTTTAGTTTACCTGTCAGGTATTATTGGAATGGAAAGCTGACTGTGGAGTTAAATATTTTTTTCCTTATTATATAAACTCACAATACTTACTAGCAGGTAGTCTCCAATAAAAAAAAAAAAAGTTAATGTTACTGAAGTATGCAGCATTTACATATATGCACCTTGATCTGAGTGTTTTATAAATCTATAGAGATACGACTTATCATGTGATCAATGTAGATTTAATGAGGAACATTGACTATTTAATAGCTTTTTTAATTTGGGCAGCCTCTCCTCCTGTCTATTAAGATTATAAGCATGTGAGTCCAGAGTACATATTTTCTTCATGTGTGAGTACATTGACAAGCACAGTGAAGCCCTGATAACTGATAGGTCCTGATAATCTTGTCTAATTGACATCTTAGACATTTTTTAGTTTTCACATTGTCAGCTGCATCGACAAAGAGTTGCTAAATGATAATATGCAAAACTTGTTTCCAGAGCTCAGATGAAATAAAGAGTCGGTACTCTGGAGTACAGTCTGTGAGGAATAAAGTCTTTCTAAATCATGGATTGGCGAAACATTGGTGATGTTCTAAGCACTGGATAGGGAACAAACAACAGGTGGAGCCACGCTATCATACAGCTATTTCTGTAATTGTATTGTCTTTTTTAAAAAGTATCTCCAAAGAAAAGCAATCCTCACCAATCCATTCAGTAAACTGTAGAAATAATGAATCCTAGTTCCAATCAACAGATGTCCAATGTCCTGAATTGTCCATCATTGCAACATTTCTTGGCTCCTCTCTCTTCCCCTCTCTTGCTGTCACTGTGGGAGTGGGAACAGCCTAGAATAATGTGCCTATATATTTTTTTTTAATAGATAAGTAAAACTCTGGATCGAAATCAAGCTAAACAGTTATAAAAAAATGAATGAGACAAAAATTAGGTCAGGTATATCTGTCTACCTGGCTTCAAATAGGAAATATTGTGTTTGTGCTGTACATAGATTTCAGGAACACACTGTAATATTCAGATTATTCTGGTATCATGGAAGTGTTCTACAACATTTGGTGGAATCACTGTTCTACCTATTTAAAACTCAAAGAAAAAGTCGGGTATTAATAAGATTACTGCAGTGAGGATTGAGCAGAGGTTGTAATAGGCAAAATACTTAGAAACTTTACAGTCTCAGTCATCCTTATTTCATATTTATCTGTTCATAACTTTGTGTCTGATACCCAATCCAGGGAACACTGAGGTCAATATAAAATTGCCATGGACATTATTAAGAGGAGGATTTCCTTTCTATTGAAAAGATTATATCTAATACAACAAAAAAAATGTTCAATGATGAAGTGAGTTTCAATTGGAAAAGTAAACAGAGTAAATGTATCTTTGAAAATTCCATTCTGAGCAAATAGTAACTGCAAAAAAATCTCTAAAAAGGACATATAAATGGCATTTATTGTGAAAAAGATATATTATCAGAAACTGATTAAAATAGAGAGTAATATAACATGAAAACTGATCAGAACTAGGCATGTCTAGATAAATTGAAGTGAAAAGGTCACTTTTTCTCTCTTTGATTACTTACTTTATTTGGTAAAGGTAGGAGTTCAATTTCTGAATATGTTAAATAGAATGATATCGCTAAGGTTATAAAACAAAAAAATAAATAAAATAACTGAAAATGAAACGTTGTCAGTCAAAGTAAACAACATTATTAAAAGTCTAACAGCAAGATTTCCTGGTGAGAAGGATAGATAGAAAATACTGCAAAAGATCTATTTCACTATGTTGGATCACTTTTGGGACTTGGAAAAACAAAATAAATTACTCAAGAATGAAAAAGATCTCGATGTAAGGTAATAGAACAAGAATAGTAGACTAATCAGATGTGATAAATCACAAGAAATGGTTTCAAGCAATAAAATTAATAAGAAAGGTTGTATAAATAAATTGAAAGAACAAAATACCTTATTCATCAGAAAGGAAAACAAATAGTAGACAACACAATGAAGGCAGAAGTATAGAGTTCTTTTTCTTAAGTATTTGTAAAAAAATCCATGGTGATTGATTCTTAAAATAGTACTTTTGAAGGTTTTAGGACATAATAGAAAAAGAGTGGGTTAAATGAAATGTAGGTAAGTCAAATCATTAGACAGTTTATGAGGCACTACCTAGGGTGACTTTCACTAATGGGACTTTGGGTCAGGTTGATTTTGAATTGATCACAAGTGGGAAAATAGACTTGATCTTGTCATATCTGGTGCTATGTCATGAGGCAAGAAACAAGACTTAGCAAATGAGCTGCCAAAAATTTCCACCAGCAGTCATTTCCTTTCAGTATTTTGGTTTATTATTCCTTTTGATTGTAACACATAGAAACTCTCCTAGGAAAATAAGTTCCCCTAGATGGGGTCTTGCTGGGTCTTCCCTCTTATAGGATTCGGTTTGTAATATCATAAAGAGTGTAGTGATATGGAGACCTCTTGATAGTGAATATTTGTTAAAAGTAAGAGCTATACCTAAGAATTAAAACAAACCTCTGAATAGGACAACTCAATCTTAGTTTTAGGTTATGAACTGTGGAATAAAGGACTATCAGTCAGATAAATGCCAGAGTATGGAAAATCTGGTTTATGGTGAGTGAAGAAATAGATCAAATCTAGACAAATGAAGTAAGATGGCAAAATTCCCCCATATCCTCTTCAATTTAATTTGAATCTTATGTTCTCATACTGTAAAATTCTCTGTCGTATCTGAATGACAGCTATAAGCAGTCTACTACCACACCTGTGTTACTTCATCCATTCCCTAAAGAAAGAACAAATAAAAATATTTATGCTTTGGAATGTGCTTATTGTAATATTTCTATACGTATGTAGTACAAGAGAAAAATTCTAATTGATCACAGTCATAAACTGATACCTCAGAAGAACTGTGGAAAGAACTAATGATTGAAGAATATATTGGGAGCATGATTTCTTGTGTACCTCCACTATCCTAAGCTATGCTTATAAACCGAAGGCACAGTTCTATTATACTAATGCAACAAGTTATGTATTAATGCAGTTTCCTCTTTACTGCAGTTACATGTAGATCTTGTGATCAAATTTCAGAAAGAAACCTACCTTATAGTGGCTTCATACTGGACATTGTATAGATATTAATTTTTAATTGGTGATAATTGTACCTCTTCTTCAGAATAATCCTAATACACTGGGACCTTTCTAACTGTGACTGATAAAAAGTATTTTTCATATATGAAATATTTTTTGACTTAGTCATGTTAAGATAAAATAATACCCCCCCCAAATATCAATTAATTTCTTTGCTTTAGCTAGATTCATTGGTGTGGTATCTGTACGTATAAACAAATCGATGTCTCTTTTAATTATTTCATCCTGTTCCTGCTGACTCGTGTTCTATTTATCATTAATATATGTGTGTGTCAATATCTCCCCAATCCATTTCTATTCTTTTACTCTTTTGTTTGGTTTTATGTGTGCTAACTATTTCATATGTGAGTTCCTATCTTACCTTTTGCATTAAATGAGGTAGGAGTTTATAACTGTTTTTCAGAGTTTAAATTCGATCTTTAGGGAAAGTGACAACAAAAACCTAATCAATTGTGGAGTTGTTATTATTTCTCTATTCTTTTGTAATGTTTTAGCGTAGAACTGAGTCTGTACTTACACCTGCTTCTGGTTTATAATCAAAGTAAGTCTCAAGTAATGTATAGCAACTAATACAAAATTAGAACTTGAATACTACTTACATACTACAGGAAAAAAGACCTCTCAAATTCCTGTTCTTCTATAGTTTAGTTGCCTTAAACCGACAGGACTGTTCTAGTAACCACATATTATTTAAGAAATTCTTTTAGGACATTTAAATGACAAGCAGATGAAGTTTGTCAATGATTACAGTGAAAAACACTGGAAGTCTGTCAAATCAAGGATCCAATAAAAGCTATTTTACCTGCATACCTATACTGTATTGATTTTTAATATATATATATATATGATATATACATTCAATGGAAAGCTTAAGGTAGCTTAGCCTCTGTGGAAATAATTTTTCTGTTCTTACAAGCTGTCTAAGTTGATTAGACCTCAAAGGAAGAGTAAAGAATTTTATGTTAATGTCTTTCCTCTGGTTGTAGAAACTACTGTAGAGCAGTTTACCCACACAATACAAAGAATCTGAAAATAACCTATTTTGAGCCAAATTAAACTGAGTGCATAGAGGAGTTAATGAATTAGGGTGTTAAACTTGAGCTGTTTTCTGTCTTGTAGTTTTAGTTTTTTCTTCTTTTTTTTTTTTTTTTTTTTTTAGTTTCAACATATTAAATTCTCAGGGGGTCACCCTGTCAGCCTCAGTTCTGTGACCTGGATTTAGTTGAATCAATCCTAATTGAAATTCTGCACAGGTCTGGTATTCTGTGGAGATTGCAGATGAATGACAGTGCAGTGGCAGGAAAGATAAATATGCTGGCAAATGAGATCCAGGCTCTCCACAGAGGATGGAATAAATTACTTTACCAATACAGTGGATGTAATATGCTGGAGAAAGAAAGTGAAATTGAAGCTAGTTTAATGCAAGGTTTGTTAAAAAATATGCATAAAAAAGAAACCAACAATACATTTAAGATTTACTTAAAATATAGATTTGTGATATGCACGGCATTTAGGCACTTCTATTGTGAATAATGATCAATGCATACACTTTAATTTCATTTATGCAGAAAGCAACTTGCACAATTTAAATTCGTGCAGCGTTCTGTGTGTAACTCAAGGCCCAGTAGTAACTGTGGTATGGCATATTGATTAGTAATTTGATAAATATATAAAATGGCACACTGAGTTTAAGGTGCTCCATGCAAAATGTATTTAAATGACCTTGGTTAATTAGCGTGAATAGCTTTGAGGCACTGCTGCCTGAATGAAAGACAATTTTAGAGTCCAGAGATTTAAGAGATTTCATGACTGGATGAGCAAAACTTAAACCAGGGGAAAAGAGCAAACATTAATTTTCATAGTAATTAAGGTGAATTAGATGACCTGATAGAACTTTTTTCAATGTTCTTGTTCTGTACTGTTCCTCTCAGCATACTGCCTCTTACTTCTTTCAGTCTAATTGCTATGTTTCTTAAGTAAGCAGGATTTCAGTACTTTCATCAGAAAATTATATGAGAGTCTAATGAATCAGAAAATATTTTCTAATACACATCCAAAATTATTCTTTTCTTAATGTAAGCTATCACTTCTTTAGGTATAGTCTGTTGTGCTACTTGAAATAATTCCTTTTCTTCCTCTGTGCTTATATCAACCTACAATATATAAGTAATCACTTAACAAAATTATATGACTATGCATCTTTTATTTTCATCTCAGAAATCAGTTTCTTCCATTATCTAACAGCACTATTTGATTTGTCTTATTCTGAGCTAATTTGTTCATAGTAGTGATGTGTCACAGTGCTCCATTAGAGCTGGAGTTCTAATCCAGGCTGAGATAAACCTCACCACCTGTAAATTCTGATATACATAGGGAATTTTCACTGTCTATTTTCAATCTGTTGTTTCATTCTGCAGCTGAATTTGTTTTCCCTGGTCACACTTGAAATCTCCTTTTATTGGTACTGTTTTCCTCCCAATGAAATTGGTTTTAATCCTTAATTTCACTGGAAGTGCTAGCTCGTGCTCCTCTGAGTTCAATCTTACTTTATTTTCAGTCTATATTATAAAAAGCATGTTCAGAGGTAATTTGGCATAGATCCAAGTGAGCATGACTCAGTGAAATCACTGTAGGCTGCCTTGCAAATAAAAGAAGTATATGTTATACAACAAGTGGAAGAAAGTTGTCTGGAATGGAAGCAAGAATGGTAACTCTGATTTGAATAGCCCTTTGTGAAGGAAATAAAATGTGCCTGATGGTGGCTAGTGAATGTCTACAGCCAGCCAGACATTGCCATACATTGGAGTGGCGCTTGCGTTATCTAGAGTGGTCAGGTAAGAAGAACTTTCTTATTACAAAATTAGGAAAAGTTTCATTAGTTTTTAATTCTGACCTTGACTAAATCACCCTACTTTTGGTCATATTGATCAGTACTAGCTATCCCATTTAGGAAGACCTCATGAATTGAGCTAGAAATTATGAATTTTTAAGATTAATTAACAGAATATTTCACTGGATGAGATGACTGTCGGTACACCTCATAGTATAAGATTTTTCAATTGTAACAAGGCTTTTTGATTAATTACTTTTTAATGGAAATATTCTATACAAAGCAAACTGAAGAAAGTTTTTTGAAGCGAAATCCAGCAATATTGTAACAACTGCTTCTTATTGTTGTTCTTTCTGTATTGTTTGGGGTTTTTTTTGACCAATTCTAATACATATTATCAAAGCGTTGCTATAGAATAAAGGGACAATAGGTACAATGATAAATAATTATTTTTCTTCTGCTCATCATAGTTTGTTGGCTGGAAGAGACACCCTTTCTTTGTCACTATTTTGCTCTGTTTTTTGTTTCTTACAGAAACATGTCCATTCATTGACTTTCAGAAACTGAGTGCTCCAATTTACTACGATAATGTACTAAAATTGCTGTGTTACTCTTCTGTTTCTTATTGATTCCATTTCCATAGCTAAACATATATATTTTCCCCCCTTCAAAACTACCATGTGAGATTTTGATTCTTTGAGGAGACTATTTGTTTACTGGCTAAGAAATAGATAGCATCGAGATACAAAACATCCTTAGTTTATTGTTTTTCACTACAGGTAAAACAGTTGAGTAAAACAACCACTTGGAAAGTCATAGTACTTATCTATGATAATTTATAGGCCAGCATTTTGTTATGTTATAGTGATCATATACTTTATGTGTGAATACTGACAGCTTTCCTCTAAAATGTATGTGGAGATACAATCAAAGTTATATGGACTTAGACTACCTTATAATGATATATTTGCTTCTGTGCCTTATGGCTTTTGGTAAAAAAAACCCCAAACACCAAAACTAAAAAAAAACCTAAAATATCTATCCTTGCACAAAATCTTCGCTTTGTGGTTCATGAATTTTAGGAACAAAAATTCTCTCAGTTTTTAGTAGAATTAAAATTATACAGGTGAATTTGAAAACTTGCATAACCACGTTGCTTTCACTGTAAAAAATGATCAAGAATGAAAGTCTTAGTAAAGTTCCCTCTGTTGGTGCATTTAGATTTCTACAACTGGCTATGGTTTGATCTTGTCTTGATTTCCAAGCAAACTTTTTTCGGTATTACTTTTCGGTATCTACTTTTGATATCCAAGTGTATTCACTAACTTTGCACATGTAACTCACAATCTGTTACTACTATCTCTTTCATAACACAGATGCCTGAAGAAATATCTTTCCTATTAAACTAATGGAATAACTCAGAAGTGAGCTTTTCAATTAATTTATTTTCATTACATTTCTATCACTTCAGTATTATCAAAACATATTTTGTCGAGTTTTCATATGCACTGGCATCAGTGATGTCATTGCTGACTTTATTTTTAATTACTGGAAGGCTTTATGTTTTATCTTTCATAATTTGCTCTGAAAAAACTTCAAAGTGTTTTCATAGGACCCCCTATAAACTTATTTGCTATTAACAAAACAGATAAATAAGTCCATAAAATCAAATCCTTGCAATTCTTCCTAGGATATAAAAATACACAATTCTGCTAAGTGTGTGTTTTAGATTAAATATCTATTTAATCATCATACTCATCTGAGAAGTGCATTTCTTGCCATAGTGAAATTTTCTGCAGTTAGGAAGAGTTCCTAATTGCTTCTTATCTGTCCAGTGGTAGAGGTAAATGTGTTTGCAAATAGGTCACGATGTTAATAAAAAAAAGAAGGCCACTATTTAAAAAAAATAAATTATGTGAATAGTAGAGAAATTACAATAATAAAGCTGTGCTTGTGAGAAAAGTGTCTGAAAATATCCCATCCTAATTTTCAATTATAGTTTCTAAATAAAAGTTTGACTTTTTGTCATATAGTTCTGATTGAAATTAAGAAAATCTTCCTGATAAAAATAATATTACACTTGAAAAGAGACTGTGATTTCTTGATATTTTTTTTGTCTGTTCCACTATACTATCACTTCTCTATTGGAGTAAGGCCTCTTTACCTAGGCTTGTGTTTTCTAGGGTATACTAGGTGCTATGACGTAACTTCTACATTGTTGGGAATCTGAATGTACAGATCTGGACACAAGAGCCAGCTAAGTTTGATTAGATATCTAAAATACAGTATAATAACATTGTTAATATAACACTGTGGGTTGTGGCTCAACTTTCAATGTCTGTTATGAGAAAGGAGTTTACATGTTTTGATATCTATTGGTTTCTAAACAGAAAGAGAGTTGTTATTGTGAAAAACAAAACCAGACCCAAACAAATGTTCCCTCAAGAAGCAACTTCAGTCAAGAAATTCCAGTGAGAAGATTTGAGCATCCTGATGGGTTGTACGTTGCAAGTTAAATATTATTCTGTGTTTGCATTATGTTGTTTGTTCACATAGCATTGCACTTCACTTTTCACTGTATGTCTGAACATTTAATTATCAAGATAGGGACCTAAGGTATTACATTGTTTTCTGAAATTGTAACACAATATTCATAGTATCCTTGTTTTATATAAATACTTTTGCTAATTACTGTTCATATTCAGCAGAAATTGAATAACACTGCAGATATAGCCAGTGCAAATGTGTAGGTTTACAAAAGTAAACAGTTGAGTAAATTCTCTGGGCAACTTGTCCCAGTGTCTCAACCTTCATTGTAAAAAAATTCTTATATCCAGCATTAATCCATCCTCTTTCAGCTTAAAACCATTGCTCCTTGTCCTGTCACTACAGACCTTGGTAAAAGTCTCTCTCGATCTTCATTATAAGCTCCCTTTATATACTGCTCTGCCTGCAGCCTTCTCTTCACACTGAGAGAAGATGTGGTGGGTCTCTGAGCCTCAGCCTTTTTTCATAGGAGAGGTGTTCCAGCACTCCTTTGTGTTCCTCCTCTGGACACGTCCTAAGCTGGATGCAGTACACAGGGTTGGGTCTTACAAATGCAGAGTGAAGGGAGAGAATCACCTCCCTTGACCTATCAGACATGCGTCATGGACTAACCTTGTGAGACACTGGATTATTGTACTGGCTTGGAACAACTCAGGGCGGGGGGGGGTGTGGTGTGTGTGTGTAGGAACAGATGGAATTTCACGGAGGTGAGGTAATGCCTTGTCCCACACCCCAGCCACTGCAGCCTCAAGAGGTGACCCTTGGAGCAGCTGTCAGTCAAAGGCAGCCTGGAACCGTGCCCACCCCATGCCCCCAGAGCCCCTAATCCAGCCTCTGACTGGCACACAGTGGCAGCACCACTCCTCACCCCACCCGGAGCCCCAGAGTGGCCAGTGGGCTGGGAGTCCCAGCTGGGAGGGGATGCCACAGGGGGCCAAAGCATATAAAACCAGCAATAATGTGCTCTCTGTCTTCCCTTGAACCCTACCACCTGGCTACATGGAAGCTGGCCTCTCACAGGATGCTGGTGGTAGCTATGATCTTCTTTTTTTCTATCTCCTTCTTTACTCTTAATCTCCTCTCTTAATATTTTGGGTATCTTGGGATAGAATGGATTGGTTTTTGCTAAATTTTATTGGTTTCCATGTGCTAAGTCAGTGCTTTGTGGAATGCTTTATATGGGTTGTATGTTACCCTTTAAACTTTTGCCAAGATCTCTTATTTTTTCTAAAGTTGACCAATAAAAGTACCCTCTGAAAAAATATGTGTGGCTTTTATAATAAAATTCCCTTGATGAGCTCACAGTTTGAGACTTGGGGTCTTATAAACCTTCATGGAGATGCTTCACAGCATAGCCATGGAATGTGACACAGCAGTATGAGCCACTCATCAGTCAGTGATATAGGTGAGACAACTAAACCTTGTGCTCTACCCATGAACTTTTGATATCAAAAAGCTCTATACAGGCTACTTTTTAAAGTCCTGTTTTCCTCTAAATTCAAGTAGCATTTCTCTTATTTGATCTATTTGCCTAATTCCCTCTGCAGTGTATCTTATCCTCTTATCCTCTGAGATTATTTATTTGTATATTTAGGACTCTAATAATGCAGATTTATGCTCTCTAGTGCTGAATTAAGATAGGTTTTAATTTAATTTTTTATTTATTTTTAAATGGATAAGGCTTCAAAAAACAATGTATTGATAAGACAAGTAATATAAAAATGCACATAATACTGATAAAAATACTACATTACCTTTCCTCTATATTAGTCCAAAGGTCACTGCAGTATTAGTCCTAGATATATTTCCTTATACTAGTTATGATGAGTAATGACATAATGGTCCTGAGAAATTCTGTCTTTATGAGTTTGTTTTAAGCCATATATTTTTCAAGTTTAAGTGATGATTTTATGCACATTGCATTTTAACAAAACTCAATAAAAATATTCCTCTCTCGCTTGTGTGATTTTCAATTTTTACTAATATATGCCTCATTTACAGTAGGAACCATATGCTTGTACGCATACTCTATAGAGCTCTTTCAGGAAGTATCAGAAAGAATTTAAACAACAAAAAAAATATGTACTGCAGACACATAAATCAGCTTACTAGAAGACAAAATAATTCTATTTCATAAATCATTTCCTGAAAATGGGAAATTTGGTATTGCTTCTACTTTATTTGAAAGTGATGACATAACAGGATCCACAAATTTGTTGATAAAGGATCTTTTTATTCATCTAACTGATTCAAATCAAGTTGATTCAAATGAAGTCAACAAAATAAGATCATCTGTGTTTATTCTCCAAAAAAGTCAGCATTTCTCAATAATAAGAGATCAAAGAGGAATGTTGCTATTTTGAGAAATGTAGAAAAATGTAGAAACAGCAAAACAGCTGTTTCTGTTGTTCAGAAAGGAAAACTGTAATCTGGTAAATGTCAGAGAAGTTTTCAGAGTCAGAAGACAGTAAATAAGCTTCAGATTGGAAGGTTCAACTTAGTATCTTCACCACTAGGTAGAGATTGATGATATGGAAAAAATATTTACTGTTTTTACAAGTGTTTTGTGCTAACAGGAAAGTGCAAATGTCTCATAGCATACTTCAGTTAGGCCAATCTTCCCCAAAAGACTGACTGCTACATGTATGAAAGAACTAGTGGAAAGTTGGTTAGGTACTCCAATATGAAAATGTATCAAATAGCCACCAAATTTGAATAGCATTTGTTATCAAAGTGGTGCTGTTAGAATTTGTAATGATGTTCTGCAGAAGCTCTGCTCACTTTTACTGACAAACAGGCTGGTCAAATAAACTGTCCCTCTCCTGGTATTTGTGCCATGTGGCAATGATGTGACTGACCTGTTAGCAGGCAGCATGCCATCCCAACAGATGGGTATGAATGCAACTAGCCAAGGATGTTTTCATTCTATGTGCAGCAGATGTACACACCTATTAAAAATGTTGTTCCCTGCTGAGAGAATCAAAATAGCAGTTTGCCTTGAACCTCTTTTTTAGAGTTGGTAATATATGGCACCACTAACCCAGCTCTGAACTTGATTGACATGGAGTATCATGAAATACTGTGAGGAGAGAGCAGGGAGTTCAAGGTAGTCTCCTACACTGTCATTATTGAGTTCTTCAGGAATTTTAAATTTTTTTGATAGACATTATACCAATAATACTTGACACAGAAGAAGCCATAGTGCTAATAGAATGCCCTCTATGGCTAACTGTATTGAATATGCAAGCTGTACCTAAAGAGCCTGTAAAAGTTGCACTTGCAGTATTTCCCTTCTGGGTGGAAATTAATTGCAGTCATTACTTTAATGATCAAAGCGCAAAGAGGGCAACAAAAGCAGGCTCTTTCACTGTATAAGTAACAGAATATATAATCTCACTAACAACCATATCTTTTTAACTAGTGTAATATACCAATAGAAATGGTATAATAGAAAACACAGGCTGTTTTTCTCAGAATTATTTTAGTTTAACCAAAGAGACAATATACAGAATATTGGCTTTCAGATAGTAGCTTTTTGGACACATCTGAATTTTTGTTATCTGGAAAACAAAACAGTTAAGAAACACTATTTCAGATTATTTCAAATGCTCATATTCCAACAAACCCATGACTTTCTGACAGTATTTAAAAGACTTCCACCGGTGCTATTATGAAGTTCCTTTGAAAGAATTTGCTGAGAAATGGGATGAAGTGAGACTCTCTGAATTGTGATACTCTATATCGACAAACCTCCGTCTTTAAGCCAGGGAGGACAGCAATTCAAGGAGCACTACAGGGTGGGAAATGCCTTGCCATTTAGATGCAGGCTTTACTGCTGCCAGGATATATAATGCATTTTCACCCTCTATTCAGAACTTGATCAAAAAAGGGAAGCATTTCAGTCTTTTCAAAATACTGTATTACCCAGTCTGGAAAAAAACAATAAAAATTTTGCTTCTAGCAGAGTTTTAGTTTCAGATCTTCAATTGCTACTGAATTAAAAGTTTGTAACCTGGCTCAAACCTAGTCCACATACACTCTGCATCTTTGGGAAGTGCTTGCTCTCTAGGATACTACCCTCTCTCTGAAAGTATAAATAAGTTCTTTAAGAACATTAACCCCCCTCAATTTACCTAATTCCTACTAGTTTGTAAAATATATGAATCTCAGTTTAATGAAGTTGGTTACTCCCTCGTTTAATCCATAAGAGTTACAGCTTCTAAAGCTGATAATAGCTTCTGAAGCTGATAATGGCTACTGTCCCCATTCATAATCCATCTTGCATTGTGTCAAAACTTAGAGAGATTTGCTGGTAGCAAAGCTAAACCAGATTTACTTGCATGAAAGTGATGAGGATTTGGAACACAACAATAAATTCACCTTTTCATTTTTAAGCGGTCTTTAAAGCCTGCATTTCTAACCCTCTTCCATACTGATTAAGTTCCATCCTTAGATCTTGCCTGGATATGATCTGACAGAAAACTTCCTGTAGTGAAAACCCTCTATGTTGCCTAAACCCCCAATCTAGGTAGCACAAAATTAGAAAATATCTTTATCTGCTGCATCCTATTTCTCAATGTTTCTGATCCTTTCCAGAATTGTTATATTTTTACTCTCCATAGAAGGAAATGCATAGCTAATTTCAACTAAAATCCATGTAATCTCTTTATTATTTCTTCCCATTTGGCCATTTAGGGGTTGGGCAAGCCAAATATAAAAATGTTTTCCCACATATTAATTGTTTATGAAGCTCTAGATATAATTAATTGTTCCAGATCCAGTTCTGTGCATGTATTATTCCACCACCACATATTATTTTCCTTGTTTGTTTGTTGAGGTTTTTGTTTGTTTGCTTGTTTTTGGTTTTTTTTTGTTAAATACTCTTAGAGTAGAAATATATTTTTTTTCTTAATTTTTGGGGATTATGTTATGCAAAGCTTTCTTATAGATATTATAGATAATATGTATATCTATATAAAATATAGGTATTCTAGATTTAATAAGACCAAGTGCCAGGTCCTGCACTTTGGCCACAACAACCCCCTGCAGCGCTACAGGCTGGGGACAGAGTGGCTGGAGATTGACCAGGAAGAGAGGGACCTGGGGGTTCTAATCAACAGGAAGCTGAACATGAGCCAGAGTGTGCCCAGGTGGCCAAGAAGGCCAATGGCATCCTGGCCTGTATCAGGAACAGTGTGGCCAGCAGGACCAGGGAAGTGATTCTGCCCCTGTATTTGGCACTAGTTAGGCCGCACCTGGAGTCCTGTGTCCAGTTCTGGGCAGTTTAGGAAGGACACTGAGGTGCTGGAGAGTGTCCAAAGGGCAACAAGGCTGGTGTGAAGGGGCTGGAGCACAGGTCCTATGAGGAGTGGTTGAGGGAGCTGGGGCTGTTTAGCCTGGAGAAGAGGAGGCTCAGGGGAGACCTCATCACTCTCTACAACTACCTGAAAGGAGACTGGAGCAAGGTGCGGGTTGGTCTCTTCTCCCAGGCAACCAGCAGTAGGACGAGAGGGCACGGTCTTAAGCTGTGCCAGGGGAGGTTTAGGTGGGATATTAGAAAGAAATTCTTTACTAACAGAGGTTGAGAGGAGAGAACTGGCTCCCTCACTCATAGCCTCTGGAGATGGGGCGGATAGTGCAGGCCCTGGTGCTGGTGGCAGAGACCATGCTATGCCCGCTCCGAGGTTTGGTAGTGAAAAAGCGGTTTATTCAAATCGGTCGAGGGTTTTTAAGGGTTTTGGGGGAGGGCTTAGGAAGGGGGCTGTTATTCTCGGGGGGAAGGGAGTGGTTTGGGGACTTGGCTAGCTGTGGTGGGGAAAAAAAGGTGTTTTCCCCCTGGAGTTAAAAAAAAATGGCAACCCTCAGAGGGGGAGGTGTCCCTCGGGATTGACCCAATCAGCGCTCCTTTGTCTTACTTCAAAGCACCTTAATCTTTTCACTCTTCTGTAGTAGAAAAGCCTTGTATCTACTCTCACTGGATGGTTGTAGAAGTGTCTGTCACAGCTCCGAGTTGACAAATCCAAAGATATTTTCAGGGAATGTGCTGAGGGAAAACTTTTTAAATAATAATGAAAGACAAGTGACTCATGCTTTAGAGCAACCAAGAGAAGAGCTACTTGAAACAAGCATCGAGTAATCCACATCTTAAAACTAAACATCCAGTGAAAAGTGAGATAGAAACTTAATACAATTACTTTAAAAAGTAGCAATAGGAATGATTATGCAGCTTCAAAATTCTATGAAAATCATTAAGTAAAAGACAAAGTCTTGAAATTGTCATGTCAGTAGTTAGAAGACTACTACTGCCTTCCAATTGTAGTTGCACTTTGAAAAATGAAAGACTTAGATCAAACTGTTCATTTCAGTGTTCATTTATATTCAGAGTTTGTAGTGTCAAGTACTATAAAGCTGTTTTACAGGATTCATAAACAGATCCCATTTTTGTTAATGCCCTAGTCAAACTCACAAAATCTTTCATAGAAATGACAATAGCAAAATTATAACTTACATCCATTGAGAAAACATGCTGGCAGAACAATAGATTTGTAATTAAATTTTATCACAAAAAATTTTATCACAAATTTTCCAATTTTCTGGAAATGTTCTGAGTTTTGGTTGGAAATTGGGGACGTATTTTTGTTTTACATGTAGTTCTTAATAGCAAATTTTTGACTGTGATTTTTTTTGCAACAAAAACCAGTTACTTTCCCTTAGGAAAAAGGAGATGGAAAAAACACCCTTAAAGCCAATTCCAAATTTCTTTCTAAATGGAAGTATTATTACTAAGAGTGAAATAGCAAACATAATTATTCAATAACCTTACACTTTTTTTTTTTAACTTTCTGAAGATACTTTGAACTTATATGATTGATTTACACACTTTGAATGTCACAGTTTTAGACTTCTGTATCACCAGATTTTCTTGAGGAAAAACCACAAGGTGAGATGTGCATGGAGAACTAGTTTTAGCTATTAATAGTCAAACGGAAAAAATTGGTTCATAGCAATACTTGTCTGGTCCTCCATATAGAAACATTAAAATGCTGTTTCTCAGATCCATTGGATACATGTAAATTATATGACTGTTTGCTGAACAAGTACACTTGAGGAAAAAATTATAAGCAAAGAAAATTATAAATTATAGGCCATAATTTAGTTTTGAAACTAATTTGAGGTATGTTTATTCTGGAAACTGTGCTTCTTTTGGTTTTTTTTGTGTGTTTATTGTTATTTATGTTTCCAATAATGTTTCTTCTGGACTTTACATGTCAGATATGACAGAAAAGACTTAATTGCTGAAGCTCAAGTGGGAGCAGTCTTTTGTTCTTTTGCCAACTGAGAAAATTTCAGCAACATGCAGTTTGGTAATAGAGGCCACAAGCCAAATATACTGTTGCTTTTCTAGCAAGGAAGATGGCAGTTCAGGTAGCTATAGCCTTTCAAAGTTCTCAGAAAGAAACTTCCAGTGGTATGCTTTTACGTGGACAAAGGACGATTTGATATTATTGATAGTGATGCTGATGTTTTAGAGGGAACAATAGGTCCAAGTAGCAGACTGGATTTTTCTAATGTGTGGCGTATTTGAGGCGGAGTTGAACCCTGCACGCAGACTTTGTTGAACATGTCTGAACAACATCAAAGCTTTTAATCAGGTAAATATTGCAATGCATCTTTTAAATTTTAATTTATATCCGCTTTTCTCCTTGAACGAAACAATTTTATACATATTTGCATTTTGTTAACAAAGATCTATATTTTTTGGTTACTATAACTTTGAGCTCACAAATTTTAGGCAGCTTCTTATACTTTTCTAACTCTGAAGAAAGTTACAAACTTTCAGGTTCAGTGTTTGATTTGCAAAGAGAATGTGACTGAAGTAATGGTGCATTTGCATTTTTGAGTAGGTTAATGGAAAATAAATGATGCGCTCTACATCACAAGAAATAATTTATTACAGATCATATGATAAAGGGTTTAGAAATCAAATCAGTTATTGAGAGTTCTATGCTACCTATTTATTTCCAGTTAGACAAAGAGAAATTTACCAGTGAGGGATAAAAAAAAAAGGTTAATAAGCTATTCACTCAACATTTTGGATGGAACATTTAAATGATAATACATCCCTAGAATACTATTCCAGGGATGCATTATAGTCATATGATCATAGACTGATTAAAAATCCATAATGGAGTATTTCTTTGCCAGGTATACACATAAAAAACCTCTTATCCTTGCAATTTGACTTTCATCCATTCAAACAATTTTGTTCATTAGATCCTGGTGTGGAAGGTAATGCATCTAAAAGAATGAACCATATTTTCTAGTCCAGGACAGTTCATTATTCTAAAAGCTCTTTCATTATATCCCTTATATTGTGAAGACAAGGGACATCCTGGTTATCATTTAGCCTGAGAGCAATGTACATGGTCATAGTAAATGGTGAAAATGTCTGTAGGTGTATGTGTGCATGTAGTGGCACTTCTGTTGCCCTTTTATTACAGCAGTGAAGCGTGACGAGTTGTGAGTGAACAAAATTAAAGCAGAGGAAAAATGGTTGAAATTCTTTTCCTCCCCATTTTTGTACCTTTCTGAAGAGATTCACTAATGGAAAATAGAAATTCTGATATTCAGTTCTCACTTTGAGATTTATGTGAAATATGAGGACTAGCTCCTAGACCCTGGAAGAAACAGAATACTGGCTTACTCCAACAGTTAATGAGATTCTGAAGCAGTATGCTTGAAATGTGGTATGTTTTAAGCAGACCAGAAGAGGAGCTGGAATGCTCAAAAGCTGATTTGATTTTGTTTCTCCAGCTGACATAGTTAACTCAGTAGAATAAACTTCCTTCCTCTGTAAACTTTGTCTGATTTCTGTCTGTTGACCATTATCGCTAAAACAATACTGTTATTAAAGGTATTAAATTGTATTACTACAGCATGAGTTGAGAATGAAAGTAAATACCAATAATACTCCTGCACTTGGCATCAGCATAATTTTCATAATATGTTCATAGGTCTTTGTAGAAGACCTTGAATTACATGAACTGCATACACTATGTACTAACGAGGGGTGAGTGGATGAAATCTGCCCCTAGGCAAATAGATTTAATCATAGTGTAAACTCCACTATAATATGAAGGAAAGGAAATGAAAAGAATTGGTATCTTCTGGCTTTCAGTTCTAGAGAGAAGCTGTAATATTCACAACTTGGATACTTACAGTAAACTGTGAAGGAGAAAGTGTTTGGGAGATCTCTGGTTGTTGCTATAGCACAGTATTTTTATCTAGAGCTTTAGTAAAGTAAATCCTTGCATAATCTCTAATACTTTTTTCCCTTTGCAGTCCGTGCAAATTCAAACAAATATTGCCTGTTAGTATACATTAAATAAGGCACCTTCACCCCAAGCAAAAACATCAAGGCTATTGTACATTCATTCCTTATACTTAAAAATACATGAAAAAATAACAGTATGAACAAACAAAAGACATGTAGATGCACATTATTACAGAGCAAAAATAGTAGCAGGAGCACAGAAGTTCAGTTGTGTGAACTTGTATAAGTCCATTAAAGTAAATGGAGTTGTCCTCATTAGCCTGTGCTGATATCTGACTAAAGACTTTGACAAACTCTCATCACTGTGGAAGTATTTCCTTTCCATTACCTTTTTTGACCTCCTACTCACTTTCTATCTTAGCTTAATATGCACAGCAGGAAGTCTCTAAATTATACAAATAGACTTACAAAAACTTTCCTAATAAACCACAATTTAGGTAATTTCTTGCTGATTCTTAATATAATTTTGTCAGAGAGGGACTTAGCATTCCCACTAGTTTAAATGTCTCTTGACAAATTTGTAAGAATGTATGGTATAGCACAAGGGCCATGAGTGTGACACATCCTAAGCCTCTCAGACACCCTTTACGTTTGCATAATCTGCAGAATTGATCATATATGGACCTGTCTAGAACATAAAGAGATCTAAAGAAAGGCCCACTGTTTTTTTCCCTTCATACTAAATTTCTTTATGGAAATCTGGAATTCTTTATGCCTGGAAATGTATAATGCAGAAATGTTGGGTAACTATTTATAATTTTATATCATACTGCTAAACAATGGAAGGGGAAAATGGACAAAACCAAGCTTGCCAGTGTAGAAGTGATGGGATGGTGCACCAAAACTTGAGGAAAGAAGCACCAATGCACGTGGTGTGAGGAACAAACAAGAGGAGCTCGAAGCTTTAGCCCAGTCCCAGAGATTTGACATCATTTGCATGTGAAATCTGGTGACTGGAGTGCTCTGTTGGGTGGTTACAGGCTCTTCAGGAGGGATAAGCAGGGCAGAAGAGGCAGAGGGGTGGCACTGTTTGTAATAGAAGGGTTAGAATGTATGAAGTGAGCAACGCCACAGTCAAGAGCCTCTGGGTGAGACTCAAGGGGCAAACAAATAGTGTGGATGTCATTGTGGAAGTCTGCTATAGACTTCCCAGACAGGATGATGACACCGGTGAATTATTCATTGAGGAACTAAGGGACATTTCCAAGTCAACTGCCCTTGTCCTTATGGGGAACTTCAATTTGCCAGAAATTAACTGGGAGTATCACACAGCTGGCACAATCTGGGTCAGAAGATACCTAAAAAACCTGGATGACAACTTTATGGAACAGGTCCTAAGGGAGCCAACTTGGAAAGATGCTCTCCTTGATCTGCTGCTTGTCAACAGAGTGGATCTCATGAGTGAAGTGGAAATTTGTGGCTGTCTTGGACACGGTGACCATGAAGCGATTGAGTTTAAAATCTATGTTGACAGGAGGAAAAGTGCCAACAAAACCTCAACTCTGGACAGAAGGAGAGCAGACTTCTGGCTACCCAGGGAATTAGTAAGTAAGGTCCCCTGAGAAAATGTTTTTGCAGGTGCTGGGGTCCATCAGCACTGGTCATTTTTCAAACATCAGCTCCTAAGGGCACAGGAGCAGGCAATTCTCAAATGCTAGAAGTCAAGCAGGTGAGGTGGAAGGCCAGCTTGGCTGAGCAGGGATCTTCTCTTGGAAATAAGGCAAAAAAGGAAGGTGCGGGCCCAGTAGAAGCAAGGTCAAGTGACATGGGAAGAGTACAGCTACTCGCTGCTGTAGGGAGAAAATTCATGGAGCCAAAGCTCAGCTGGAGTTGAAGCTGCCAGAAATGTGGGGGACAATAAAAAGAGTTTTTTTCAAATATATTAACGACAATAGGCAACATAGAAGTGTCATCAGCTCATTACAGGATGATGATGGTCTCCTCACAAACAGGGACTGAGACAAGGCAGAGATGTTTAATGCTTTCTCTGCTTCTGTCTTCAACACAGATGATGGACCAAGGGGATCTCAGTGCCCTGAGGTGAAGGACCAAGACTGAGAGAATGATGAACTCCTAGTCGACCCTGAAATTGTGTGGAATCTGCTGCTCAAGCTAGATCCCCACAAATCTATGGGGCCTGATGGGATTCATCCAAGAATTCTTAAAGAGCTAGCTGATGTCATCACAAAACCTCTCCTGATGATTTTTGAGGAGTCTTGGGAATCCAGAGACATCCCAGCTGACTGGAAGTTCGTTAATGTTGTCCAAATTTTCAAGAAGAGCAAGAAGCAGAACCCCAGAAACTACAGGCCTATGTCTCACTTCACTGCCTGGTAAAGTTAGGGAGAAGGTTATTCTGAGAAGTATTGAAAAATACCAGAAGGACAACACTGTCATTGGTCACAGCCAGCACGGCTTCATGAGAAGAAAGTCCTGCTTAACAAAACTGATTTCCTTTTATGACAAGGTAACCCACCTAGCTGATTAAGGGAAACCAGTTGATGTAATCTTTTCAGATTTCAGTAAAACTTTCAATACTATCTCTCAAAGACTCTGGATAAAATGTCCAGCACACAGCTGGATAAACACATCTTGTGGTGGGTGAGCAATTGGCTCAGAGGTTGAGCACAGACAGTGATAGTGAATGGGATCACATCAGACTGGTGACCTGTTGCTAGTGGGGTTCCACAGGGCTCTATCTTAGGCCCTGTGCTCTTCAATACCTTCATAAATGACTTGGATGCAGGACTAGAAGGGATATTAAGCAAGTTTGCAGATGATACAAAACTGGGAGGAGCTGCTGACTCCCTCGAAGTCAAGGAGGCCCTGCAGAGAGACCTCAACAAATTACAGGACTGGGCAATCACCAACCATATGAAGTTCAATAAGGAAAAGTACCGAATTCTGCACCTGGGATGGGGCAAGCCTGAATGTATGTACAGATTGGGGCATGAGATGCTGGAAAGCAGTGCTGTGGAAAGGGACCTAGGGGGCCTGGTCAATGGCAAGTTGAACATGAGACAGCACTACCTTGATAGCCAGGAGGGCCAATCGTGTCCAGGTCGTCAAGGGAGAGGATTGTTCTGCTCTGCTCTGCACTGGTGTGGCCTCACCTTGAATATTGTGTGTAGTTTTGGGCACCGCAATAAAAGAAAGATATTAAGCTCTTAGATAATGTCCAAAGGAGGGCAACAAAAATGATGAAGGGCCTTGAGGGGAAGCCGTATGGGGAGCAGCTGAGGTCACTTGATCTGTTCAGCCTGGAGAAGAGGAGACTGAAGGGAGACCTCATTGCAATCTATAACTTCCTCTTGACGGGAAGAGGAGGGGCAGGCACTGATCTCTTCTCTATGGTGACCAGTGACAGGACCCCGGGGAATGGCCTGAAGTTGTGTCAAGGGAGGCGTAGGATGAATATTAGAAAAAGGTTCTCTACCCAGAGGGTGGTTGGACACCAAGCACTGACAGAGTTGAAGAAGCATTTGGACAATGCTCTCAGACACATGGTGTGACTCTTAGGGGTGGTCCTGTGCAGGGCCAGGAGTTGGACTCAATGATCCTTTTGGGTCCCTTCCAACTCATCATATTTTATGATTCTGTGGATGCTAACAATAACAGATGTTACTGATATATTTTTGTAAGATTTTGATGGAATCTACAGCTATGTTTTATATGATTTCAAGATTTCATTGCATTTACTGCAGATGATCTTAATGTCCTTTCCTGAATTAAAATAAGCCTTGTGTGTATATTTCCAGGGGAATAGGTGAAGGGCTACTGAATCTACTAATTTATATTCCCTTTTCAAAACAAGTTTCTTTCCTAGTGTCCTCTAAGGAATAAAGGAACACTCCTGAGCAAGCAAAAATATAGCATTTTCCTATCTTTTTACGTTTTCAATTCTGGAAATGCATATCAAATACACTAGTAGTCTGATCCAGACTATCATGCAAGTAGTAGCTAAAGATCTCTGAAAGAAATGTCTGCAGTTTTGGGGGATGCTAAACTTCTTGTGAGACAAGAAAGATCATCTCACATGTTTCCTTGCATTGGTGGTAGTGTTTCAATATGTTTCTGAAAGCCTTCTCAAGTACAGCACTCATGTAACAGACTGCTGCTGATTTGTCCTCCTAGCAGGGAAGCACAGCTGGAGCACAAGATTTGTTTACCTGAATAACTTTCTTTTTCGTTTTGTTCTTTGACATGCCTAACAAGATTCTCTTACAGGTCATAAGGGAGTGACTTCTACTGAGAAAAAAAAAAAAGAACGCTGCATAATGGACAAAGGCAAACTAATTGAACCCATTTTCTGAGTCACTTGTCCATCTTCAGATAACCCTGCTTCATGACTAGAACATGTCATACACCTTGCTTAATCGTATAGGTCAAGTCTGTAAACCTTACTGTGAACTGCTGATTGCTGGTGAAAAGATTAGGTGGCCAAGGTTTGGGATTTGGGATGTAAAATAGACTGTAATTAGACTAGATTAGGTATTTCAGATTTGTGTAGCCCAGGGCTGGTCTTACATCTACTTTGTCCTTATTGTCCTCTTAATTTCCTAGTACACTGCACAGATATGTTAATTTACTGCTCATGCTGAATGTAAGGTCACAGTGTCTCACTTTTGTCTGTACTTGAGTGCTTATCACCTATTCAAGAGTGCCATTTCTATTTACCTTGTGTATTTGATGATTGGTCCTCAGTAAGTCCCTCTGAAAGAATACTGATCAGGTTTTCTTTTTTCTCTAACAGCTGCTCAGCAATTTCACAAGATGTAATGTAAATGTATTCATGAAGTAAAGTGAGTCCCTCTCAGCTCATGTTGATTGTGCTCGTGGAGGTGTTCACAAGTCTGTTGAATGTATTCTGCTTTTTTTTTAAGCAAGAAGAATGCAAACAAAACACCGTATAAAGAAAAGCTTGACCTTTTTTTTCTGTTTCTGAATCTCTTTCTCTCCTACACACAATACGCATGTTGATTCCAATGGAAGACATGTGGCTAAATCCCCTGTACTATTTGAGTATTGCAAGAGGTGATTTTGTGAAACAGCCATTTATGTTTAAGCCCAGTGCACTTCTCCTCCTTGGCCATTATTTTTAGCAGGCATTCAGTAAGATCTGAAACACAGTCCAGATGTAGATCTCAGACACAGTCGAAGAGGGTTAGTGTTTTTTAATAAAATATTCTGCAAAAGCATTTCAGTTCTTATGTTCAGTCCTTATGTGAGAAAATAAAACTGATGATCTAGAATTTTAAAATATACTTTATTTTTATAACTTATAAAATGACAAGTGAGAGAGAATGGCAGATGGACTATTTGGCTTAAAGTTCTAACAAAAATGGAAACAGAAGATGATGATAATCAGGCAAATATCATTGCATCAGTGAAAGTTCACACAGCAGCTTGGTTTAAAAGTATTGAAAAAGTTACCTGGCCAGTTTGCAAGCATTTCAAATCAGCAAGAATTAACAATTTCTGCTACAGACACAGAATACTCTAAAACTTTGTCCAGTGAGGCTATCTGTTTGTGGATCAGGCCTAATTTCTTCTGTTGGTGATTTTCTGCTTTGCATGAAATAGTTACAGGATTTGTCAGACTAAGGAGACAGAATATGAATTGGTTCATGACTAGCATAATAGTACAGTGATTAGAGTACTTATCCAGGAGGAAGGATGCTCCTAAGGGAGCAGGGGTGGGTAGTGGTGGATAAAGGTGCAGGTTCCTCTTGGCTGTGTATGAAAAATGTTTTTTTTGAAAAATGGCTTAAAAAAACCCAGTTGAAGTTAATATTCTTGGCATTTGAGAGGTAGTTTTTGGGAAAAGTAAGTATCAGAAGTAGTGCATGCTCAGAGAAATTCATGGAACTCTTTTTTCCATGTATGACATGTTCTTATCAGGAACCATTCTGCTCCACATTTCCTTGCAAGGCTAAATAACACTTTTCAGGAAAATACATCTCAAACTTCTAAATGCCAAACTATAGTACATAAATATTTCACCTGAGACTCAAATTTTGTCGAAAAAGATGCAGGAGACACAATATTCTAGAAAGTCCACCTATAACTGTCAGGATGTCTTACTATATCTTCAAAATAATTATTCTTCATTTTTAATTTACACAATTGAGAGTGATAAAAATGAGTTGGTTTGTGTGCAATGTTGGTGTTAAAACCAAATGAATACCTTTCAGGATAAGGATTGTTTGAAAGATAAACATTCCATGCTGCTGAGTGAAATAGAAAGTGGTGTATGGCTATTCTTTCTCCCTTGTTCATGTCTTACACATTTTAAATTAAGCTAGGCAACATATATAGATTCTTTTTTAGTTACTGTTATAATGTTTATATTTATGTTCAAATTAGACTCTAGCAATATACATCAAATACATTCTTGACCATTTATTTACTGTTTTCATATATCTTTAATCCATGGTATATGTTTGTTTGCTACAATGTGATGGTAGTATTCTATTCTCTGCCAAGATGTTAAAATAAATATTTGAAAATAATGTTATGACTCATGTTGTCAAGGTTTACTTCCAAGATCATGCTAGCAGCTTCCCCTAGGAAATACCCTTTTTTTAAAAAAGAAGAGAATTGAGTATCCAAGTAATTTTTAGGTCACATTCAGTGAATAACATTGACATTATTTAAAATGCTATCTACTTAGTCAATAACAAGGGAAAGAATAGGACAGGATGTTGCAGGTAGGAGACAGATTTACAAAAATGTGCCTGAAAGCAGAATGGAAGCATTACTGAATGATTTTCAAATGCTTAGCATTTTCAAGCTGTCATGTTCACATTTTCTGTATATTTTTCACACATGGAAAAATGTCTGAAGTTACATATTTTTCACATATGACAGCTAAACTGCTTTCAGAATAAATGCCCTGCACTAGTAGTTCTGCAGTTAATTAAAACTGCTAAAAATTACTATGTAGTTTACAAATTAAATTTACAAAGCTGCAGCTCAGTCTATTCTAGAACTTAATATTTTAAGGACAGACCTAATAGACGTTTAAATGCTAGATTCCCCTAAGCCAAAATTTTCAAAATGGATTCTTCACTGTGGAGTTAAGAATTCTAAGTTTTCTGCAGATAGCTTAGAGTTTCAGAGAGAAATGTAGTAACTGGTGATGTAGATGTTTAGGGAAGCAGACATTTAGTATGTAGTGCCTGACTTGGAGTCTAGTAGCTATGGATATAAGTGCAGAGAGCTGATTTCCATGTTCCCAGGCCTGTTTATACATTTTACATGAAAAATTTTTCAATGACATATTGAAGTAACTGGAAGAAAACAGAATCCCCCTCTCCTATTTCTGTTCAATAACATGGAACCTTTAAGCAGAAGGTCATACCCATTCTCGCTGGCTTGGACTGAGCTTTGTTGCAGACTAAAAAACTTTGAACAGCTTCAAATGGAAAGATAAAGACTTCCTGATTCCACCCAAACCAGGATACCTTGATGGCTTTGGCATTCTTGTGGAAGATAAGGATTTGCCTGTTTCCAATAACGACATGAGAAAAGAAGGTGTCTCTAGTACTAGAAGGAGAAAGGAGGAGTAGAGTGCCCTGTATTCAGATTAAAAATGACCATGTTTAAAGAATGTCATGTGTTGATCTCACTTATTTGAGATTAGTAAAATGACAATTCATTCCATTTTCTCTCAATAGGAGAAATCACAATTTCCCAGTCCTATAGCTGCAGACACTCAGTGCTTCCAGCAGAAGAGAAGCAATCCACAAAGCTTTCCTTAGAGCTCTTTCTTTTTCTCTAGTAATCCTGAAGTCATTCCTTCTTGCTTGCAGTTTGCCTCACTCTCCTTTAATAAGACCCCGAGATCTTACAATTTACTTAAAACATCAACCTGATGCTTGTTCCTCCCAGATGTTTCAAGTGTTTAAGTCAGAAACTGGCAGCACCTAGAGAGTTTATGAATTTGAGCTCAGCAGGGCTTTTGAGCCTGCATCACTGGACTTAGGGCCTGGAAACCTACCTGAGACCTTTTTTCTCCTATTTTTGTACTTAAAATATTTTCTGTTGATAATATATATATAAAAGCCAGCTAGTTCTAAAACAAATGGAACAAAAATCCTCTATTCTTTCAAAAGAATAGGTTATTAGCACAGAAATTACTGTTATATGAGTGAAGATTAACTCTTGCACCTACTTTACTACATTCATACTTCTACCTTTGACTCTTTTTTCCCATTATAGTTTTCCATTCTACCAGGTGGGTAAAATTTTATATATAAATTTGGAATGAATACATTTTAATTAATATGATAGTGAATGAAAAGATTTATTGAACCCTATGTTAAAGAATAGCACAAAACAACATGACTGAAAGTATACTGAAATAAACATAATAATTTTTTAATCTCATTATTGCAGTACATTGTTTCTGAAATTTAAAACCTTTCTAGAATAAATTTCTATCAGATTCTTCTCCCTTTGTTCTTTAGATTTCTATCTGTTGTCTTATGCCTGGCAGATATGCGTGTATGCACTCATAAGTGAGGAATAGAACAGGGTTGAAGGAGGTGGATTTAAAGCTGCAATCAATTAATCTGTTGCTAGGGAACTGTCAGCTGCCCACTCAAAAAATAGCAATCAGCTAGCTGGAATCAGCAGGATATAAAATGGAATTACAAAACATTCCAGTCCCCCCTCTTGGTTTTTTTTTTTTTTTTTTCATTTTTACTTTACTAGTGCTTTTTTTTTTGATTGGGGAGGGAAGAGAAGTTTGATAGCAAGGGTCAAAATGTCATACATATTTCACTTTTAATTGAGGCTCTTAATTAACTGGCAGCAGTAGTTTGAGCTTGTATTTGGCTATCTTTATCAGTGTTAACCAATATGAAGTAGAGTGCTGCAGTGTGTGGAAATATTTTACAGAAGAGCTCATTTGACCACACCAGGTTAGTTTAATGTGGTCTGATCTGGAAATACACTGAAAATCATAAGTATTTTTATGGAATGCCAGTTAATTAAAGCTTAATGAATTTTGGAGTGAGTTGTGGTTTGCAGCGATAAGAGATGACTCTGCCTGATACATATGGAAGCAGAAGATTTCATTTCACTGACTTATGAGCTCATTCAAGTAAGTGAGGGATTGCAGACTTGAAACTGAATTTTCCGTATGAAGTTCAAATGTGATTTTTGACTCTGGGAAAGTATCTGTCACAGGTTGTTTCAGGCTTGTTTTATTTGTTCTGGCAGAAAAGGTCTTGTTTTGAAATGACTTTCGCAGTCTGCTTTTACTTTGAAACTTTTAGAGAAATGTTAGAGTAGGAGAACAGAGTTTCTTACTAATGATAGTTTCCACTGTTATTCTTTAAATTTACTGTTTCTGTAATCTTTGGTATTCATAGTTTTCGATATTAATGTTAAAGACTAAAGTGAAGCACTATTAAAATTATGCATGAACTCCATAAGTTTTTTGATGGTCATCTGAGGCAGAATAGACTGGTCCTTGCTGAACAGTGTTCTCACGACTTCTAATTGCAGAGGATAAAAAGCTAGGCTAAAGTTTGAAACATTCTTCTAGTCCTATGATTTTGATTCTTACTTCCCTTTCTAGATATGTTGATGTACTGGAGAGGCCAAAGGGAGCAAAAGAGAAGATGGCAGACTTGGTTTTGGTCATTCTCCTCTGGAGATCGGGGGAACTACATACTGGGCAGCCTCACCTGGATCCATGAGAAGGTGATGGAGCAAATAATCCTGGAAACCAACTCCAAACAAAAAGGCAGGAAGGTTATTTGGAGTAGCTGACTTAGATTTACAAAGGTGATATGAAGCTTGACCAACTTTTCTGTCCATGGTTCTGAGGAGCCAGCTGCAATGGACCCTGTTCTGAGCAGGGAAATAAGAGTATATAATGACCAACCTCAGTGATGTATTGGAAATAATTAAGATCACAGTTTATTTCCCGATTGTACAAAGAGTTTTTTTTGTTGGATACTAAGGAAAAGTTAAAATTCAACATCTTTTCGTGTTCAGTTGAACTGAATTTTCATTGTCTCTATTAACAGTAATTAGTTTTCCCTAATTTTGGCTTTCTTTTCAGACATTGCACAGGCAATGTCAGTGCAGATTTATTGAGAGAAAATAGAAGACAAGTACTCCTCAGACACATGAATGGCTGAAAACACCAACTTCATTGCTACAGGAAAATAGCTTGTGTAGCAAAGAGGCTAATAATAATGTTGACAGATATGTTGGTGTAACCCTTATCTGCAGTGAAACTTATGTAGTTGTTTTCCTACTTATCTCCTTTTTTCTAAGATCATTTTACTAGGATAAGATGTCTAAAATCAGATCTTTCTTTGTACATCCCTCAGTGAAATAAATTGACTTTGATTACTGACAAATAATGGAGAGTTTATTTTTGAGTGAGAACTGCAGCAACCAGTTCGATGAACTAGGAAATTCAAAGGTGCTCAGGAAGCAGGTGTGTACTAGTATTTTTAGAAAGGGTAGAACTTATATATTTCCCCTAGCTACAAAAGAACTTTCAAACAAAATAAATAACAGTATTATTGAAAATCTGAAGCCCTCTGAACTTTGAGGGCTACACGGATTTCATGGTACCTGAGTGTGAATGCAGAATCACTTATGTATCTAGCTCAAAATCACTAATTTGGAAACTTTCACAACATGAAGGCAAATAATTATCCATCATCTTCTGCATCCAATATAATATATTACATTTATTACTTTATGCCATTACAGAGTAACTGACACTTTCAGCTCTATCAGCAAACTCTCAGTTGGCTGCAACATAAAAATATCAAGGTATCAGCAAATGACTTTTTACTTTTTTATAGTATATTAAATCTGCAGTTCTGAAAGAGGAAGTTAAATATTAGTTGTCTGTTTGGTTTTTTTTTAAAGTATAGGAGTAAGCACTGAACAAGTTTGTTCCAAGACCAGTACAACTGATGATGACCTCTTTTTATAGATCTGAATAATTTCCATCCTTACTGCAATAATGTTAATATTTTTTGGCAAGAGGGAGCACATATGGTAGTTAATACTGAGCTATGTACATGTTAAATGACTGACAACTGGGTTCACGCTACTTGACCAGACTGAGCCAAACATTTGTATGTAATATCAAAGAGTTATATTAGTTTTTTTCCATGTGAAAGCGTTAATTTGATCCTCTCTCATATTATTAATAGAATTTTCATGAACACTTGTGAGAACATTATTTTTGAGAATATATTCTGTCTTTGAATTGGTAAGATGGGACAAAAAATTGAGTAGGAGAAGTTTTGATCTGAAGATGGAAAGACAGACATTATGATCTCAAAATACTTTCTTTTGGAAACCAGAGTAAAATAAGCATTTTCTGACAGTGTATCTATAGTTGTCCTCTGTGCAGCAAAGCACATTGTAAGTCAGATGATACTGCTCTTGACATTTTTAATGTTGAGGTGTGCAGATTTTTAAAACTATGAGATAGCATTATTGGACTGAAATTATCGGACTATATAACATTAAATTTCATTTTCTCTAAAGTATTATAGCATATTTTCTGTAACTAGAAATAGACTCAGATGTCTAAAGGAAAAAGCCAAACTAAAACCAGTAGCGACAATTTTTTTTGGTCTTAGTATTTGAAAGAGAATTGAAATTATACTTCTGAGTGAAGGAGAAAATAATTGACAATATTCTGAACTCCTTAAGATTTCATGTGAGATATAGTTCCAAAAGCTCCAGTTCTGGTAATGGGCAGCTGATAACTAAATTTGCTTGTATATGTAGTATTTGAGTAATTTATCTGTAAAGGGGTGTTGACTGATGAAATGGTAAAAAAAAAAATCCCCGCACTCAAAACTTCAAAAAAGTGACCTGGAAATGGTGAACAAGAAACTACCACCTTAAAGTCAAGGTGTTGTTTACTAGTGCCTATCAATTTAAGACCGAAAGTATTAAAAAAATAAAAGACAGTGAGAAAAGACAAGCAAAAAAGGTAAATGTATCTTCTCTTTTGTGGTGAAAATGTGTTGTTGAATGGACATATGATAATTGTAAACAATTAGAACAAGGGAAGGTACATTATTTGTTATAACTGTGCCTCCAGGGTGTCCCAGGTAATGTTTTTGGTATTTAATGTCTGTGTAGTGTGTAATGAAACTATGGTCCATGAAGAACCCACATTAGGCATATAGGGAATCAAAATAAACAATATTTTTGAACGTGAAGAAATAAAAAAAGCCCTTTGAAAATTGTTGCTAATCCTTAAGCAGATTCTGAGACGAAAAACTGAGGCACGAAACTCAGCAGTGGCAGTGGTGGTGACTGAATTGGGACTTTTAATTATTGTCTTCACTATAATGCAATTGCTCTTATCAAGCATTGTTCAAGGAATGTTGTTTTGGGGTTTTTTTGTCTGGCCTTAGTCAGTCTTCACAATCTGAAAACGTTTTGTTTAGAAATCATCTCAATCTTCATCTGGATATGTAAGCTACTTTTCTCAAAAATATTATTTAGAAAGGATGTATTTTTAGTGACAGCTGCCAAAATTTTTTTTGATAATACACTTGCACTAAAACAGTTTCTATTTAATAGTAGAAAATTCAACTGTGAATTTTATTGATTTGGTTTTGTGTAAATATACTGCAGAATTTGGACTTTTCTGTAAATGTAGAAAAATAAACTAACAGTTCATCTTATCTATTTTTCTTAAGGAGAAGTGACAAGGCTTAGGGGCTATTCTAGTATATTCAATACATTAAATAAAAATTTTGTAATTCTCAGATCAAGCAAAAGCAGGTAAATAGCAGATATTGCTATTTTTTTTACACTGAATATATCAGATCTACTATAAGATCTACTGTGAAACTACAGTAGAGGAGAATGAGGGGAAGAATGCATGTGTCTTACAACAACTAAAAATGAGTTTTAAGATAGGAAAGCGATAAAGCTTAGTGAACATGTGAAGGTCATACTACTATTCCATAATACTTGGTCTTGCTATATACGATGTGACTATACATTGAAGAAAAGAAATGTTATTTGGTGAAAAATATATATTGTTGTGCATTTTCTTTCCGTTTAACATTTTCTATGAAGAGTAACAAAAATGTGAGGCAGGATAATTTAGTATAATGGAAATGTATTTTCATATTGCATCATCATTATGTTGCCCTGGCAATACTAAGCATTTTACTCTGCTGGTCCATTCATTATTGCTGATGAATACAGCTTGTACTTTTATGAGTTCATCAGTGTGAATAAACTCATCTGTGTATCCACCAGAAATGCACTTGTATGTTTCATGCTTGATAAGAGAAGTGTCAGACATGTCAAACTTTGCCAGAGTTGATTAGTATCTTGAGTTTACAGATTATCTAGACTACCGCTTGGTATCACTTTTGCTGCTGAGGGCACCAAACGTGACCACCCCTCCAGGATTTGATACTCTTTCACAGTTGTGCTTTAGGAATGATACTCAAAGACCCTTTAAAGCACATTCTGCTCTCTCTCTCTCTCTCTTTCTCCTCCCCTCCCCCTTTCCACTGCATTGGGATGGAGTTGAGAATTGGAAACACGAAAGGTGAAGATCATGGGTTGAAATAAGAACAATTTACTGAAAATCACAATGCAATAAGAAAACAAACAATAACAGTAACAATATTAACAACAAAAGTATACAAGAAAGAGTGATTCACATACAAAAATATTCATTGCAGACAGTGAACAATATGGGATGGTTCCCCCCCCATGTTTTTTTTAAGGGAAGGAACACCTTTCTCCACAGCATTGAGTGAGAGGCCCTTTCCCCTGCCCCTGGCAAGAATGTGAGATGGTATCCACTAAGATTAGAGTCCTGAATGTGCCATTAACCCTGTCCTGGCCAGAACCAGGACACACAAAAAGGCAAAATCATAGTTTCCCATGCAAAGTTTCTTATAAAGCGTATGCATGTGCTGATGTCTTTGGTGTCTTCCATTTCACTTCATCCTTGCTTCAGGAAGACTATAACACTGCTTGTGCCTTTGAGGAAAAAGAATGACAGCTGTCACTCCTGATTGAGATGAAAATTTATTCTTGCCAAGGAATGAAATTTTAAAAATGTTTCACATCTTTCCTAGAATCTGAATGGATTTTTGGGCAGTTGAAGTGGTTCCGTATTAGTAGCTGGTACCGCATCATGAATTATTGAAACTTGATGTCGGATGAATTTGTCATATGTAATTTAAGTAAGTTTTCAGTGTTAGTAACCATAGTAATGATGGTATCTAGCACTTACAGAGCTTCTACTTTTAAAATGATAGCAAAGATGCCTGTGTTTTTCTCCAAATGTACAATCACACCTCTCCTTCTTTTAATGATAGCAGAACATTTACCAGCATACTTCAACAAACTGCAGTCCCTCTCTGACTGATAGGCACAAACAGGCAGAAAAAAAGCCTATTATATGTAATCTAGTCTATTTTTAAAGGAAATCTTTTCTACACTGGCTAGAAGAAAAGAACATCAACCACTCTGGGTTTTTTAGAGGCGGATTATTTGTAAACTATTATTTCCCCCCCTCTAAATAACTATTGAGCTGGAATTAGGTATTCTTGGTAGCAGGAATATAATGCAGCAAGGATAGCTGAACTCTAGAAACACTGTGGACAGGTGACATGGAAACTTTGGAATGATAGTGTGTGTTTTATTAAGATTTGTCTGTGATGGAAATAATAATGGATGCTGTACATAATTACATGCTCATGTGCACCACTGATTCTTCTCATTCCTGAATAGAAACAGGTGAAATATGATATTTGAACTTTGTGCTTACTAAGGGGATATGAAGGCATATTAATTTCTTGTCTCTGTTGGGGCTTTTTCTTGTAAACCAGTGCTTGAGAGTATGCTAACACTGGTGCAGTTAAAAGAATTTCTCATAATGGAAGCCAATGGCTTATTCTAAAGGATTCATTGCCAAGGCTGCTGTTCTAGGCCATAAAACAAAAGAGAAGAGGAGGAATAAAGGTAATTAAATCATAACAGGACGCATTTAAAAAGTGCTGGAGAAAGACGGTCATCTCTAATCTACCTGTCAAAAGTGAAGGAACGCAGTTTCCAGTCTAAAGCCTAGGAATTAAGTAGTAGAAATGCAAATGACACAGAATTTTGCCTGGTACCATCTGACTTTAAAGGGTTTTTGGTACACTTGCTTGATTATTTACATCTGTGTATTTTAAATTAAGATAAGAGAAGGAAACACTGATCAGTGAAATTCAGTTTTGGGATTATGGCACAGATGCATTTCCCATTATAATTTAGAAATATTTCTGGCTTATTTAATTTATAAAGCACCTTAAAAAGTGTACTATTGAGAAGTTTTAATATAAGTATGTATACTTACATAAAGGTATAATTAGACCATCACTAACAAATCCTTTGTAGTTAAGTTTGTGTCTATTAAACAAAAATATAATACAAACCTCCCATGTAACAACATATGTGTGACTTGAAGATCTGAGACATTACAGTTCTTGTAATACAAAGATGGTTCCCACTGGGTACATGTGGTTGCATAAAATGCATTTCAGACAGTGGAGGTTTGTGGAGGATAGCGGATGTTTAAGTACCTTAAATGAGTAAAACACACATGTGGATTTCTTCACCAGGTAACTCAGCCGCTGTTCACATGCAATCTACCATGGTTCTTGTAGCTGTCCACAGGAGGGGGACATTATACACACTTATGTGACAAGTTTTAAATAAATAACCCCCCAGAAGAGTACTGCTGAACCACAGGCTGAACAGAATTTCCAAATTCCGACCTGCTCCTCAGGGTAGCCAAAGGTTTTGTAGGTTGGGGTTACTGCTGAAGGGGCATGAAAGAAAGGAATATTTTGGGTTGGTCAGAGTTCTGTTATGAAAATCTTTAACCAGTACAAGTAGAAATAGGTAAAGCATAAAGCAAGTAACTGTGAGAGCACAACTGACTACTAGGATTCATTGTTCTAATCAGGCTGAAAAATGCAAACTTGGAAAGACACACAGATAGGTATGTACATTTCTACACACGGAATTTAAAAAACATCATCAGGAGATGTTATGGCTCAATTTTAATTTAGTTTCTACTGTTGGTGAGGCAAGATACAGAATGACATATTTTTTGACTCACTAATGCAAACTGCACATGAGATAAAAATGGAAATTTTATTATTATTGGCAAAAAAATTAATTTTTTTCTTGGTTTTTGAAGTGCTTGAACTATTTTTACCTTGGGAATTCTAGGTGTTGTTTTGATTTGGTTTTTGTTTTTGGTTTTGTTAGTTTGTTTGTTTGTTTTGTTGTGTTTTTTTTTTTCCAAGAAAGCAGCTAGTTTAGTGTTACAACTTCTCTCTAGGTGTATGCTAAAGTTCTTTCACTAAACAGACACATATACTTTTAGATTGTCAAATAACGGCAATTAATTCTATGCCTGAAACATCTATAAACTGTGATCCTAAGGATTCATCCTGTGATGAATTAAACTGCTGTGACTTCCTCAGGTTTATTTTTTTCAATACCATTAGAAAGTGTCTCAAAAAAAAAATAGTTGAGGTCTCTTATTCCTAAATTCTCCTGGTAGTGGAGGAATTTGGCCGTGCAATTCCATTATTCTGAGGGCTGATTGACTAAATCCAATGCAACTCTGAGAAATTAACCCTGCTACACTGATTTGTCATCATCACTGTCTATTAGTCAATTCTAAACCCCTAGACCTTGTGACGAATAAAGTATTCCAGTAAGTTCAGCATTTAAAATTCCGTTAAATTACATTCTGAGCTTTTAAATTCAATTATCATGAAATCAATTCTAAAATTTCTTTCTACTAAGAAGTATGAAGAAAATCATAATTCTAACTTACAGCAAATGCTAGATTTTTATGCTGTTGTATGACTTATGGTATCCTGCTATATGTACTTAGAGCAGGGTAAAAGATTCTTAAGGTCAGCTAAAGTACTCTAAAAATAGCATATACTGAAATGAACAGATTTAGAAATAGTTTCCATTTTAATTTGAACAGTTGCTCTTGTAAAATATATGAGGCTTTCCAAGGCTTGAGAAATGCAAACTAAGGAAGAAACAAATGGTACAAGAGAAGTTTGTAAGATCTGACTTGGTCGTTTCTGGTTGAAGATTGAATTACAAAGAGGAACTCTGGAGTTGAGGAACTGGGATCTGATTACTAGCTGAATTTTTTTGGGTGTATTTTCTCATGCAAGATTGTACAAAACGTACTGTGTGTAGTTAATCCTTAACCCTTATTGAAGTCCCCCACAGAAAAGCTGTACTCCATGCCTCTTTATTCATGATGAAGCAACTTGACTGAAACTTCAACCAACTAAAGTTAGCAATCACTTGAAATAACAGAGCTTGACAGTGATTGAGGTGTTATTTTTCTAGGGGCCTGACAGCTCAGGTATATACATTGCCAGAGAAAAAAGTATTTATTACTGTCTGCCTAAAAACTGTGTGTTAGATTTATTTTCTTTCTGATAACTTTTGTCCAAGGTATTTTTAGGTCAATATGCTTTCTGAACCATGCCCCTTATAAATCTGAGTTCTTTTATAGAGTTTCTCATTGGAGAAGTTTGGAAGTGAAGAAAGTGTGTCTGTGTGTGTATGCCTCTAGGGTTTTTTTTTTTTTTTTTTGCACCTTTATAACTGTTGGCATCTATGTGACTGGGAGTATATAAAGTTAATTTCTATATAGTTTTCCTTTTACACTGCATGACTTTAACGCCTTCTCTCATGATTTAGTTACTGAATAGTACCTATTAAATGAATATCTGAAAAGGGTCAGCGATTAAACAAAATAATTTATACAGCGTGAAGGCTGTCATTCTTTAGGTACATATACTCGTGATAGTTTAAGCCCCTCCATACACCCATATTTTCTTTTCAAGCAGTTGTTTAGAGACCACTTGATTCCACAGGATGGAAATGCATAACTGTATAGTGTTCTGAATAAGAACCTTTAGATTTATTGAAACATTTGTTTTTAAGTTCAATGAATGTAATTCAAAAAAGACCAATGAAAAATAATTGACAGAACCTCCATAATATAATGTTTTAGTTATGTATTGACCCTGAAATAATCCCTATTTATCATAATATTGCATATATAAATTTCTTTTCTATTCTCTAGGACCCTGTAAAATTAACTGGTTTTTTTGTTTGTTTTGGTTTTTTTTGGGTTTTGGGTGGTTTTTTTTTTGGTTGGTTGGTTTTTTGTTTTTGTTCTTGTTTTTTAAATTATTCTAATGCCTTAATTTATTAGGGTCCCTTTATATCTGAGTATGTGGTTAAGGATTTATCTCAAACTCAGCAGTAAGCAACAACTTATTTTGGTCTGGGTGTTATTAATTGATTTCTATAGAAATGTGTTAAAGGTTCTTTGAAGATCCAGAAGTAAATGTCTTGTTTATAATTCCTCAAAGACAAGAGTGAAGTGAATCCATCTGCATGCATGAGTTTGGTAATTAAATGTTTCTGGAGATCCAGTCTGTAGTTATTAAAGATTTGAACATAATTCAGCATTCAGTCAAGAATTCATGCAGGAATTTGGTGGTAAAACTAAGAAAAGAATTATTGACACAGTTAATCCTTTCCTCTTCCAGCATAATCAAAAAGGTTCCCACTTCTGTCACAGGTTATTCACTTTTTGTACGTAAACCACTTAGAGTCCAGGTGTATTCATGCTTAACTAGACACTGCTACCTTTGGTCTGTGTTTGGCCCAGCTACCTGTGAAAGTCTGTTCTTTTCCTGCTATGTTATGAGAAAACATGCACCGATAAAAAAGAACTTTGTCCTTGAAGGAAGCATCTTGTACAAACTGAAATTAATTGGGGCTTCACTATTGGCTGTCAGCCCTCCAAGGACATTTGAAGAAGAAAGTGAAACGGAGGATGATGAAGTAAGCCCCCAGACTCATTCAGAAAAGACCCCCGAGGTGTAGCAGGCAGGAGTGGGGAAATTCCAATGTACCCACGTGTGCACAGAAGGGACACCACTTACATAATGGGGGGAGGGACCAAAGGCCTTTAGCTGAGTGGTGCTGGCCACACCTGCCCAGGCAGACTTCATAAAAAGCAGGTAGCTCTTCCTGGGAGGGTACCTCAAGCTTCACAAGGAGGACAACTTTGCCTTTTGCAGGGAGCCCTGCTATCTTGTGAGCCTGCCGATGCTCTGAGGAAGCAGCTTCTGCTATGGGTAATTCTATGCATTCTGGGGTTGGTAAGACAACATCGTAAGTAACAGCTGAGTTAGTGGGGGGTTGTCATGGGGGCTTGTTTCCCTTCTCTTTCCTGTCTCTTGGCTTCTCGTTCTGTTGTAATAAATATTGTTTTGTTGAGCTTTCAGTGGTGTACTGGTTTCAGTTTCGGTATTCCCCCTGCTAAACCACGTATTGACTATTTGGACTGTGATCAACAAAACATTAAAAGAAGACATTTTCTATATGTGTAGAACACTCCCATTTTTTATGGAAATTTACAGAATGCTAATACAAACTAAAATTTACAAGGTTAGTTAAAAAATGAATGTACATAAGCTAACACATGAAGAAGAATCAGAACCAGTACTGTTTTGAGCAGGGTATATCTTTCAGTCTGATAAAATTAATACTTAGATTTTCTCTTTTTATTTCATCACTTTATAATTTTGAATTGGGACTAAGTTGCGTGCCTGATAACTCTTCAGTGGTTTTCATCTTCCTCTTACTTCATAAGATCTGTTGCCTTACTGAAATTACTTTTAATGAAAATAGTTTTAATGAATTCCTTGTATTGAACAAGATGTTTAGTTCATAAAATTTGTTCTAGATTTTTTTAAAATTTAAATTGGTATTTGGTCTAGCAAGCTTTTTTCTCTTAGATGAATACACGTTCAGAAACTGCCTCTGAAGTCACTGAATTCAGTCAGCTGCTAATGAAAAATCTTTTCATAAACTTGTTGAGCTCCCCTGACACTGAGATCACTTTTCTAAAAAACAAGCATTTGCTTGCACAGAGTGTTACAGAATCCCACTGGTCTCATGTATAGGTATCAGCCTGTGATTTTCTCAAGGTTGCTTTATATATATTCTCATGGACACATTATACAAAATTTGCCCAAAACATCATTTTGTTTAAATAATGTGTTCTCAACAAGTTACTCTTTGCAATAAGAATGAAGATGAATTTATTCAACTTCAGCAGTGAGCACTGTTTCGGAAAAGGAAAAAAAAAAAAGGAAAAAGTGACAAATCCCTTCAAGTTAAGCATTCTGGAGACACGCTTTTCTGGAACCAGTGCTGCAGTGAGGAACACTTCTTGATACTGAGTCCTGAATTTTAAACGTTTGAAAACACACATTCAGGAGACAGGAGACAACCTTTAGAGATTGATGCTGGTTCTGTACTGCCCTGGTTGGAGGGACCATTGAAAGGCCCAGCATGGCACATGTCCTGGGGAGCATGCTGGCCAGAGCAGCAGCTGCTTACACTCCTGACAGATATCTGTGCTAAGCAGAGGCCCCTTGCAGGGAGCACAGGACACAAGATAAACACTCTTGTGGGTTGCAAGGGAAATGAGAGAAATAAGTGGCCACTATAAGTGAAATGTTGAACCCATTTGGAAGCTTTAACTTAGACTCTCAAACCAATAAATAGTTACAGGTACCTTTTGTTTTTGATGGTATTTCTACTTCTCCTAAATCTCCCCAAGGGAACATAATCACATAATAACATATTCCACAGTAAAATGCAATATCATCTTAAATTATGAGATCATTAAAAAACAGATTGCACTTCTGAACCTTATCTGTTCAGCAACTTTTTTCATTCTTAAATTAACAGTGGTTTGTGCATAATGGTACTTTCCACTGCTAGTGATAAAGAAAGCAAGTACTTGTGCTGGGAGACCAAAAGGTGAAAAATACTATCTGTGACCCAAACTGCATCTGTTCATAGGCCACTAAAAGAAGAGGAAGGTTTTGATTTACTAGCCAGACAGCTTTCTCAATTTTCTTGTCAAGAAATATCTTTAAACTGCAATACAGTTATGACAGCTTGGATAACAGCATTTAGCTATACTCCAGCAGCTTGTAGATTTTACATGCTATATGCCTAGACCTGTCAGAGAGACCTGTGTCAGACACAACACTTTTAAAAAAATTTTTTATCTTTTTCTGGCACTTGCTGAATGTGAATTCTCCTAGTCACTCAGTATGAATTTCAGAGTTTCCCCTCTACAGATGTGGACTTTTAATGTTAATAGAAACTGAACTACTAGTCCTTCATTATTTTTAAAAAGTTGAAAAGGAATAATCATCACACTATAAATATATTGCCAACACCTTGAAATGTATTGCCAGATCTTCAAAGATAGGTAGGCAACTTGTCTTTTGTAGTTGTGATAGTTTTTCCTGTGTTTTTTTTTTTTTTATAAGCTTAGTATTTTTAATGACAGCATCTCTTAGATAATAGGTCTTAAAACACTGAGTTAACAAGTAGACAATAGTAACTGTTCACCTTAACAAAGAGTGGATCTTTATGTGGTTCTGCTTATAACACCCAAATTGCAGATGGTTAATTATGTCTATTTAATCCAATGGTGTGAGAGATTGGAGAAAATGATTGCTGGCTGAAAACAACTGAAGTGTGTTTGTGTATTTGGGGGAGGGGGGTTGAAGTGGGAGTGGGAAGGGCAGGGCAAGTTCTGTGTATGGTGCACTTGTCCACACCCTGCCCCCGGAGCCCCTAGCCCAGCCCCAGAACAGCTATCAAGCCATTGGCACACTGAAAACCCTACCTGGCAGGGGAAGGGCCCTGGGAGACCAGAACAGATAAAAGCAATTGCACAAGTGCACACGTATTTGTGGCTCTCTGTTTTGGATTTTATAGCAGCTGAGACCCCACTAGATCCAAGCCGTGAATATAAATCTTTCTCTGTCCTCTTCTTTTCTCTCTTTCTCTTTTTCTCTCTTTCTCTCTTCTCCTGCCTTCCTCTTTTCAAAATCTGGGTAACTTAAAAGTTAGAGCTTGCTAAGTCAATGTTTTGTGAAGTGCTTTGTTTTGATTGAATGCTTGCTTTAAAATTTTCTAAGTACCTTATTCTACCTTAATGCTCTAAAGTTTGCTAGTAAAAGTCTGTTATACAACCTCCTGAGAACTTTGTCAGGTTCTCCCTTACACCACCTCAGGGTATTGAAGTACCTAAGCCCCGCCTTTTCCCTTTTAAAAAACTCGCCAAGCTTTACAAATGGATCAATTTTAATAGAATAACCAAAGTTCTTCAAATGCTGTGAGCTGNCTTTACATTCTTTTTATATTTGCTCATATGCTTGTAGAGAGATCAATACAATTATCCCAAGGCCTGTTTCAATTTCTCACTTAATATTACGCTTCGTGCCTTTTGAGAAGCTAAGCTTATTGCAGAGGATATGGACCTCAACAGCAGTGACTTACCACTATCTTTTTGCTCTTTTTTTTCTATAGCTGTGTATGTGTCACAACAGGTGTGGATTGAATTTGCAACATTGCTGTAAAATGCATTTTCCATCCATGGAAAATGTTGTCCCAAATATTGGGTGAACTTTGTTTTGCTCTATGAGGTAAAGACTGCCATTTTTGTAGGCACAGTAACTTACCACACAGGAGATACATATTCAGAAAATAAATATTTTTCAAAATATCCCAAAATGAGCCAGTCCTGTACAGCTCTGTTTTATATTTTATTTTCTCTAGACTCTTGATTTAGGCCAGCATTTATCATACCTACCATGAGCAGACTGGAAGTCAGGCAGTTAACTGAGGGTTGTCATCTAAACTCTCTCCCATAGGCAACTCCATTGAAGAATAGTTTTTTTTACCATCTTTAGGCAGTGTTCAAGCCAAGTGAGATAAATTACCTTCCAAAGACATCTTAGAGCTTTAAGATTATCTCTATTTCCATGAATCTTGCCAATTATTATGCAAATGCAAATTATTGTTCTAGAAAATTTATATGTGTTTATAAACTTGCATGTTACTCTTATCTGCCTTTCAGACTTTGAAAAGCCCAAACATGAAACTAGGTGTCTCCTTAAAGGTTTTCATGGCATTGCTTACTACAATAAGAGCTGTCAGTTTCCTTTAATAAGGTTTGGAAAAAACCCCAAACCCTTTACGTTTTCCCTAAGTAATTAACTTATTGTTACTTACTGTATGATAATGTATGCCTTCGATTAATTTGATAATCCCCAACCCTTTTGCTGGAAGAAACAGTGATGCTGGTTACTGTCCATGATTTTGTATATCTCATCATATACCCCTTAGTTATCTCTTACTGTATCTGAAGAGACCTGGTCTGTGCAGCTGTTTTTCTTACAGTAGCTTCCATTCTGACTATCTCTGCTTGGGACTGAATGGGACCAGACTCACATATAATGGTTAAAATGGGGATGAGCTAAGGATAGATTCAGTAACTTGACCATGTTTCATTTTGTCGCAAGCTTTTATATATTTCTTCTTAATATCTGATTAATATTCTGATCTCTGTTGAGCACTGAACTGACACTTTAGTGGTATTGTCAATTACTACTCTGAAATCGGATTTCTAATTGATGATGGATCTTTATGTCTAAAATTCAGATTGTTTTATTACAATTTTAAATTTATGTGTATTGAATTTCTTCTACTATTTAGCACCAAGACAGCAAAAGCTGTAGGGTCCTCTGCAGTGCTTCACATTTGACCTTTGTCTTATCTTTCTTGAATAACTACACTAACAGTTGTCTTTACTTCACAGTTCACCCCTTGTTTAGAATACTCATTTAATTCTGATTAAGATCTTTTTGTCTAATCATTTGCCATAATAAATAATTTATTTTTATATAAATATATCTTATTTGCCATCCTTAATCCTGCGGGACAAAGTTATACAAAGGTTCAATCACACCTCTGTAATTTCTTAGACTTAATTAATTGACAACATCTGGGGGTAAGATTGGATGCAGATGCACCCAGGCTCCCCTCTGAGAAGGAGTTTAGAAAGGAAGGAGGTCCTTTTTGCACTTTGTGACTCAGCGAGAGGGCTTCTCTAATAAACTTTGAAACTCCCACTCCACGTGCAACAGATTTATGCACCCATCCCTCCCTCATGTGCCTTGCACATGCCTCTTGGTCCAATGTTCATTTTTGATCTGAGGTCTTCTTCCACCTTACTGGGTTCTTTTCCTGTTTTCATGCAGGTAGGCTGTTCATTGTTCTTATCTTGAGGAGTTGCAGCTTACGCAAGTGGCTGTAGTCTGCTAATAGTCTAAGCCCTAGACTTAGGATAAACCTTACTTATCAACAGCCAAAACATCAGGGTGTTATTAATGTTGTTGATACTGATAAAAGTCAAAACACGACATTATACCAGTTACTAGAAAAAATACTAAGAAAATTTACTCCATTCCAGCCAAAAACATCTCTAAACATAAGTTCAGAGCTTTTGGCCTAAGGCTTTGTCTAATCTAGCTACTCATGCTGAGCCAGTAAGGCGCGGTAAACCGCATATTAATCACACAGTATTATAACTATATGTAACTCATTCCATTTAAAACTTAGCTATTTATGCTAAACAACTAATATCTCTCAACATCTATTCAAACTTTTCCTGGGAGATCCCTGTTGTTATTTCTTTCAGGCTCTTCTTAGACCCTTTTCAGACTCTTTCTCACTTTGTAATACTGCTGTAGAATATCCCCTATTTAAATTCCAAACAGTTTTCTAAGAAGAAATCTATTTTGCCAAGATCTGATTTAACCATTTATCTCCTTAGTTGTATGTTACACTTCCATATTAGGCTGTTATCCTTAGATGGACAGATATGCATTAAAAGCCTGAAAGCCAAATGAATGCAAGAAACACTTCTGATGTCTAACAAATCAGTCAGAAACGAAACTGTTAGAGATAACTCAAATCATCATGCCTACAGACAGTAATATTTTCTCCAGCTCAACAGGGATTTTGCAGCAGTTTGTAATAATCAGTTTTTAGACTTGACGTTTCATCTTCTTGTACCTATTGTATTTACTGGAAAGGTGATGAAGGCTTCCTAAAAGCTTAATTGTAACTTTTTTTTTTAAAGGGCACTAAATAATTTAACTGTTTATCTTTTTTTTCTTTTCTCTCTCTTCAACAAAAAGGAAATTATTTCCTTTGCTAGTTAACTTTATTATCTTAGCAGATGACACAGTTATATTCATGAACGAGAGGGCATTCTAAACCCTTGGGACAATCCACAGTGTATCAGAAAAAGCAGCTTTACTTGGATCCTTAGGTGCTACTTTAATGAAAAGATAACCAGGGATCAAATCCCAACAATGGAAATATTTGTATCTGACATCTCGTGTGTAGAAGTGGGGAGCTTTTCTGAGCTCTCTACAAATTAAAGCTCACATAGCCACAGCTCTCCACTGGGCATTTTTTACAAATGTAATTGAAGATACCCAAGGTGATTGCTTAATCAGCCCCTTCTCTAGCACATTAAAATTCACCATGACTTGCACAGCTACCTGACTCACTGGGGGAAATCTGATGTAGGCCTGTCTCACAGAAATACTGCTTAGTTTTAGCACAATCCAGTGTCTCACTCGATCACATCTGTCAAAATACTCCTCATCCTTGGAGAGCATGTTAGCATAGAATAAGATACTATTCTTTTTTATTTGCCTCTAGGGTTGTTTCTGTTAAGTCATGAGTGTGTGATTCACAGCTTTTAACCTCTGTTCTCCTTAGAGGCTCTCAGACAACATGGAGGCAAGTTTCCAGCATAGCTGATCTAACTTTTCCACCAGCTTCTTTTCCTACTAAGTGCCTTTAATTGATCTTACCTACTCACAGAATCACAGAATCTTCTTGGTTGAAAGGACCCCACAAGGATCATCAAGTCCAATTCTTAAGTGAATGACCTATATGGGGATCAAACCCATGACCTTGGCAACATCAGCACCATACTTTGGCCAACTGAGCCAATCTCAGGGTCCACAGTGTTTAGTCCTCACTGAAACAGGATTCTGACAAACATATATTATTCCTAGGCTATTTATGCTATCATACATCCCTTTACCCTTAGAAGTGTGACTGCACAATGATCTATGCTATCATAGTGCTTGAAGCTACCATAGAAAATAACTCATGCAGGGATCATAGTCTTCTAGAATTTCCTTGAAGATATATATTCAGCAGAAAATCCGAGCAGAATAAGCCTCTTAGTGTACAATACTAGTACTTTAGGGATGCCCCCAAATTAGTGTATTCCTAGAGGTAGTGGTTACTAAAACAAAACTTAATTTCTTATGCAGAAGGACCACATACTGTGATAGTTGGATCTTCAATATTTTCAAAGTAGTCTGTTTCACATCCTGCACTATAAATTCTCATTCTCTTTTTCAGTACTTTGGTAGTATGAAAGACTACTTTTAAGTCTCACAGTTTCCCAGCTGTCAGTGTCAGCTTATGACAAACCTCTCAGTAGCTCTTCATATCTGTCATTTGTGTCATTATTAGTGCTGACCGCACTGTACTATTCGCTCCTAATTTGTCTGTGATGTATTGCTTGGTAACTCCTCTTCTAGGGTCCCTTCCTCAGCTTTGTTTACAACTATCATCTGGTATGGGGCATGGCAGGAAGCAGCTTGTCTTGCCTATGTAACTCGGGTAGCTTATTTTAACCACAGACATGTGGAATATTATTTATTTATTTGAGCTACTTTACTAAACTCACCTTTTTGAAGTATTTAGTTTGTAGTAAAGTAGTAATCTTGAGGTTGTAAACTAAACTTTAAGGCTAATACCTTTAAGGTAACTTTGATTTCAGCTTTTACATCTATAGCTAAGATTACTGTGTCCCATAGGCTTACAGTATGTCATCCTGCTTTCCCACCTGCTCATAGGATTTCCCTGTTAAACCACTTCCAGAAGAACATGTCTTGCAGAATTCACTTATAACCTGTAACTAGTCAGAGGTCTGCTCTTGCATGATGTGGGTTAATAATTTACAAACAACATCCTTCATAAACAAAAGTGTGTATGTTGCCATTTCTAATACTAACTTATGCACCAAACTGTATAGGATAGTAGGTCCTGTCTCATTTGCATTTCTTCAGATAGAGTGGGAAGTATTTTTGCTCTCTTGAAACTTCTGTGTGGGGTGACAAAAGAGAGTCCTGTCTTTGTACATATCCTCCCCCCACTCCCTCTCCTTTGTGTTTTTCTCTGATGGGCAATGTGATTTGTCCTAAGAAAAGAATATCAGGTTGGAATTACAAGAGGAGCTATCTAAATGCTCCCATAATTGATGTATTCCAGAGATGGAGGAGCTCCGATGATTGACTTTGGTACAAATCAGGCTTCAAATGGATTTAAAATGCTGCTGGAGAGTGGGTCAACTGGGTCAACTTGTCTCTCCAGGTTTCAGGCAGCTTCTGGGTGTCTAATTCCACTCCCCGCTCCTGGCAGGGGCTCCTTCAAGGTACGTCCAGCCTGATGGGAATGTTCACTTTTGGAAGGGTAAGTAAAGGTGCTGAGATCTGATCACATATGGAGATAAAATCCTAATGTAGCCACATAGGTGTCATATTTCTTGCACCTGGCTGAGAGTCTTTTCTCTCAACTGTTCTGCTACAATTTGTCACTGTAATTCCTATTTATTATAGTCAAATAATGGACTGGAGTTGTCACCTTTAATTACAACACAAACTGGAAACCTGGCCTTCCTTTCTCTCCTGTAGGACATCCTTTCCAGAGACAAACATGACATCAAAGTAAGACTATGACTTAAAGATATATTCACATATTAACAGTATTTGCTAGCATTTACAGTGTAGTTAAAACTAACAGCACTGATTCTTAGAGTACATTTTGAGGCATTGACCATTTTGGACAGTTTTACATGTAATCATAGGAAACTAGCCACTAGAATACAGGAAAATTTTAGTATTGAACGGACTTTTTTTTTTCTTAAAGCCATATTTTTATACATGTGTGTCTCTTTGTCTATTCTGTTCTACATTACCTGATGTTCAAAGATTTCTACAACAATGAAAATGACCTTTATGGTGTGCAATAAGTGTCAGGTCCACAGAGAACCTTAAATAATTCTCTAGCTATGAGTTTCTGAAATGCTGTAGTTTTTCATCTCAGTAACTGATGTATTTGTCACTTGAAGACTTTACTCATACAGACTTTCTAAGAACAAATGAAATCTTTCTAATAGCACATGAAAACAATTCATCAATCATGAAAATATGTTGTTATTACATTTTCAAATATATTTTTATTTATTTTAAAAAAATATAAAATAAATTATACAAAAAATTACACTTTTTTATTCTGACAACTGCAAATGAAAGCCTTTCACAACTCTCCTAATAAAAATCCTGCAGCAGATTTGAAGACCTACAGAGAAATCTATTATCTTCATTATATTCTTTGAAGTTCTTTAAAAAAAAAGTAAATTCTAATCAGATGTACTATTCAGATTAAAATATATATTGAGTAATTATCAAACTGGTGATTTTCCTACTAGTCTGAAGGCTAAAGCTATGCAACTGTGTAGTGCAAATTACTCCAAAGTCTGATTCAGAGGCTACCCTTGTTGCCTATATTGAATTCTACACAGTAGACCAATAAAAGCAATCTGATTGATCTATCCCATTATAGTTTTGATAGTTTCTGAAGCGCTAGCTATAAAATAAGCTAACAGGAAAATCAAAGCTTTAGTGACCTCTGAGTACTCTTCATCAAGGAGGTTGATCTAAATCATGTTATTTTAAATTTATATAGCACATTTGCAACACATTTTATGTAACAAACACTGACTATTTGTGAATTGCCTTCCTCCCCTGTTGAACATGGAGCCTATAAAGGAAAAGTCTCCAAGTAGCTGGGAGCAATCCTTTAACACTTTGGTTAAGCAGTGAGTGTTTGGGTACTAAAATCTTCAGAGAGGCTACCTACCTGCAAACTCTGGTTGGACAATATTGCAAGTTTTCCACAATCACGTGATTCCCCTAGCCTCTTATTTGGTAATTGCTCAGTTAAAGAATTTTCTTTTTGAATACCTTTCCACCTTTTTCTTTCTTTTTGCCTTTTTTTTTTTTCCTGGTGACCTCCATCTGAAAGAATTTGGGAATTGAACCAGTAGAATAGAGCCATCTCTTTCAAAAGGTAGTCAGTATCCTCATTTTTTCAAAAGTGTAAAAGAGATGAAAACACTTGAAAGGAACTGACAATGATTACATTAGAGAAAGTTAATCTTCACTTTAGTCCTAATGAGTGTAATGGAAGAAAAAATCAGTCTGAAAAAGGAACATCACACAGAAGAAAGGATTTATTTCAAGCTCAGTAAAATAAGGGAATATAAAAATCATGTGTAACCGGCTATTGAATGTGGAATTGCCTGAGGAAAGTGTTACTCTTCAGCCCGACTTAAAAGGCAATTTTTATTATAAAGAATATTAAAAGCAAATGTTGTGATAAAAATTTTTAAATTCTGATTATTTAATAAAATCCTTCCCTTATCCCCACTTTGAAAGAAGCTTGCCATTTCAGCAACATTTAAATAACTAAATCTGAGTTAAAAAAAGAGTAATGGCTAACTTAGGCCACACCAAAGTGTTCATCTTATTCCAGTTCTCCAGCTCTAGCAACAGTCACTATGGAGCTTGTGAATATAGGACAAGAATGGACTGAAAGTTCCCCTCCAGCTTCTAGCAATCAGGACTTTTTATACGCAATATAATATTTGCATAGGTCTTGATAGACCTATTTTAATAGGTGCTTGTTTAGTGTATGTTTTATGAAAAATTCTTCTATGAATTTGTTTACATCCTTTGTGAAGACTTGTACTTCTTACGGCAGGTAAAATGTCCTGTGGTAGTGAGTTCCATATTATAGTCTCAACTCATATAAGAAAGTATCATTTTCTGTTTTAATTCTGCTGTCTTTGCACTAATTCTCCCATCTTTTTTGTTCTAAGAAGCAGTGAATTCCTGGTCATCTTCTCCTTCATTTGATACATATATTTGGGATAAATATGTATCAAAGTATATATGTCTGTATATATTCTTCTAACCTAAACAACTTCAATAATGATATCTGGTTTAAAAGTGAAAAAAAGAAAACACAAAAATAACACCAAACTAACACAACACCACCCCCTCAACAACCCCCGGCTGAATTTCTACAAGAAGACCAGTTTTATCATTGCTGTGATGTTAAATTAGCTACTAATTTACTTTTAAAACCTCATCAAATTCAATTTTATGTATGAAAAATAAATGCTGTAATTTGGAAAGGATTGCTGTTTTTTTCAATGAGATCTATGTGAGATTGAATCTATTGAATCTGTGCTTTAACTATAAAACTGATGGTTAACTGCATGGGATATGTCCATAATTCTACTTGATTGATAAAAGTCATAAATTTATAATGTCTCTACTTGAGCTAAATAATGTAAAATTCAATATATTAATGAGAAATATGGAATTAAAATGATTCAATCAATGTATTTTCCCGACACCTCACTTTCCCTGTGCACATATAAGACAGAGATAAAATGCAGCTCTGCTGGACTCATTAGATAATATTGCTTTTCTCCTCTTCTTGAAAAAGCAGGTTCTACTAATTTGTGTTTCTTTATACACTTCCCAAGCTGGCTATAGAAGAAATCCTCTGACAGACTAGGATTTCTCAGCTGTGATCAATCTACCTGGTCGTGCTCACTTTTGGAGTACTGTTCCACACTGACCCTTCATTTAAGAGGTGATGAATGGAGGCAGCAGCGATGCAGCTGAGGTTTACTTATTTTACCTGAAGAAGAGTAGGTCAAGTGCAAAGACTGCTTGCAAAAATAGCTTTGGGAGGAGTAAGTTTCCCCTGCTCAGCTCAACTAGGTTAGTAACTTTAAAGCCTTATGATTATTCTGATGTCAAATTAACAATTTTTTTTTTCTGCAAATCAAAGCATTTAAAGAGAAAACAAATAACAATAGCTGATTCAGAATGTGTGTGCAAGAAAGAATGCCATTGCTTGATGGAGATCTGAAAACTTTATTGTGATGTGTTGTTTACTGTCTGAATTTCATAAAATCATAGAATCATAGCATCATTAAGATTGGAAAAGATCTCTAATATCATTGAGTCCAACCTTTGATTGAACACCATCATGTCAACTAAACCATTAAATGTCATGTCCAATTGTTTCTTGAACACTTCTAGGAATGGTGACTCCACCACCTCCCTGGAAAGTCTGTTCCAACGCTAATTTCTGAAGTAAAGAAATGTTTTCCTTTTGGAAGACTTACATGGCTTTTCTAGTGTCAGATTTTGGTTCCATAAAACTGAAGTTTGAGAACTATGAAAAACCACTTTCTCTATTTTCCCTCTGGTCTTCTCCTTTACTCCACAATCAAGTAAATGAAGCCTGAAATGTGCTGTGTTTTAAAAGTGCATTCTGGTGATAAGTAGTCTGAGCATGGCTCATCAAAAAGACTGTGCATGTGAGACAATGAAGGAGCTAATGAAACTGCAGACTATTATTTATTTGAAGGAACTGTATGACAGATGCAGAGCTCATTTAATTCTACAATCCAGAATTCTTGTTTTAGGGAGAGATACTTTTTTTCCTGATGAAGGAGGTGAGAATGAGCTACTTAGCAACACTGAATTGGGGGGGTTATTTTTAAAATCCTTCACTCCCTACAAGAAATATTAACTCCCTGACTCACTTGGTAATCAAATGGTCTTCCTCTTAGTTTTAGTTGAAAGAAAGCATTTAAACATCTATTGCATTTTAACTCTGCTAACCTGCACAAGTGTAGCTCTTTGCAAGTCAGGATTTCACCTTCTAAAGAGGAGCCTAAAGTTTTACATAAAAAGAATATACTATGGGCAGATAAACAGGCTAGAACTACATAGAACAAAACAAAAGAAACTACTGAAAGTCAAGCCAGTAAACATACGGCATTAAGAATAATTATTGTGTTTGCAAAAGCCACATGTGCAAGATATGCTTCTATCTTACAAATTTTACCTTGATTACAGTGAACATTAAAATGACTAAGTTTATATGTGTTAATACTGATGCCTTAAGATCACACTAGGGAGCAAAAATAATCATGAGGCAAATTTAGTATAGATGATATACAGAGCAGTTTCTTTAATCGAAGGCCTTCAACCATGAGGAGTACAGAGATGTGCGCTCACGTGTCCAGGGGTTCCACAATTTATGGTACTGTCCATCCAATCCCAGATCTATCTGCCCCCCAGATCCTCTCCAGTTCTGCCCCCTGGCACACCTCTCTGGAAATTGATTCAGGAGTCCTCTAAGACCCCTTCTTCCTCATCTTCCTCATCTTCCTCATCTTCCTCATCTTCCTCTTCTTCCTCTTCTTCACAGTATGTACAGTCCTTGGAGCTCCTTCAAGGTTCTGGGTTTTGAAGGTTGCTTTGACTATGTGGAATATTGTCATAGAGGCCTGGGGGGCAATGTTCTTAAACATAATTAAGGCCTGCCTTGAGAGGAGTCTAAACAAGCTAAGGAATTTAGGAAGTTCGATATGAAATGGGGTAATAGGGTTGGGTAAACATAAACTACTGTTCTAAAGTGTGACAGACTACAGCTACTTCTAAAATATACAAAAAGCTAAAAATCAAAAAAATTCAGAGGCATCAATACCAAAGTCCTTAATTTCCATAATATTTTAAAAATTATGTACTTTCTTAGGAAATTAAATAAGTGGGTAGTAAATTAAATAGGGTAACATAAGTTGGTTTCTAAATATAATCATCCTGAAAATAATGGACACTGGAAATTAAATAATGTTTTCAATCGATGTGCTATTGACCATTTTTCATGAAAAGCAGCAAACACAAGGCACTAAGCTAAGTAGACTACAGAATAGAGAAAAACATTTACTTGGGGTATCTATAATTTTAGTGTGCATAGGTTTCCTATGCTAGAATCAAATATTCAGAGTGCAATGAAAAGGTCCATTTTGAATCTTGTAATAAACATGTAATTTTAAATTTTAAGCACAAAATAGTTTCTGAAACAGGCAGGCTTTTCTCCTATCTCCTTCTCCACATACTTTTAATAAGAAAGGAATGACGTCCTGAAATAAGAAATGGTTTCTTCTTTTTTTTTTTTCTTGTCAGTTCTCTCTTGATGAGAACTACCTCAACTTTGGTTTTATTGATTTAAAACTTCTGATACTAAGAGCTGAAGTGGTTACAGTGTGCTATTTGATCTCATGTATTTATATTTTTCTGTGTAAGTCCCCAAAGGCTGACTGATGACATGCATGTGTTATGTGTCTCTGTAATATCCAAACCTCTCCTTCTAGTCTGGTTGAAAATTTATAAATACATAAATTTTGAGAGTGAAAGTAAAGATTATACAGGGATGTATGTTCTCTGCTGGATCATTCCACACTGCTGGAGTTTGTCTGTTCAATTAATTTAATTCACCTTTTTAAAACACCTCCAACAGAAACAAGTACATTATTGAAAGTTACATTTTGGAGGAGGCTGCCAGTTGAGATTTATTTGTGGAAACTTGTTTTAAACTACAGTTTCACTTGTTTTTTCTTTTTCATTAGGTTTCCTCTACAAATAGTTTGTGAACTCATATTTGAGTTACAAGATATTTAGAAATATTAATATTGCAAAGGCATGCAACACTCCTGCTGTGGCACAAAGGCACACAGAGAAAAAACAATGAACAGTGCAGCTAAAACCTTTAGGTTCATTTAAGTTTAATAAGCTCAGAATTTGTAGATGTTATAAAAGAAGCAGCAGACAGAGGTGTTTTATTGGCTAATTTTTCATGTCTATAGGTATTTTAGGTTTCTAAATGCATTTTCTTTAATGCATTGAATTAGGCCACTCACATGAGTCTTACTAAAGCCAGTGGGACTACTCCTGGTAAGAAAGGGATGTTTATGTCAGTGGATATGGGTCAACATATAGGTCTATATCTATATTTACGTTGTAGGAATCAGAAATTTATGTTTCTAGTGCCATATTGGTAGTCAAAGTGGATAGTGCTTGAGATACCATTCATCAATTCTACAAGATTTTCCATCTTCAGAAGAGAATTAGTGATCAGAAAGACTAAAATTTTATGTCTAATTTAAAGTCTAGAATGTGACATATTCATCCGAGAATACTGATGCTGTTACATGAAGGGGTTGTTCATATTGTATAGAACTATTCCAACCTTCAGCAATAGCTTTTGGATTTGGATCCTTTTTTTTTTTTCCTGGAAATTGACACAAGCAAAAAATCTTGTTCATGCCTATTTTTTCTGCAGTGTATGTCAGGTTTTCCTAGGTTTTCCTAAGGCAACTTTTCTCTCTTCTACTCTTTCACTTTCTGAACATGCTAAGGTTAGCAATTTTAGAACTGCTAATAGAATTGGCCTGAACTTAAGAATTCTATTTCTCAGAAACACTGATATGTCAAGATCTGGACTCATTTTAAATCAAAACCAAGTGAAAAAAAAATCCTGCAAGCAACACAGCGTAAGAAATGTTCAGCTATCATATAAACAAGTATTTTTGCACTGAAATGATGTTTCCTGGGGCTAGGATTGCCTGAGACTGCTATACTTTTTTTTTTTTCCCCTAAAGAAGACAGAGGACTTTCTAACTCCCAGGTTACTCTAATGAAGCTGCTGGGAGTTCTGGTTCAAGATACAGAACATGGAGTTGAGGCTTCTGCCTCTGTGGCAGGGAGCTTGAAGCATCTGAAACATATTATGTAGTGAGGCTCATTTGATGTTGCTGGAACCAAATATCTAGCATGGGAGAGAGTTCAATTTTAACCAGCCTGCATTCTAACAAAAAAAATTACAATCTTGCATTTAAAAAAATTTCACTGTTAGGATATAGCCTTGAAAATACCCAAGTTCTCTTATAACAAATATAATGGGATTAATATACTCTTAATAAAAATTAATATTTTCTTTAGGAAATAATCAGAAATCAAACACCTTTTACATAAAGGATTGTTTACAGGTGTTTACTGAAGATGCTACCATTTCTTTCTGTTAGTTAATTAGAGTTCCACAGGTTTCTAAGAAAATCATATCTGGGCACACAAAGAAATGATAATATCAGTGGTATAAAAATTGTCAGTAACAGCTCAAAGTGAAATATATAGAATTTCAGTCCTTTTCCTTTGCTGAAGTTGAAATGCAGTAAAAAGGAATCTGAGTAGAGCTAATTACCTGAAGATGCATTGTCAGGAACTCTTGAAGGAGATTATTCTGGTACATGAAAACCAGGAAGGAATGATTAATTTCCTTAGCGTTAGGGATGGAATGAGTAATGAGAATATTAATAAAGGATCAATCAGTAAATAAATAAGCTTTTTAATGCTTAATTTTAGCATTTATTACATGGATTAAAATATGCCTAGCTGAAATAATCTCCTTTCCTAAATGGATGTGAATAATGACAGATGCCATTTCTATAGAATAGTAATTACTCAGATCACTGTTGCTCTGATGTCATCATATTGAAACATCAAAACCATTAATTAGGAAGAACTATGATTCCATATGGACTCTATAACAGACAAATTGACAAATATTTCTTCCATTAAAGCAATTCTTGTTACAATCAATATCAGGCAAATAAAAAGACTTTCCCCCACCCCTTAAAATGTGTGATCCTTTCAAGAACAGTATGAACCAATACACAGTCTCTTCATCTTCTCAGGTTCAATATCCACCAATCCTTGACAAGCTCCTGGAGTTTTACAAATCACTTTTTGAACTTATGTATGTTTTTGATTTCCATGATATCCTTTTTCTCTAAGTTTCATAGATAATTTTTTTTGTTTAATTTTATATGTGTTGCCTGAGTGTTTAACAGTACACCCCTCTGTTGTTGTTTCACAACAAAAAAGAGACCATTCTATCTTCCACATAGGCTTACTCTTTTTGTTGGGTAGCAGAAAAACTAACAAGATCAATGATGATAAAACTGGAGTAGTAGAGTGAGACCACTAGCTAAGTCTAGCTAAGTACTCAGGATGGTGAGCTCTGGAGACTTTGCTAACTACTCAGGCACCTTGAGAGCTTTGTATGTGATCCCTTGAAATTGTGGTATACCAAAAGAAAAGGCTATGTTGGGTCATGTGAAGCATCATATTTTCCAAGGCATTTTTAAGCAAAGCCTTAACACAACTCTTATATTCTCAGATATTAAATAACTCCCCAAAAGAGTCAAAATTGGTCAAATGTAAACATTTTTTAATAAGGATAAGAATGCTGAACTAAAACTCCTGTGCTCTCCATTTTTTAACAAATTTAAAAAGCATGAAAATGCTCATTGACAACTCTCTTAAATTCATATTTAGTTTGCTTTATCAACAAAACACTTCCAAATACCAAAGAAGTAAAAATGAAAAAAAATCTTTTTGCTTGATAATAAATAATCAGTGATAGAGCACATTAATTGGACAAGTTGTTTATGTGCACATGTAATCATAATGCAGAGATGTGCAAAAATAATCAAAATTCTGACATTTGTGGCCAGTTCGTCTACCCCTCTAAGCACCTGTAGTCTTGATGCTGGAAAACTGCAAAGAGCTTGTGCTATTTCCCCAGAGAAGATGCAGGGAAATGATGAACTTTGACACATTGGGTATAATTGTACTGTAGATTGCTAGGGAACATATATCTTCTGCTATTTTCCCCTTGCATTTGCAGATGCTTCTAAGAAAATAATTCTCCATTAAAGAAGAACTTTGCTGCAGAAAATATATTTCTCTTTTAATTTTTGCCCTTTACTCCAAAATGGAATGCATGGTGTCCCCTTTCTGTATAGATGGTTTCCTCTACAAGGGAGTTTTATATGATATTCCAGAGAGAAATCATAATTCACCTTTTTCTGCTTGGGAAAATAAAGATATAAAGATATGTTTGAGGATCACGAAAGGACTTCCATTCATTTATGGAGGTAAATTACTCTATCCAGATGTACCGTTAGAGTACTAACAGTGAAATATTATTCTTGCTATAATTCATCATCTAAGAATGTTATCATGATAACAAGTTGAACTCCTAGCTATATTATTCACTTGCAAAAGAAAGGCTAAATAAAGGCAAAAAGCAAGAAGTTTTGGTGGTTATATTTGCTGTTTCTCTTAGAGACCATTTTAAGAAAATCCTACAACAAACACTAAATGTACTGTGCAGTTTAGAATGGGTTATTTTTTGGAAACTGGTGTCTTGGGTAATAAAATATTTTGGGTTTTGTAAGGGGTTCTTGCTCATATTTTTAATTTTCCTGTAAATTTTACAAGAGTAAAGTAATAAATGACATAAATGTAGCTTGATTACGGTATTAATATTCAAGGGTAGGAGAAAAATTATTGTAATTGAATGGTTGAAAAGTAGAGAAAGTGGGTTTTTTAAATGATAAAAAATGTAAACCTATGGTCACTTTAATATTCAATATTAAAAACAGTAAGGAAAGGACCAATAGAAATATAATTGTTGTTCAATGCTTTGTTCTGTGACAAAGGCTATTTTAAGCGATTTCATGTTAGAACATACTCCAAATTTGTTGAATTGGACACCACAAACACTTAACATTAAATAGAGGGAGAAGAGTTATTTATGAAAAGGCTAAACTTTTCCCCAAACATAAAGCACTAATATATTCCTAGTTATAATTTGCCTGGGAAAAAAACCTGTAGAAAGGAAATTTACTCCTATTTCCCTTACTTGTCATGTCAGTTACAACTATTTTCCACATACAGATTTTTTTTCTTAAATTCTAAGCAATTTTGATAAGCTGTGCATTGCAAGGAATCATGCCTCAGATACAAAGAAGAGAACTGTGCAGAAAAACACCTCTGCAAGAATCACCGTAAAGTAAACAGATAGTTTATCCTACTTCATTGTTTCTGTAAGCAAGACTTTAAGTCAGGTATTACCTTGAATTTTTCTATGGAAAAGTACCTCTAAATGGGGCCATAACTGTAAATGTGTATCAATTAAGTTTTAGATCAGTTTAAAATGCTGGGTTTAGTCATGGGTTCAGAATTTTTTGCATCCGTGTTTGTAAACTCAATTTACGGATTTCAAGTGATGATGTCTCAGGGAATAATTTTCCTTCTCTTAATTTTCACTTCCAGGTACAAAGTTTCCCAATTATACTGTCTCTTATTTTCTCATTTTCCTTTTTGTGCTTTGAGAAACCTGTAAACAACTTTTTATTTTTCCTAAAAACAAAATAACAGCCGAAAAATTTTTGTGTGCGGTCTCTTAAGGCAACGGTTTGCCTTAAGAGACCATGGAGAAAAAAATCTCCAGGCCAATTTAGTGTACGAGATAAGATAAAGGGAGTAGGTCTTTTAATTTCAGGCCTGAGGCCTGGGGAATACACGTGACGTGCGCACACTCAGACAATGGTTCTATGATTAAATAACAAGGTCCTTCCAATCCCAGATCTGTCCACCCCCAGTTCTGCCCCTTTCTGCCCCCCGACATGCCCCTTTGGGATTTGGGTCTAGGGGCATGTGGGACCCCTTCTTCCTCCTCTTCATCTTCCTTGCAGCACATATAGTCCTTGGAGCTCCTCCAAAGTTCTGGGCTTGAAGGTCGCTGTGTCTGTGTGATATCTGGTCCAGACCTTAGTGTTTAACTTAAAGAAGTTAAACAAATATCCTGGAAATAGACCATCAAAATATCGTAGTAGCTCAGGGTTCTTTACTCCCTTGCACACTCAGGAGAAAAAGAAAGTCCATGGCTCCTAACAGCAATGAAAAGTTTAGCTAACATATGGGATCATGTCTTAAATCCTTCTGAATGTAGCGAAGAGGTGTGAGTGTGGAGTTTTTAATCTCTGCATCTGTAAAACATGAAAACACCGCTAGATGGTGCTCAAGAATACATGGTCCCTTGGATTTGCGAATCCCATGGACTAAATGCCATAGAGGATTGCATTTATCACAATGCTAGTGGTTTATAGTTTTTGGAGATTTAGTCTTGGTGGTAAAAATCTGCTCTATAGCTCCTGGGATCCCAGTAGGGTTACAAAATACCCAAAATATTCAGTGAGTTTCCCACTGATAGCTGCCCACATAAAGGTAGGCTAGATGACAGGGAGTAACTTAAAATTCATTGCATTCTGGAGGCAAATGCCTCCTCTAGAGAAGGTTGATTTTATGTCCATGGTTAAAAAAGGTCCTTTTCATTCTTCCTCACAGACTTGAAGCTGTTAATTGTTCAGGTACATATGCAAGATCTGTTGCTCTTGAAACAATGGGCAAGATACATGGGATTTTCCAGTATAAAGATTAGGAGAAGTCCAGGAGGAGAAGTCTGACTTATGGTCTTTGTTTCAAGGCCTCATCAGTCTTTTAGTCTGAGACAACAGGCATTATTAGGTTCTTGTAAAGCAACAGAGTCCCTTTATGCTGGGAGAGATATTTGGATATTTGATTAGGTTTCCTCTGAGAGCAGCAGCTACCAAGTTAAGCCACACAGGACCATAAGTAGAGGGAGCTCTAGACTGTAGATGCTTAGGTAAGAATTTGTTTTGACCAAAACTGTCCTGTTTTCACTCATGTACTCTTAGGAAAATGGAGAGTGGTAAGATTAAATCTGAGGAAGATCAGAGTCTAAGGTTGTGGTTTTAGGTGCCTACTTGTACTTTAGTCAACCTAGCCAATCAGGCACTGATTTTGACATTCACATTTTACAGGTTACTATAAAATTTCTATGTTGAACAGTTCTTTCTACAAATTTAATGAGATTTTCTGGCTATATGTGATAATTTGCCATAATAAAAATAATTATGTGAAAACAAAGTTATTATTTTTAATGTTGTCTGTATAGAGTGATGGAGGTATTAATCTTCCTTTTTGTAGAAAGAAATTTTTGCCTGCCTTTCTCTGAGGAAGTATAATTCATTTAGATTCCTAAGAAAAACCATGTCCATTTTCCATAAAAAAAAACCACCAAAAGAAGTTTGGTGAACAAAGAACCATGAACAAAGAACAGCGTATGAAATAAAGGCAAAATAAAAGAGTCTGAACCTCTCTTTGTTTCCCTGTGGAGAATGCCTCTGACTTAAGAAAAAGGAAAATAATGAAAAGCTTCTTTGATTGACTTTGCAACTAATAGAATAGCACAAAAGCATGCTAATTGCTTTAAAATAGAGATGGAGAACTTAATTCAAAATTGGCATAAACATATTCAGCTTCCATTAAAGTTAGCACTAAGTGGAAACTATGACTCTTCCAACTATGCCTTCCAACAAAATGTGTACACATAAAAGCATAAACCATGACTTGTATGTGTGAGGCACTGGATTATTATATTAGTTATTGTCTTGTACCAACTGAAGTGTGTGTGTGTGTGTGTGTGTGGAAGGGACAGGTTGAATTTTGCGAAGGTGGAGTAGTGCCTTGTTCCACACCCCAGCCCCGACCCAGCCCCAGAATGGCTGGAATACCAGAAGTCCTGCCTGGGTGGACACAGGGGGCCAGAGCAGATAAAACCAGCACCATGTGGCCATCATGTGGTCATGGCCCTGCCCTCTCCTAGACTCCTGGTAGCTGGATCCATGCTGGACCTGGGATGGTAGTTGTAATTCTCTCTTTTCTCTCTCTCTTTACTTCTTCTTCTCCTAATTCCTTTCTTGATATTTGGGTAACCTAAAGTCAGATAGGTTGGATGTTGCTAAATTGTATGGGTTAGCATGTGCTAAGTCAATGCTTTGTGGAATGCTTTATTTTGGTTAAGTGCTGCACTTTAAACTTGTCATAGGTTTTTTGTTTATTTGGGTTTTTTGTTGTTTGTTTTTTTTTTTTGTTTTTTTTTGTTTTTTTTTTTTTTAATTTGGAAGACCAAAAAAATCCTGCTTTCAATTTATTCCCTTTACTACTGTGAAAGAAAGTGTTGAGCACTTGGACAGGGAAGGAGGCTAGCTCTCTGTATTCCCCTGACCTGAAGGGATGGAGACCAAAAGGATTAGCTGATAGTCCACAGTCCAACCTCATGGCTTCGGGAGACAGTAGGGGGAGGTAAGTTTGGTTTTTTTTTCTGCTGGCTGGACTTCACTTTACTTTTTCCCTGACTCTGGGAGTGGTGTGGAGAGGGGTCTTCGGGTTCATTTTTTTGCCAGGTCACTGGCTTCTTCTGGCCCCAGGAGAGGACCCAGCTTGCCTTCAGTTCCTCACGTCCTGCTCTGCTTCGGGTTCATCAGAAAGCTGGTGCCATCTGCGGAGGAACCTTTGAGGGGAAAGGCCGCCCTTGCCCTCCTCCTTTTCTGTGTCGGCAGCAGCTTGCACCTACGGACAAAAGAGGGGGTCCCAGCCAGAGCCACCCTTTGACAGTGTGAGTCCACATGAGGAACCACCCTTCCCCCTTCCTCTTCACCATGCCGGGGACAGCCCATATTCCCGGGACCCGGGCGGTGGCTCCCGCGCACCGACCCCACGGACACGGCGGCCGCCAGAGCCCGACAGCGCCCCCTGCTGGTGGTGAGTGAGGCACGGCGGCCCCGCCTCCGTACTGGGGGTGGTTATAACTGCGCCGAGAGGGAAGGAGAAATACCTGTGGTTTGTTCGGTTGTCTTACATACAGATAGATAGATAGATACTTATATATATTTAGTAAAGAGCAGTTATTTTCTTTTCCATACCTTTTCGACTGAAGCCTCTTAATTTCAAAGTTATAATAACTGAGGAGGAGGAGTTTGGGTTTTTTCTCCTATGCCGCCCTCCTTAAGAACACTTTAGTCTCATTAAACTAAGATAAAACTTTTGCCAAGTTCTCTTATTTTCCTTAATTTGCCAATAAAAGTGTGATATTTGACATCCTGAGAAACTTGTGTAGTGTCTTCTCCCATGCCCTGTCTCATGGTATAAAAGAACTGAAGGCCCTTTTAATGAGTCCAATGGCAGATTTCTGGAGCCTTGTATATTTTTAAAGTAAAACCCCTTTGATGAGCTCATAGCTTAAGCCTTGGGATCTTACAGTATGCTACTCATATTTCTATATTAAAAACAAGAGTTACATTGCACTATGTATCTCTTTATTAATCTCTACTATAGATTTTTATCTATATATACTCTGTACTATAGATTCGTCTCTATATTTACTATTGCACTAAACCTAAATTAGATTTTAGTAGATCCAGAATAATTCAGGCCTGTAACATCAGGGAAGATGACTGAATAAAATGGCCACTTGAATGAAATTTGGTCTTACCCTGTTTCTATGTGTCTTACAAATTTTCATGCCAAGTTCTTAAAAAGTGGCGGTAATGCTTGCCTTAGTGTTGTGAAACCTCCCTGTAATTGGAAATGCAAAATAAATCAAAATGTTCATGACATGAAGATGTTGAGTTTGCTTTAAGGTTGCAGTATTCCCAGCAGGAGTGAAGAAATATATTTTCTTCTGTTGTCAAAAATTCCAAGTATATTCTGAGTAAAAGGCAGCCTTTTTTCATAATCACTGCACACAAATCAATATTATTGTTTTATACAATATGCTAAAATGAATAGTAGTAACACCAGCTTCCTATCACTTGTGCAATTTCCTTAGGGCTATTTTCTGGCTCCAGTGCTCTTCAGTATATGAAGGTGAATAAGATGTCAGTGGGATAGATTTAGTACATTTGGAGTCTGTGTTGTTTATAATATTTGCCAATTCTTGATTAAGCAGATCGGCATGCCTGAGCTCTCAAGGTCAGTTCAATTAGATAAGGATGGAAACAAAGGTGAAGAAGCTGTTCTTGAAGATAATGTGTAAGCAGTAAAAAAATGTTTCGCCTGATTTTTAGAAGTACAGATCTCTGGAGCAGAGTGGAAAAGGCTGGATGAAACAAGATATTTACTGAATCTAAGCAAAATGGATTAGTTCAAAGCAAATGGAAAGATAAGGAAAACATATCTTTATTACTCAGTTGTTGAGTAATAAAGTCAACAAGATATTGCTGCAGTATAATGTTTGCAGAATTTTTTCTTCCATTTTAGGGATCAGCCTCTTCAGCTTTTGTAAGTTATGGAGGCCATGGGTGGGTCTGTACTAGGCTTTAAGTTTAGAAATCTGAGTAACAAGTAGTTGCAGCTGTAAGTAGATTTGTTAACATGGTAAGTAGCACCTTCCCCTGAGTCACTGCAAAATCATACCATAAAAAAGGTATGTAATTTGTGGTCAGGTACAGCCCCATCCCTCTCTGTCAGACGAAGGTGTTAAATTCAGTTCTGGATAAATTTAATCTCTGGCTCATTATTTTGCTCCTTTATGCAGCATTTTGCCTACATAATTTCCTGTTGAGCGCTATAAAGGAATTCCTGTATTTTATCCTGAAAGTATAACTACTTCTTCAGCTGTGACTTGAGAATTCTTCATTTGGATATTCAACTACTTCATCAGGGAATGGTGGATTGATAACGCTTAACTTTAAGGTTATAGAGTTAAAGAATTGCAACCAAGAAGCTATTGTGAGGGCAGTCACAGTAACAGATAATACAGCATGGAGTATTAAGTATATTTTTCCACATGATAATGTAGCTTCTATAAATTATAGGCTATGTGATTCAACTCTTTAGCATTATGATTGGGCATTCTGTAATCACTGGAAAATACTTTAATAGTAAAGCACATAAAAATAAAGGTCATTGCCATGAAATACTGTGTTTGTTTCATGTAAAAGGATGTTCAAACTGACTAAAATGCCGGCACGCATGAGATCGGTTTATGGGTACCAGTGATTATGGAAAGAGAAATACAACATATCAGGAAGCAGCAAGGGAAGTGCTGGCATAAACTGGAATCATATGGGGCCATAACATGTGCTTTACACTTTATTGCAATTTTCCAATTAACTGGCTGCTTGAAAACACCCTGGTTTAGTGTGTGGTAGCAGCACAATTTTCTGCTGCTGCAGGGTGTTAGAATGCAGAGACAATCATGCCATATTGAGAGTGTTGTGGACAAACAGAGCAGAACCACCCATGAAACCTTTTAATAATTAAAATTTTCTGCTCTTCTAAAATGCTTTTCAAGTGTTACAGCAGGTTCAGGACCCTGTTCGTGTCTTGAGTGCTGAAAAAGCATTAATGTTTTACATGCCATGTATAGAAAATCTTAATTAAAAAAAATGCTGTGAAAATGACATTGGTATCTTTCCTTCTCAGTCCCCACATGAGCCTGTAAGGCATCTCTGTATAAATGGCTTAAGGATAATGAATATATTGAGCAAAGTAAAGGAAAACAGCTCCTTTTTAGTCACTATTTATATCTCCAAAGTTTACAAAGACTGAATCAATGCACTGATAAAAGTTCTTAGTGAGTCAGCTCAGCCAAATCCTTTTCAGTCTTTCTATTTTGCACTAAGGTTTTTGATTCTCTGCTGTTTTCCTTATTTCTAGTATAACTCTGAGAGATAGCCCAAGGAAGGCAAAAAACCTCAGGTTGTTTAGATTGTCATGTTTCTATAAAACTGTGTACTGATTTACACCAAATAAACATCTGGCTCTAGAATGACTAATAACTACTGTTGCACTGCAGACATGACTCAAAACAGAGCAGAGGGGTTTGTTTACAAAATAAAATACCAGAAGAGAGAAAATATCAATCTAATACTCTTTCAAATTTCTTCTTTATGTAACAACAGATATAGTAACTATTGATTCAGCTGAGTCACATCCACTAGATGTCTAAAGTGATATATAAAGGTAGTTTAGGCACTTGTCACTCTTCTGTCCAGATATTAACATTCTTGAGTATTATCTAACATAGGAAGTATGTATCTATGTTTTGTTAGCAATCTCCAGAAGCTTTCAAGCAATTGCCATAGGCACTCAAAAGGGAGAGTGCAGGATTATGTGCCCTCCTCAACCCAGAGATTCGAACATACCTCTTGCTCGTTCAGAGAGCTGTGATGGTGTGGTGGGGCTTCAGAGAGCTGTGATGGTGTGGCTAGCAGCCTGAGATCAGAGCCCAAGAGCTCTGTAGGGGAATCTGAATCCCCTGAAGATACAGACCGTCACGAAGACCCCTGTGCTTTGTTGATATGACCGTGGTGAAGCGACTGTTGTCTGGGTGAATGCAGCCCACGGATGAGAAGACCCTTGCTTGAAGACGAGTGGCCGAGAGGGCTTGGATACCCCCCCCTTGTGTGTACTGGCAGAGATCCAGCTACAGCTGCTGCATGAGAAGAGGATAGATGCCTGCTGCCTTAGAGACACTGCTGCTCTGAGAGGAGAAAGGATCTCTTCCTTCTTCCCTCCTGGACTTTTATTTGGAAGGGAGAAAAGATTTGATCCCTTGTAAATACTATTCTGTCATGGTTGGAGATAGTTAAGATTGTATATAATGTATTGTAGTATTTATTTGTACAGTCATTGTAATATATTCCCTTTCCCCCATTTTGAGTCTCATGTGGTGTCCGGAAAACCTATCTCACATTGGGTTGAGATATGGGAGGGGGCTTGGACTAGGGAATTGGATTTTTGGGGCTCTCAAACCTTGACAGATGGACAAGCAGATAAACAGATCAAAGGTGGTGGCAGAGTCTTTCAACCTCGTATTTCTGCTCTTTTACAAAAATAGTTGAAGAACTCAAAAGAGAGAGAGAAATTATAACTAAACTGTCAAAGAAAAAAAAGAATTAATACTTAGAAGTACAGATGAAGACCCCAACTCTTTAACTTCATGAGTAGTCAATAAGTTCTAGAGTCATATCTCTCATTTGCTTTTGACACTTGAGCACAGTTTCCCCATGTTGGCTGAACCAGTTTTCTAGCATGTCCTCCTGCAGTTGAAATAAATCACAAATGAAATACCATCTTTTCAGTCTAGAAAGACAATTTATTTTAAAAATGGAAATGAAGCAAAGGGAGCTTTACAGAAACTCTGTTTGTATAACAGAAATTTAAAAAATCATAACAAAGTAAAACTAGTATCTTAGAGATAAAAAGGAAAAAAAAACCCAACAAACCTAAAACAACAAACCCAACCCAAAAGAGAGAGAATAAATGAGAAAGAATTAATATTGTTGGAAAACCTTTCCACTATTCCACTTTTCTTTAAATGTTTAATTAAAAATATTTAGCCTGAAAAAACGTCTTTGTCCTGAGAGAAAAACTCCTAAATAACAACAAAGAATGAAGAAGACAGGAAGTTGTAAGGGCACAAAAGATACTGTTAATATTATCTAGTACTTTTAATGTTGTTTTGTTATCTGGTTATTCAGTATTGTCAGATTCTTCTTCAACTTTTCATAGTCAGTTTTTACTTTTACTAACTTTTTCTAATTAATATTTTGAGCCATAGATGTCTGAGCATTGATTTCTGTGAAACTAACTGCAAATCCAGTAACTCTTTGCGTAAATATTACCTACATACTTCTATCTTTTTCTACTTCTAAATAAATTACCTTTCCTCTGAATTTGATTAATTTGATGATAAATTAGTGTCTATAAGTGGTTCTTAATATTGGTTGTATAAATATTTTATACATAACTATAAAAGTATTTTGGTTGTATAAATAAGCAACACAAACCTAGTCATTTTGTATACATTCTTGTTCAGGACTTCAGCAAATATTTGTCTACAAGTTACGGGACTTATTTTTTCTGCATCAGTATCCATCCACATGTATGATAACTTTAGGCAATTTGACTGGTATATGTATGTAAGGAGATCACAATTACCTGTCTCAATGTTAAGATCACAGAAGGACTTTACTCTGAGATAAGCACAGAATGGTGCTAACTTTGGGCCTGGCGAGGTCTGGCATCCCAGGTAATGCCTTCAGACAAGGGTTCCCACTGTAGCAAACTGTGTGGAGGGGCAAATACCGTACACAAATTGCTTGTCAAACAGACTTGAAGCCCCCTAAGTTAGGGGACAGACTGCATCTGCAAACACCAGAGTGTGGCCCCCCCCTTTCCTCTGAATTCTGTGTATTCCTGAAACTTGGACTGAAATTTAAGTCACCTTATGGAACTTGAGATAAGATAAAGATTGTCTCTTATCTTAGGCCTAGTGGGAGAAGAATGTATCACTGCAAAGAATCCACAAGGAAAGCCAGCCCAGCAACTCCTGAGGTCTGCTCCAACTAGGTGGAAGATGATTCCCGCACAACCCACTGACTCAAAGAAGAGAAAGACTGAGCATGGGACTCATTAGGATTGGAAGTGAGGGAATCATTTACCCAATTGAATAAGAGAACTGTGTAGCCAATGAGCATGAATTCCTTTTTTTGCTAAAATGTATAAATAGTGAAAAGTTTTGAATGACCTCGGGACCCCCACTGCCAAAAGGACCAATGGGATGCCTCTTGACCCATAGGTGGTGATATCTTTCTAATATCTTTTTAATCTGTCTCTGACTCACTTTCTTTTCCTCCCCCCCTTCTCTCTTTTCTGTTTCTTTCTATCTCTCTCTACCTCACATGTACTATTGACTTTGGCATTTGGTCTCATTTGCACCTTAATTCAGATAGAGGCATCTCTCAATAATTGAAACATAGCAATGTGCCACATTTATTTGCCTGTTGTTGGATGGAGCCCTGTTTAAAACAAAGTTGTTTTAACACTCCTTCGCTGCCCCACTAGCAGTGGAGGGGGAAAAACGCTGCAGCCCAGGGACCTCCCTGATTTTTGGGGTTTCTCTCTGGCCTCTCGACCGCCAGTCTCAGGGGGGGCTCAACTCAGCTGCTGTGCAGCACCTGGCCCCCCGGCCAGGACTGGGGGGGGGAAGAGCCCCCAGTCTCTCTCCCTCTACTTCCTGGCATCTCTCTAATTCCAACTATGCCAACAAACCTTCTTTTCCAGTTTTGTGAATATGTCATTTCTTCAGGGGCACACTAAGCTCTGATTGGCTCAGCACCAAAAGCACTACCCCTGGAGCTAGGTATCTTCCAGCTCCAGGGGGAGGCTCTTTTTCAAACTATGACAAGTTGATTCTGTTTTCTTCCTCTGGCCTGGTTGCAACTTCTGGGTTTATTAAAAAGAGTTGTTATTTCTATCATGCTTTTTTATACTGTTGTTTAACTGCTCATGTGGCTTCTTAGATTTTTCAGCTTAGATAATATACATTGTTGACACAAGTATAAGAGAGGTTTGAAATAAATCTACTGTCCTGTATTTCTACAGTATTTCACCCTCTTAACAATTCCTTTTAATTTCCTTTTAACAGAGTCTATAATTTTGCACGTAGTTTGCCTTTTTGAAGTAAAGCTACTGTGGATTTTTAAGGTTTTCTTATATCCAAAGCAATGCAGAGTCTGCATCAGAGTGTTCCTGTCATTATTTCAGAATGGCCTAAACCTGAAAATATTAAAACAACCTCTGTGTACTTGTGAAGTCAAAATTAGAGAATTGTTTCTCCCATTATTGGTTCACTGACCTATTTTCCTTAGGTCCAAACAAACATTATCAACCGGTCCTTCTGTCAGATACTACATCATAATTCACTTTAATGATAATAAACAAATACTTATCTAACTATCTAACACATCAAATCAATCAATTCTCCATATTTCCTTGTCAAGAAAAGGTGGAGTGTGTCAGTCTTATGAATCCTGTTACTGTCTTAATGTACAGGTGGATCCATCTGTATCTTTACTTATGGTCAGTGCTGACAGTTTTCCACCTGGTTGTTATGTGATTCTTATACAAGGTTAACTTTTTCCACAGAAGCTTCCTATTTTCTTTGATAATGCATCCTTTCTGCTGACAGTCTATCCATCAGTGTATTTTATATTAGATAGCACATTTCTCTTGTGAGAAATTTATTCTCAGACAACCTGATCATCTGTGGAACATCAGGATATGCTTGCTTTATATAAAAAAAAGAAAGATACAAATAAAGAAGCAGCTTTTAATATGTATTATTATATTTGTGTTTTTCCAAGTGTGGGTGAAGATAAAATTAATACATTCCTGATCTTGTAAGTATTTTCCCTTCAGAGTAGCCAGATTTCTCAAAATCTTTGTAAATTCAAATTACATAGTGTGGTGGGTTGACCTGGGCTGTACACTAGGTGCCCATGAAGATGCTCCATCATTCCTCTCCTCAACTGGACAGAGGGAAAGAAAAAATTATGAAAGGCTTGTGAATTGAGATAAGGAAAGGGAGAGCTCACTCACCAATTACTATCACAGGCAAAACAGACTCAACTCAGGGAAAATAATTTATTACTAATCAAAATCAGAGTAGGATAATGAGAACTAAACCCAAATCTTTAAACACATTCCACCACCCTTCCTTTCTTCACAGGCTCAGCGTCACTCCCAACATCTGTACATCCTCCTCCCCTCATCCGCAAGTGGCATAGGGGGATGGGGAATGGGGATCAGTTCGCCACATGTTGTCTTTGCAACTCTTCCTCCTCATTTTCTTCTCTGCTCCAGCATGGGATCTCTCCCACATTCCTTCATGAAATTCACCAACATGAGACCTTCCCACAGGCTGCAGTACTTCATGAACTGCTGCAGTGTGGGTCCCTTACATGGGATGCAGTCCTTTAGGAAAACACTCTTTCAGTTTGGGTCCTGCTCAGGGTCACAAGTCCTCCCAGCAAAACTGCTGCAGCATGGGCTCCTCTCTCCACAGGGCCATAGGTCCTGCCAGGACCCTGCTCAAGCGTGGTCTTCCCATGGGGTCACAGCCTCTGTCAGGCGTCCAACTGCTCTGACTCAGGGTCCTGCATGTGCTGCGGGTGGATCTGTGCTCCACTGTGGACCTCCATGGACACAGCTGCCTCACCATGGTCTTCACCGTGGGCTGCAGGGGAATCTCAGCTCCGGCAACTGGAGCACCTTCTCCCCCTTCTTCTTCACTGAGCTTGGTGTTAGCAGGGTTGTTCCTCTCACATGTCATAGGTTTACTTGTTCTAAAAAACCCAGATTGGAATTTTTTTCCCTGCACCACTGTGAAAGAAAGGTGTTGAACGAGGGAGGAGGAGGGGGATTCACACACACAAAAGAACTAGTCAGCAGCCCCACATTCCAAGCTAATGGGCCTCAGAAGATTGTGAGGGGGAGGTAAGTTTTTTCTCCTTGGGAAATGGCATGCTTTTTTTTTTCACTTTTGCCCTGACTCAGAGAAGGGGTGTGTGTGTGGAGGGGAGGGGGCTCCACGATTCATTTTGTTTTCAGATGGGTCATCTGGCTGCCTTTGGCCCTGGTTTGCCTCCGTTCTCCCATGGCCTGGACCTGCCTTGGATTTCATCAGAGAAGCCAGGGCCATCTGCCGAGGGAAGAGGCCGCTCCTTCTCTCCTCCATTCCGGTGTTGGCAGCAGCTTGTACCCACTGACAAAGTGGGGAGGAGAATCCCAGCCAGAGCCAGACGCTGACAGCGTGAGTCCATACGAAGAGCCCTTTCGCCTCTCTCCTTCCCCTTTCAGTGTGTGTGCCGATCTCCCTCCGGCTTCTCCCGCGCTCCGGGGCCCCCACGCGGCGACCCCAGAGCCCAACAGCGCCCCCTGCCGGCCACCACCGAGCAACTGCAGGCTCTACTCCGCCAGGGATCCAACAGCGCCCCCTGCTGGTCATGGTTAGAATTGTGCCGAAAGGCAAAAAGTACCGAACTTTTTTCGGTGGGAACCTTGGGTGCAGGATTGTTGTTTGGGGGGGTTTTTTTGTGTTCTTTTGTTATGCTGCCTATACACACATATCCTTCAATAAAGGGCTGTTATCTTTTTTTTATCCGTATTTCCTCAATTGGAGCCTCCTAATTTCGAATTTACAATTGCTTACAGGGAGGAGCTTGGCCTTCCTCATAACTCATCCTCCTCAGCAAATTAAACTGACTCAGTCAGTTTAAACTGAGTCACACATTCTCACTCCTCTCTTCTCTGTCTGCTGGTGTTGTGCAATTGTTTTTTTTCCCCCTTCTGAATACATTATCTCCGAGGTGCTGCCACCACCTCTGATGGGCTTGGCCTTGGTAAATGGTGGATCTGCTCTGGAGCTGGCTGGCACTGGCTCTGTCAGACACAGGCAAAGCTTCTGGCAGCTTGTCACAGAAACCATCCCAGTAGCCAAAAAACTTGCTGTACAAACCCAACATGTAACAATAGTAATAAGTACTCACACACATATATATATTCACACATGTGTATACATTCGTGTGTATAACATTTGAAGGCATATACAAGTATACAGATATATAACATCCTTCTAAGTATAGATAATAATAAATACTTATTATCTTTACATCTATCCAATTATGGCAATGGTACTGGTGGCTGTGAAACTCGGTTACTAAAATATATTTGATTCTTTCTAGCCTACAGCATGGGAGTTAATAACAAAATGTTAGTACTACCTTCTAATTAATTCTGATATGTCGCCTGTAGGAAGTCTGTGCTGTGTTAATACTGTTATTTACTTACCATATTAAATACTGAAGTTTCTGCCATTCCTATGTTTTTTGAATTTCCTCCTTCCTCTTTTATTGTCATACATTTATGGAATTTTGCATAGCATTTTTAGTATTCTATCAATTTTTCTACTTTAACCAAGTTTTGATTATTATGCTTAACCTCAGATTACAACAAATGATAGAATAATAGAATCATTTAAGTTAGAATCATTTAGTTCTGCCATAACTGAAAGGAAATACTGTTTTTCTGATCATCATCATGGCTAGGCTTTGTGAACGAAGATTTGGGAAGGACTCTACCCACATTTGTTACAAGCACGCTGGTGGCTAAAGAGGCCAATACGGGGTATCTGTCGTATCGTTAGGTTTGGTCAGTAGAGAAAGTAGATACACACACACAGAGAGAGATGAGACAAGGGAGTCTGCTGCTTAAGTGCAGCAGGCAGCTTTATTTAGGTAGCTAGCCCCGACTTTCTCACACACTTACTGTAAATATATTTTTACAAAAACACTCAGGAATTAACACCTGCACTCTGAGACACAGTCAACAGCCCTGTCCTTGCACTGCTTATCATCTTTCCAGCCAACTCCCTAATACTGAAGGCTGCTGTGTCCATGGGAACAATTAATTAGCCTCACTGTTCTCATGGGAAAGGCTTTATACCATCTAATATGTTATACTCATCCAGAGGTTCAATCTCCAGGGGCTCACTAGACCTGCCGCTTCCCCCCACAATAGGCAAGTCCAGTTGCAAAAGGCACAGCAGAAAGACTCCTTGGATGGTATCGGCAAGACACGATTCTTTCTGCATTGTCTTTTATCCTCGAGAGTGATCCTGCATGCGTTCTCAAAAGAAGCAGCAGCATTATAGGTAGTGTGTCTCCAGACCTCCCAATTGGAGGCCAAAGTAGACCACTGATGAAGATCAATATGGCCAAGGCTGAGATGTTGTTTCAGGGAGTCCTTGTATCTCCTCTTTGGGGCTCCTCTCTTGCGGCAGCCAGTGGCAAGTTCACCATAAAGCAAGATCTTAGGGAGGCAGTGGTACTCCATCCTGGAGATGTCTCCTGCCCAACACAGCTCTGTTCTCAGCAACATGGCCTCAGTACTCGTAACTGCTGCCTGTTCTAGAACAGATGTGTTAGTTACATGATCTGACCAGTGGATGTTTAGGATTGTACGGAGACAGTGTTGATGGAAGCGTTCTAGGAGTCGCAGGTGGTGGCGGTGGATGACCCATGATTTGGACCCATATAAGAGAGTAGACAGCACTATGGCTCTGTAAACACTGATCTTTGTGCTTTTCTTCAGGTGTTTATTTTGCCAAACTCTTTTATGAAGCTTTCCGAAAGCACTATATGCCTTTGCTAACCTGTTGTCTATCTCTCCATCAATCTTACCATCTGAGGAGATGAGGCTACCTAGGTAATTAAACTGCTGGACTGATTTGAGCTCTGACTGGCCAATGGTGATATGGGGATGATGGAAGACTTCCTGAGGTGCAGGCTGATAGAAAACTTCTGTCTTCTTCAAGCTGACTTCCAGCCCAAAAAGCTCAGCAGCCTCAGCAAAGCAGGATGTTAAACGCTGCAGAGCTACTTCTGTTTTTCTGATAGAGTCAAAGAAATAGTCAACCTGGGATGGAGTCCCATGAATACTGGTCTTTTGCCAGTCAGACTGCTGTAAGTCTTGCTTGACTAATATTCTATCCAGTGGACAAACTATGTCACTCTGTTTGGAGTCCTGATTGTGACCGCATCTGTTCGACAATTTTCTGTTTCCTCTCCCCCCCCCGCTTTCATTAAGAATATGCCAGTTTGTTGAAACAAAAGTTTTCGATGTAAATATTAGTTTCAATTAGAATACATTTTTGGGTGAAATGTGAGACCTTTAGTGCTCTGCCAAGTAATTCAATAACTGAACTAATAGGTGCTAAATTGAGATAGTCTGGAGGTGTTTTATAGCCTCAAGCCAGAGATTTGAACTTACTTGGTGACACAAATCTATTAAAACAATTGTTATTCTGGTGTATATCTCTCATAAAAAGTCCCACTAGACATATTTGATTTTGAGTATTTCAGCATTCAGAAGAATGAACTGAATAAACTGAACATTGTTTTTACTTCAGAGAACTTCTGCCAATGTATTTAGTGCTGAAAATGATTAGGAGACTTAAATTGTTTTGCTGAAAAGGGGTGAAAAAAAAAAGAGAAGAAAGGCAAAAAATAAATGCTTATTGGATTTTGAGATCTGCAAAACAAGCAGCCATCTACTAAACTTGTTCTGTAAGAGCTGAATAAGGCAATTCCCCAAAGAAGGAATTCTTTTAGCTTTAATAGAACAGTGTATAAATGTTCATATTAGCTTAAATCACAATTTAAGCCACTAGTGAGCCTGGATTGTTAATAGAAATGTATATACATTTCTTGACTACAATAATTTATGACTCACTTGGCCTTGGAAATCACAAGTTTTAAGTATATTTTTTCTCATTCCAATAACACAATGAGTATGCCTGCTAATTGTGAAAATTAGAAATATAAAATTAAGTGGTTTCTGGGCTGAGCTGTCTCAAACTTTATGTTCATATGGAGGTTTTTACTGGAACTGATCCATCATTATTTTCCTATGTGGTAATGGTTTAGTAACATTCCTATCAGCAGTTAATGTTCTCTTTACACTTACTTCAGTTAGAGTTTGTTCTATATAAACTGTAGAAACTTTTGCTTAAATTTAGACATTACATTACATTTGAAACATATTTATTGTTTGGGGTAAAATATAATGTCATAGCATTGAAAGAAGGCATGGCAAAATGAATAAATGTTTGAATAGACTGTTTTCTGTACAGGCTGGGGGATGAACAGATTGAGAGCAGCTCTGCAAGAAGGATTTGGGTACTGGTGGATGAGAGGTTGGTCATGAAATGGCAATGTGCACTTGCAGCCCAGAAAGCCAACTGTGTGGGTAATGGTTTTAAACTGAAAGAGGATAGATTGAGGTTAGAATTTACATATCAGATACAAGAAAGAAGTTTTTTCCAATAAGATTGGTGAGATACAGGCACAGGTTGCCCAGAGAGGTGGTAGATGTCCCATCCTTGGAAACATTCAGGGTCGGATTGGCCTGAGTTCGGAGCAATCTGAGCCAGTTGAAGACATCCCTGCTTGCTGCAGGGGGGCTGAACTAGATAATCTTTAAAGGTCCCTTCCAACCCAAACTCATATCTGATTCTGATTCTACTCTGTTCTGCTTTGCTGGTGGATTCCATTAGTCAGAACAGCCTTACTGGAGAAGGATATGAGGACACCCTCTACTCTACTGGCTGTTTTCCCTCTCACAGAGGAGTCATTTAATTCTTCCTAAAGAAGATTAAAATGTTTTGGGATGTTTTCTTGAGGACAATATATGTGAGCATGTCTTCTCCATAGAACTCATTCCTTAAACAGAAGCTAGGCTTGCATCTCTAGATTTTCAATAATGTAGTAACTTCATGGACTCTGCAAATCACAGTATAGAAACACTACCATTTCAATAAAGTGCCATTTTAGCTACAGTAGAAACACACAATCCTCGTCCTACAAACACACATAATTTTTCAGATTTAATTGAAATTCTGTTTCAATATATCACAGAGCTATAAAACTTTCTTTTTTTTCAGAAGTCTTTCTCTTTCCAATTTAACATGCATAATGCTTGTAAGTTGTATTCAGTGAAAATGAAAAGCTTTATGTCTCTGAGACTCATTTCTATGTAAATGAACTAACAAGCATGTGCACAGCAAAGCAGAGGCTATAAAAAGTAAAACTGAGTTTAGTTTACCAATATTTTGCCAGTGTTTTAACAGCTTGCACAATTAAGTTTGGAACTATGGTGAATTGGATTTGTGTATGCGTTTTTATCTGTTTGATTGACAAAATTTTTCCTTTGTTTAGCTCTAATTACTTTTTTGAGTTCCTTTCAAGTTGGAGACTTGCATTTACTAGGCATCATGTATCATTGCCATTTTATATCACAGAGGATATATTCATATGTCCAGTTTCTTGACTGTCAGGAATTGGGGAACAGAGAGGAAGTACATGACCCTATCAAAATCCAAAATAATGTTCAAGAAGTCTGAGTCTGCAGGAAATCACTATTTTCTCAGCTCCCTTCATTTTGAGGGAAAATTCTTACAAATGAAGAGATATGCTGTCTATCAGGCTGAGGATGGGACTGAAACAACTTTGCATGGTTCTGTGAGTGTAATCCTCTAGATTATGAGCTAATACCAAATATAGATATGATAAAATTATCTTCTTTAAATAAACATTGTCATTACCCCTTGGTAAACATACTTAGAATATGGGTATTACATCAGAGCTTTCAATGATTTTAGGCAATGTAGCAGCTAGAGATGGATTGCTCATAACCAGATGTAGATGCCTGTGTATGACAGAATCATCCAGACTCTTCATTATTGAATAGAAAAGAAGAACATCTCACCCTGACGTAGACTTCTGAACTAGGTTGGAAAACTGTTTTCCAAACTTTTTTATTTTCCTCTTGAAACACAGAGTGATTAGCTTGGATAAAAAAATCTGTANACTCATTTCTACATCTCATGGAGGCTTAGTTATAAGAAATTCTCAGCTGCTTATACTGGCTCAATATTAAGCTTGTGCCAAAGAAAGATGACAACTTTAAAGTCAAACAATATTTGGCACCTCTCTGTTCAGACAGGTGGCCACATAAGCAAGCAGGTATTTTTCATTGCAGTCCTTTTAATTAATTTCATACTTTGCTGTAGGCATCTAAGACTTCTTCTAGATATAATTCTCAATCTTTTGTGAAGCTTTTGGTTATGTTTTACATGCCATCTCATCATTCATTCAAAGAAAGAACACTTTTCTTATGGAAAATATCGCTATTATTGTATCAGTAAAAGAAAAAAGTTAAACAGAGTAAGAATTAGTTGATAGACATCAAAATGAGATCTTTTCAGATGCAAGCTAAAGATGTGTTTGTGCACACAACTTATAGCAATAACAACTTTGACTGACTTAAGGATTGACTCAATGACAAATACAGAAGTGAAAAAAGTCCCATGGCATACACAATGTAATGAAAAAAATCATGGGCTAAAATAACTAGAAAAAATGTTTTAAAAAACAAATCTAAAATTGCATAACTAACTATAAGAAATATAAACCACATCTACTGCATCCTGAAAAATAATGACTCAAAAAGTGTTCCTGTTCATAATGGGCAGATAATTCAACAACAGCTCTCAAAATGAAGCCGTAAAACAAAAGCAATAATATCATTTTGGAGGTGTAAATAGAGACTAGTGAGTAGGGTTAGGAACATTTATACTTGTAGATTGGTAAGATTATATCAAAATGCTTTATACAGTACTGGTGTTTGCACTTCAAAATGGACATCAACAGAAATATAGAGAATCAAAGAAAATGTTTGACAGCAAGAGATTCAAAGAGGTCAATCTGTGTAGTTTATTGAAAAGAGCAAGAGAGTGTATAAGGCCTAGAGAAGAGACCCCTATTAAGAATCCCTATTGCCTAACACTTTTCCAGTCAATTCTTACAACTACCAGCTGGAGCCCTATTTTCATGTTTTGATATGAAGGAGGAGGTAGTTAGATGTCAGTAGAGCAAACTGAACAGTCTTATGGTATTCAAAGTGAATTGAAAGTCTGGGAGAGCACAGTAAGCAAGGAGATTTTGTGTTTTGCAGAAGGCTTATAGATTTTTCAAACCACGAAATGTGTCCAGTTATGAAAGAAAATGCTTGAGAAGGACACTTGCCACGATGAAACCTGGCAAACATGGTTCCAAGAGAGAGTGAAACTACTGTTTGGTGTGATGCATTTGGTACCTTGTGTGACTGTTTCTTTCCAGCTACAGAATCAAAGTCCAGGCTCTAGTATGAGTGGTACAAGAGCTGCATTGTTTTTGGGAGGAACTGATACTTTGAGTATCTGTGTCCCCCTTGGAAAAAAAAAAAAGGGAAACATCCCAGTTTATTGATGGTAGGGATTAGCCCAGATGACACTACAGGAAGGGAGACAGAATAATATTTTCTACATTTATCTGCTGTGCAGCTTTTAAATTTATTCTTAAATAAGGCTGCAGTCCTTGCTATATAAATGATTCAATGATGATTGCAGATAATAGCATAATATCTTTAAATGAAAAATTGATCCCAATTCCAGAGAGAACGGCTTTGAGGAACTGCTAGAGTTACCAGAATAGAACTCCTTAGTTTAGTCATGTTTGTCCAATTGCATATATGTATAATAAATACATATAAATAATCACATAGAATACTTTGGTAGTTTTTAAAAAATCATTCTGCAATATAAATTTTCATAATTTTAATTATATAAGATACTACATATAAGCCACAGACAAGTGTGTAAAAATGTGTGAATAACATCTGCTGGGCACACAAGTACTGTAAGCAGAAAATATCTAAGGCCATTTGTATAGAACTCTTTTCCTTATTTGAAAAATCTTTTGGCATTTTTTTTTATTGAAACTGTCACTAAATGATGTTTAAAAATTTAGCATGCATAAATATTTTACTAGAGCTCCTGAGTTCTTCTCTCTTGGTCTTGAGGAATTATTAGTTACTAAATTGATGAAAAATTTCCATAAAGGACTTATTAAATATGTCCCAAAGTACATGTTGTTTCAGGGAAGGTAAATGCCAATACTAATTGCTCTTTACAGTGTTTTCAAATGTAGATTAAAGGTAAACAAATTAAACATTTTTCCTGTTGATGAAGCTTCAAAGCAATTTACAGTTCATCTGGAAACATAAAATGCTTAGCTTTTTTAGTTACTCCTTTGTGCTTCCATTTTAGAATCATACCTGACTCGAAAGTGCATCGGGGCCTTTATGTGACATTTAATCTGTGTACAATGCAGTTTTTTTTTTTTTTAAATTTACATTTACTTTAATGGATGCAAGGAAATGCTTTCAAAAGATGTTTTTTGTCTTAGTTCAAATTCTTACCTCTGAAAAACAACAAAATTAAATTGAAAGGTGTGATACTGAAAAAAACCCCCAAACCGAAACCCCAAAGAACAGCAATAGAAGAATGTTTAGAAGACACATTCAAAATATAAATAAGAGCTTTACACTTGACTTTAGTATTGTCAGTACTCTTTATTTTACCTGAAAAGTTGTTTACCAGAACAGCTGTGAACATATTTCACAATTACTATGCTTAATCTGCAACATCTTTAAACATAATCAAAGGGTACACTAAAGTATATTTATGTACTTTCGCAAATGCTGAACTCAACTGTGGCCATTCTGCTGCTAGGTTGAAGAACATGTACATTTTGATCTACCATTTATAAATCTTAAGGCAAAATCTGCTCAATTTAAATATTGGCTGCGTTATGTTGATGTTGTGGTAATTCACCATTAAAACATAAGCTTCCTTTCATTTGGTACTAATAATTTATTTTTGGCAGTTAATTTTGAGCTGGATCAGCTTACTAGAGGAGCTCACTCCCTAGTCTCAAAAATGTGAATTTAGCAGAGTGGACAGGGAGAAAGCAAAGAGGCTAAGAGTAATGAAGGAGAATGGTATTACAGTGCTTTGGATATAGATGACATTAGGCTGAGATGGAATTACATGCTTTATTTCCTATACTTAATAGAACTCATCTCTGATTCCAGGTCAACACCCAGCATATGAGGGCAGTATGCCATTTGCACAGTATAGATTATACATAACAATGACTTTATATATACAGTTCTTTCTTCTCATGTTAGGAAGATAAATATTTACAACAGTAGAAACAATTTTCCACCCTGTATGTCTGTTAGCTAAGAAAAATGAAGAGAAGAAGGTATTTGTTTACCTCTCATGAGAGTGCACATTTTTGAGTAGAAAAGAATCAGCTTCAGTGAAATACTGAAAGGCCTGGCAAATTGAATACTTCATATCTCATAAATTACTTCTCTGATGCAAAATAATTATATAATTAGTTCTTCAAAAAGAATGATTTCAATATGTTGTTGGATATGAGGCCAAGTATAGAAGATAATAATTGTAAGATCTTAATATAGTAAGGTCTTCATAAAGAGTAATTAAGAAAGTTCCTCTGTACTTCTGCTTCTTCGTGATTAAAGAAATGATCTGTGCATTGATAGAACATAATTCTAATAATTTTTACTTTGGACAGCCAAAGGAGGTAATGCAATTTTAAAATTTCTACTTTCTATCAGAGTGAATGACTAGTGTATTATCAGTACAACATCAATTTATTTTATAATGCTAATAATATGAGCAAATTACTTCAGCGGAATAAAGCATGCAAGCCCTTGTTTTTCTGTTTCATTGTATCATACAGTACTAAAATATAATGTATAATTAGATCAGAGCTTTTCAAGCATAAAAAAAGGGATATAATTGTCCATTGACCCTGAGACTAGCTCAGTTGGTTAGAGACTGGTGCTAATAACACCAAGGTTGTGTCTACAATCCCTCTATGAGTCATTTGCATAAGAGTTGGACTTGAGAATCCTTGTGGATCCCTTCCAACTTAGAATATTCTGTGATTCTGTAATTGATTCTGTGATTTCAAGATAAATCAAACTTCCCCAGGAGTAATTCAATCTTATGGTCTTATTTTGCAATTTCAATTCTAAAACTCTCTCTCTCTCTCTCTCTCTATATATATATGTATTTACAATCTAAAAAGAGAGACAGTATTATTGGCACAATTTAGCTTTCATGGAAGGAATGTATAAAAGTCCTTTTGTTTATTTTGCTTGACCTTACAACAGATGACCATCTGGGTTACTGCTGTGCATGGTGCCAAGAAAAGCTGTTAACCCCTACAATAAATAAATAAATGTAATTAAAATGAAAACCTGCCAAGAGTGTGTAATCACTGGTCTCAGAGTTGAACCTACAAATACAAGTAAAATATTGATTGTCAAGATGCTTGTCTTGCATAAGTCTCTGTGCTAGGTAGGAGAACATCCCCACTGCTTGATGCTCCTCACTCACATAAATGCTTTATACCCAGCTTTGTCTAACTTTTACCTGACTGGGGGGCTGTGGTGGGTTCTTTTCTGTTGATGTTACTATTATAGACAGATGATTTAAACAGTTATTCGACCTCTGTTCTCACTTTGCACATCGAGACAGTTCAATTCTCATGATTTCACCTGAATTGCAAGTGCTTGAAACCATTGAAAACTAGGACATAATCCATGTGAGCTCTGTTTGCTTATCTGAAAGAATAAAATAAAGTAAAATAAGTGGGGTAGGTTCAGGGACAAGTTGTAGCTTTACAAAGCTCCAGAACACCCTTGCAGAAGTGCTGTAAAACTGCAACGTGTGCATTCTTCTTGCTGGCGTTTGTAATTTTATTTGTAGTATTCAGTTTTTCCTGTTCAGCCTTTGCTGGGAATTGAAATAGCAATTGATTTCCTCTTTGAAGGAGGGAAACTGCTTTTTCCTTCAGTTTTTGCAATTGAGTTGGAAAGTGCAGTTTTTTAGTAAAAAAAATAGTTCCCTGATTTTTAATAGAGAACTCTTTAAAAATAAAGATAGATCATGTATGAAACAAACTTATCTTTATTTACTTTCGCTATTTGATATTCATGGAATATCAGGTTGGAAGGGACCTTAAGGATCCTTTGGTCCAGCCTTTCTTGGCAAAAGCACCGTCTAGAAAAGATGGCCCAGCACTCTGTCTGGCTGAATCTTAAAAGTGTTCAATGTTGAGGAATCCACCACTCCCTTGGGATATTATTCTGATAGCTCATTTTGGTATTTGGGAACAATTTCCCTCCTGTGTCCAACCAGAATCTTGCCCGAAGTAAGTCTCACGGCTCCCCCTCAGGCCATCAAGTGGGCCTGAGAGTAACCAGAGTAACCCACTATGAACACTCATTTCTTTTTCAGTATCCACTGTGTGCTATTGCTACAGTTTCTCCTTGCAGACCTTGTTTATGGGTGTCTACAGCTGTTATAGCTTCATATCTGTTTTTGATTGTAATGCCAGAGGGTAGGCACTGAAGTAAATTCTGTAGGTAACACTTTTCTCTACCCCTCCTAATCTAAGAAAAAAAATCTAAGATTTAAAAGTCTTTCTAAGACTATGTGTTAGATGATGCTTTATCAGTTGTCATAAAAATTGGTGCCCTGATTCTTCAATGACAGGCAGCCATCAGATTAAACTTTGCTTTGTGATGTTTTTGAAAGGTATCTAATTTCACCAAATGGGACCTCTGAATTTCATTAAAATAAGTTTCCTTTATGAAGTCTTAAGTTGGTCCAAACTGATACCAAGTGAGGTAGCCAGTGTATCTAGTCACCTTAAGACTTTGGAAATAGCTGAAGATCAGAACATTCAAGTTTTAGCTATGTATTTGATCCTGGTGACTTCATTGCTTGTATCACTGATGAAAGAATAAAGGCCTTAGACTGCATTAAACTAGCCTTTAATCTCCCTTACTTGATTATAATGTGTTCAATATTGATTAAAGTAATTTTTATTCCTTCTTCAAATTTTTCTTCATGTGAAAACTGTTTTGAAAATGAGCAGTTAAAACTGACTGTTAGAAACAAACCTGCCTTTTCCAGCAAATGCATGAGTAGAGGAGGATTTTGTGAAAATCTTGCTCCCTGAAAAGCAAGTTCTTTTGACTCACAAGCTTGAAATTGTTCCTGATGTTTCTCCTGACAATACCTCAGATCGTTACTACTGACTGTATGGTTGATTATTAGGATACCTATCATGTGTAACTGCAGGATGGTGGTAAAAAAAACCAACCCAACAGTTTTGATCAAAGACGGATTATAATTTTCTGCAACACCTGTTCCAACCAGCTGCCTCTGACTATTGACTGTGATTCTCTGAGTTCTCACAAATTACACAATGAAATAATTTTGAAATAAATGGACAATCCATTGTAGTTTTGCCGGACTAGGTGCTGAATAATAAAACAATTACATTTTTGAAATATATGCTCAGGCTACTGCAAAAAATAAGAGGAAAATCTTGATGATGAAAAATAAAATACCCACTTTAGAAGTCTGAAAATCTGATTTGCTCTGAGACACTACAACAGCTGTTCTCGCTACTCGAGACTCTGTAGAGAAAGCATTATCTTTATAACTGAGTCTTGCTATTACCTGATTTTTTTCCAGTGATTTTTATTCTTTATTCTTCCTGAAGAAAAAAAAAGGTTTCTGCTCAGCAGACATTATTGTTTTTCTTCCCAAAGGTATGAGCTCCATTATTTTGCATAGATTTTTTTTGGCACCACAGAATCCCCAAAAATAAAGGCTCCATATCTGGAGACTGGCAACAGCATATCTGGGCAAGAGTGAAGATGAAAAGCAGCCGCCAATGCAGAGGACAGGATTCCTCTAAAATCTCTAATTTGCGTGAGAAAATAATCTCATTCTTTTTTTGTGCCCCCTGTGTAGTTCCAGACAGAATACTCCTACTAATTATTTTTTCCTCTCATAAATCCCCAGTTTTCAGTTTTCCTTTGAGTACATTTGCCATGGCATTCTGAAGAAATTGTAAAGTGCTGCAGAAATATAGCTAGACACATTATTTGTTTGCTTCAGATTCTGGAAAGTTCAGGCACTACAATCTAGTGTTCTGAAGTCCCAGCAAAAGCTCCAGTATTGTTTGTTGATACAGAAGGGACCTAGGGGAATCTTCTTCTTCTCTTGCTGAAAAAAATAAACCAGAGTTGCCTGAATCTCCTTTGTACAAGCCGGAAAGAACCAGGAAATTTTAAAGGTACAGTGCAATCATTTTCTGAATGTCACAACACATGGGTTTTTTTTCATCAGAGAGGCTCTGAACTGCATCCTGGAGAATAATTACTCTTATCAGAGTATGACTTTTCTAAATGCAAGATTTATCTAAAATTTAAATCTCTGCTGTCTCAATCTGTGTATGCAGTTTGCTTACTGCCCAAATTATTCTAAATGGCACTCAGCCATTCTCCAAACAAGTCTGATGGAGCCCTGCAAAACAAGTTGCAAGGGTATTTTAAAATAAGTAAAATTTTACTGCTTCAAGTTTTGTTTAGTTTTATTCAAACTGTAGCAAAATTGATACATAAAGCTGTGTAACAAATAAGGCAAACTGTAGTATATCTGTATATTGTATGTACTCGATATAGCAAATCCTATGGAAATGTAGTTTATAGAGAGCAAATTTTATATCTGATTAAAAGTTCCTTTATAAAATTTCAGTCCCTATTATAATCACAAATCTAAGCAAGCCATGTTATTTTTTGAACTTTTGCAACCTTTGCATTCTAGTTGCTTGAGCTACACTAATAACACAACCAAAGGAAAACACCTCAGGCATTCCATTCTACCGACAAAAATAAACCCCCTTCCTTAGCACAAATCTTGAAGGATATTTAGAAAAGAGAATTGCAAGCTTCAAAGATCATGAAAAACACAGGAAAACCATGTGTTTCAAACTTTATCTATAATGAGTTAAAGATTTCTAGTTTTTGCTGTTCTAATTTAATGTGCTTCTTTTATTTTGAAATGTTTGGAATGAGTGTGTCTAAAAATGTAATAAATATTTGTCAACATAGTAGCATTCTGGAGCCAATGAAAAGTGAAAGAGGACTTTTCAGGTGACAGGATAAAGATTATTGATATTTTGGAAATCTCAGGGCAAATATTCTAGCCTTTGGTACACACTATGTAGAGGGCACACTGTGTGGTCTGAATAAAAGCAGGGGTTTTAAAAGTGGAGGCTAGACCCAATCTCAGGTAACTTTGATGGAGGTAGTGCAGGATGCTAAGTCAAATGACTGCAGCAAACTGATGTCATGGACATTTTTCAATAGATCTTGATGACAAATATTGTCATTTGCCAATAAACACACTTGTAATTTGCCTGGTAGTACCTTTGCCAAATGTAAACATATCTGAAATTAGTGGGATATTAATACCATCCTCTGAGACTTGTAATGGAAAAAAGATCTCAGGCGTCGTATTGAAATTCTGAGCAGAAGCAAGGTAATTTCCATACAGGAGTCACTTAGGCATAAAGAGAAATTGCAGCAGAGAGAAAGGAAAGAAAGGTAAACAGATAGCACCTGATGCTCTGAGCAAACACAGCATATACCAGGAACTTGGCTCTGCAGTGCTACAACTGAGGAGGCAGGAAAAGCATCACTGAGCTTTCTATAGGAAGTTGGAGCCCAGCGCTTTGCTACTCTTGTCAAAATCTACTCAGGTAAAGTGAGCTGAGAGAAGAAGGTGCAGCAGCGTGATGGGCCAAGCAAGCAGTCTGAGTCTTGAATACATCATTGAGCAGTTGCCTTTGAGAAACAGCCTTTTCGATAGAAACTTTGAAATTTCTTTCAGAAGCTGCTCTGCACAGCTGCCCTTACTCCCATTTTCCATAATCAAGAACACTTCCTACTGTTGACAGTAGAAATGTGTAAAAACCTTAAAAATAGCTCCTGTGTTCATACAGTCACTGTAAGCCATTTAAATGTATATAGTCTAGATTGTATCTATCCTTCTACCATGAAGGATTTTTCTTTCTTTATTTTGTAAATTTACCAGAGGTATAGTTTCATGATTAACAATGTCCCAGTTTCTTGCAGTTTATGGAAGTTTCTTACAAAAATTAAGCAAGCAATAAGACCAGATTGGGAATCTCCTTCCATCAAGAATTGTTTCTTATTATAGTTCTCTGGTCAGGGAAATCCTGCTGGGCAAACTTAAGCCCCGCTGACTTCAAACTAAGGACATACTTAAATGTTTTCTTAAACAAAAGCCAACACTGGCTCTAACATGACATGTAATTGCTTACTAGTATGAAAAAATGGTTCACAGTCTGTCTGAAGTGTGGTGCTTACTTGAATTTTTGCACTCCTTAGAGCAAGGCTTAGAGAGCTTGCAAGATCAAGCCCCTATAGCTATACCATTCTCCTCAGGTCTCTGTTCCCCACAGAGACCAAGGAAGCCTGCTTTAAAGGGGCTTTGAAAGGAAGACCTGCAATGATTATCTTGGGATATGATGATATGTTTTCCTACCTAATCTCTTATTACTATGAAAATTGAGAATAGAATACACATTTTCTCCCCAGCCTATGCAAGTATGATTTTATTGGTTTAACCCCACTGAAAGTGGGATCTTTCATACAAAAGTAGTAATTTATATTATTTAATAATTCCAACAATGATTTATAATGGGTCTTGTTTTATAAATCTGCCTTTTATAAATGAGAGAAACAGCTCCTTTTATTTTTTCTTTACAGAAGAGATTTATTCTTTATAAAGTAATTTTGGGGAGCAAAATTTTCTCTTTATTTTCTTTTCTTGTCTCATTTTGCAAATTAATATAAAGTTAATAAAGATGCTCACAAATTCCCATTTGTAATTATATAGTTACTAGAGTCATTAATTTCCTGTGAAACCAGTGAGCTAAGAATGCATTGAGCTTTTTCTCATTAAATATTTGTGTTGTTATTTCTGTAGCCTGTGGCATCTGTACAAAACAAACTTACTCCAAAGTATGAATTATATAGAGCTTTGTTTTGTTTTTAAGGACCACTTTTCTGTTTTTCTTGTTGCTGTTAAGCATATATGATTTGTAGGAGATTAATGAAATTTCATAGTTTAGTTTTAATACTCTGCCTTCTTTTTTCATTGTTGTAGCCTAGGAATGTCTATTCAGCAAAGGATTGCAGTATGTTTTTTTTCTTGATCAGAAATAGCTAAATGTGTTTTTTATGACACTATAAGGAAGTTTGAAAGATCAGGATGATGTACACAATGAGCCAGGTGAAAATTCAGTTTACGTCCAAAGCTGTGTTTACTCCTTGGGCTCGGGATTTCTAGTCGAAATATGGAAAGCTTCCACTGTTGTTTTTAAAATATATTTGTCCAAAACCTTTAAAATAACGTAGCAACTCTTTGGCTGAAAGACTAACAGAGCTAGGATTTCCATTAACCCCTTCCTATGAATGATAGTTTTTGCACACATTTAAGGGACACAGAAACCGATCAGAAGGTATGAATGGCTACTGGCATCTTCTCTTTATGCTTTGTTTATCTTTTGGCAAGAGTAGTCAGAGAAGTGTTATATGGAAGGCCTAGCATGACTGAAAATGTTTCTGTTTCCAACACTAATGGTTTGTCAATTAAAATACTTTGTCCCTACGTATTTTCATACTTTCATATACTTACATTGTCACAGCTACAAAACCTTTGTGTGTTTAGGTATGTGTTGATTCCCTTTGGTTTCTATAAGTAAACCATCAAATTAGAGAACAAAGTACTTTTGAAAATCATTATTTTGTAACCTGACCGCTTGTGGAAACTATGCATAGACAAACTTACTTTTTCCATGGGTGAATCCTGCCTTTTGAACTTAATGATTGATTTCCTGTATTTTTTAGCAGGGTGATTATAGAGTCAAAGGTAATTATAATCTTAATATTTTTTGGTAAAATCACACCAAGTAGATCAGGCAGACCATGTCAGTTTCCTGTCTGAAAAAAATTTTCAGATACCCTGAAAAAAAGTAGCATATACCATGAAAAAAAGCTTCAATCAGGCCTAGTTCCTTGAATATCAAATTCAGTTTAAGTCAAGTCACTTATGCATGTAAAATGTTGATTCATTTGTTCTAGAGTTGACAAATGGTTTTATTTGTTTTTCAAGAGGATATATTATGCAAGGGTGATTTTCTTAAATATTTACTCTTCGCAACTATAACAGAATTCATGGCAGCACTCAGGGACTACTGAAATACCAAAAGAAAAATATGGCCTTAATAACAAACAAATAAGTACAAATGATGTCACCTTTGTAAATATGCCCCTACTGCTTATGAATTCAGAACATATCCAAATTTGATTATTTGTTGATTTTATAAAATTTTGCATGGGTTCAAAATGGCATTACACTGACTAATTAGCTTTAATCAGTACTCCAGCTTTAGTTCTGTCATTTGGCATGTAAATATCATTAATCTTGTCATCAACTTAACACTTTTTTCTTCAGCTACAGAAGGTCACAACTTCAGTTGAAATTGAATCTAATCTTCATTTGAAAGCCTAATATTTAATGTGTATAGAAAAGATGTTGAGATAAAAAAGATCTCTAGTCTTTTACTATACACACTCAGGAATCCTTAAACTAATGCTTTTCCTATATTTCTTGAAACAAACCTTTCTAGGAAGGTGTTTAGCTTGATAGTTGCTTCAGCTCCACACAAACTGCTGTAACAACTATGATTTCATTTCAATACACAGTGAAGAAGAAAGTAATTCTCCCTATGTCTTTTCTTCTGTCAACAGTAATGACTTAGCTACCACCTGGAAAATGGCAAATGTAAAGTTCTTTTCTTACTCTGCCTGAAGATGTTTTGTTATCAGTCACCCAAGAAAGCACCTGAATTACCACAAATTTTGATAAGAAAATGGTGGCAGGAAAAAGATCTCTGGCAGTTTTACTGTGTACAATACAGTTCAGGAGTCATTGTGTCAATTAACTTTTGCTATGTCACTTTCTCACATTTGCTTAATTTTACAGAAAAAAATAAAGTATTTGAAGAAAGGAAAGACCAAATCAAGTTGTTGCTCCAGCTTTGACAAAGTATTAAGTAGATTAAATTACATTGCCATATTTAGTATTAAACTGACATTAGATTTGATCTTAGCTAGAAGGCTAAGGAGAATAAAATGATTGTAGGGAAAACAGAATGAAAGAAATATACTCCTTTCATTTTATTAAAATTATTTTTATTCCTTCTGTCTTTATATAGAAAGATGTATCTATGCAACAGTGAACACAGCTGCAGCTAATATTTGTGTGACCTTCAATATTATGGTAATTTATTTAAATGTTCTTTGTTAATTAAAATATTCCACATAAAAGGCAACTAACTTACTTTTACCAATTAATTTTATCTTTGAAATCTTGGCGTGATCAATTATCGTAATCAACAAACATTACAGAAATAAAATAACAAATGAGTGAAATGTCAGCTGGTCTGTTTTTGGCTTGTTTTTTATTTCAAATTGAAAGGAATATTGCAAACCCATTTCTGTGCTGTTCAGTTCTACATAAACTAATAATGAAATCTCTATTAACAAGGAAATGAATATTTTTAATTCTTGCTCATTACAAATTTCATAAAGTATGTGGGGTACTGTTGTGGTTTAGGAATGATATCCTCCAATTTAGTATTTCCACTAAAAAAAAAGTGCCACTCCCCTCTGCCCTCCAATGGGAGGCAAAAAAGGCAGACATGGGCTGAGATAAGAACAGTTCACCTGAAACAGCAGTGAGATAAGAAAACAAACAGTAATAGCAACAATATTAATATGAAAAGGGATAAGACAAAGAAAAAATTTACATGTAAAATAAAACAATACCAGACATTTCTGCCTGCCACCAAGAGTCCCTTCCTCCTCTGCTCAAGGGAATGATATGAGCTGTTACAGAATAATGTCTTGTTCCTGGCCATGCCCCCTCAGCCACACCCCTTCTCAGCTACTGCAAAAAATTAACTCTGTCCTGGCCAAAACCAGGACAGGTTCATATCTAATAATTTGGCAAATGTTCTACCAAGACCCCAAGACTAATATTAGGTAAGTCAAATACAAATGAAGCTTCTTGATTGTTTGTGTCAAACAAGAAAAAGGAAGTTAAAAAAAGAGTAAACAATTGGCTATTCAATATGTTCTTCAAAAGTGTACAACTCCCGCAAGCTAAAGATGACAATATATGATCGAGAGATGAAAAAGATCAGAAAATATTGTATTGCCTTGGGAGATAAGTATTTTCCAATAATTAAGCAAACTTCTTAGTAGTTTTTAGTATAATATTTGCATCAGTAAATCCCAAATTCTTCAAAACCAAAATTGTAAGGAATTTCAGAGTCTCAATAAAATTTTTATTGGCAATGGGTTTCAACAGCAGATTTTGAGTTATACTCAGCGCCAATAGAAAAAAATCCAGTTGCTTTATTTTTCCTTTCATTGTCCATGCTCTCACAGCCGTGGAGCACATTTCAGAATAAGAGAAGAGGGAACCTTTGATCAGCGATGAACATCTACTACATACCTGATTAGAGATCTGCAAAGAGATTCAAGATCTAGAACTTGTGGTTAGTCTCATGCAAAACCTAACCATGTGTTATCCTTCTACTCTAGATAGTGTGGGGTAGGAAAGTGGACTATATTTTCCTAGGAAAAACTGTGACAGTTTTATTGTGATGATGTGACTGTTATAGACACAGAAAGATTTATGGTGATAGAAACTTCTTTCCTTTCTGGTGCTGAAATGATTCCCTCTGTGTCATAGAACAAAAGTGTAACCAGTCTACAGAACTTGAGGACTCCTGTAACTGTCTGTAAACCATCTAACTTATCATAAAAGACTTTAATCACTTAATCAAACTATTAGTGGCTGTTCAGACTTCTTCCTTTTTCTCCCTCTCTTTTTTCCTCGCTTTCTCCCTCTTTTCTTTTCTCTTTTTTCCTTCCTTCCTTCCTTCCTTCCTTCCTTCCTTCCTTCCTTCCTTCCTTCCTTCCTTCCTCCCTTCCTTCCTTCCTTTCTCCCTT